>NC_050451.1:52080038-52395871 GCF_903995425.1 Onychomys torridus
GAATGAAAATATGTAACTCAGCTGTCATAGGGGATGGCAAAGAAAAATGTCTAAATGTACAGTTCAAACACAGGATTTTCCACCTTGAATATTTCTCAACTTCATTGGCAGAACCCAAGGATACAGAAACACAAACATGGGTTCCATCTTTATTAAGCTACATATTCTTGTGTGTGTGTGTGTGTGTGTGTGTGTGTGTGTGTGTGTGTGTGTGTGTGTTAATGAGGCTCTTTTCAGTTTATTTTTAGAAATCAGACACTCCTGCAGCCTGCCTTCAGCAACTAAGTGCCAGCTGGCTACATCATCACCAAAGTGCCAAAGTTCTTTAAAAGTTCCCCTCTCTATGGGGCTAGAGAGATGGCTCAAAGGTTAAGAGCACCGATTGCTCTTCCAGAGGACCTGAGTTTAATTCCCAGCAACCACATGGTGGCTCACAACCATCTGTAATGAGATCTGGCACCCTCTTCTGTATACATAATAAATAAATACATAAATAAATAAATCTTAAAAAAAGAAAAAAAGTTCTCCTCTATCACAGACCACTCTCTCACTATTTCTCCATTGAATTCCTACATGAATACACTCCTCAGTGCTAGCAGGAAGCAGGCCATCACCCTTACTTGAATCAGAAAATGTTAAGAGCACAAACATCCTTGCACTCATGGATAAGCACTAGGGAAACCATGAAGACTACACATGCAGGGTTGTTTCTTCAGTGGGGGAGGTGTACAACCTGTTTTCTACCCAGAAGACTGGGAATGGAGGTAACTAATAGCCTAGGTGATCTCTGTGCTATCGGTAGGGCAACACCACATCTGGCTCCCGCAAGTTCCCCTAAGCAGGATTGGAGATAGTTAATAGTCTAGGTGACCTCTACACTATATGACCTGCACTGTATGACCACACCAGATCCTCCCGTAGGCCCTTAAGATGACACATATAGTCTAACTACAGAACCCATCTTCATGGAAAAGGTGACATGTACTTTGAGAAGAGTTAACGTAATTGTGCCTTAAGCTTTATTGTGCACACAGGATTTTGTTACACAAGGAAACTTTTCCTCAAACTGTTCTGTACTTAAATACTTAAACATGCCTAAGATAAACTGCCCAGTGTCAGACTCCAGAAGTTTGAACCAACACCAGCTACTGAGTAATGTTGAACCAGACTTCCTTCTTGCTTCATGCAAATTGTCACTCTGTTGGCCGTGGCATCTGTAAAGAACCCCCACAAGCAAAGTGGTTCAAAGAGTGGAAATTCTGGCATGGTGGCACACACCTTTAATTCTAGCACTTGGGAGACAGAGAAAGGTGGAGCTCTGTGAGTTACAGACCAGCCTGGTCTACAGAGTACAGTCCAGGCCAGCCAGAGCTATTCTGTCAAAAAAAAAAAAAAAAAAAAAGAGTGGTAGTGTTGTGGGATATCTACACAATGTGTGAACGTGTATTGCTGTGATTGTAATAAAAAGCTGAACAGCCAATAGCTAGGCAGGAGTGGGATTTCTGGGAAGGAAAAGGAAGAGGAGGGGGAATCCAGGTGAGCAGGAAAAGCCAGTAGACATGGAGAGGAAACAGGCAGTGCAAGATGAAAGAGAGGTAATGTCACATGATAGAACATAGATTAATATAAATGGATTAATAAGTTATAAGAGCTAGTTAATAATAAGCCTAAGCTATAGGCCAAACTTTTATTATTAATATGAAGTCTCAGTGTCATTCTTTGTGAGCTGGTGGCCCAAAGCAAAGTCCGTCTACATGGCAGTTCTGGAGAGTGGACATATGCTAGGACTTCTTTTCCTAGTGGAAAAATGGCCTGCTGTCTGCAGAAGGCAAAGAGGAGGTTGGAGCTTCAGGAAGTGAGGAAGCTCAATGGACAGAGCAGCTGATTCCTTGGTGGCGGCTGGGCTCAGGGAGCTGCACATTCTTTACTTGGTTAGTCATACGTGTTTAGTTTTTGCACTTTCTATAATGTTGCATGCTTTATACAGTTTCAAAAAACAACTAAAACAAACAAAGAAACCAAAACACCCCAAAACAAAAATTAAGCCCTTAGAAAACATCAGGTGCTGAATTAGACACTAGTTATCCACAGAGTACTGGCTGCTGTGGATGTCTTTCTATATGCTGTGAATATGTGTTGCTCTGATTGGTTGATAACTAATGCTTCACTGGCCTATGACAAGACAGCTTACAGGCAGATGAGAAATCCAAGCAGATATACGGAGAGAAGAAAGGAGAGGAGGGACACATCAGCCACCACCAAAGGAGCAACAAGATGCCAGCAGACCGGTAATGCCACGGCTATGTGGCAACTTATAGATTAATAGAAATGGGTTAAGTTATAAGAGCTAGCTAGCAAGAAGCCTGCCATAGGCCATACAATTGGTAATTACTATTAAGCCTTTGAATGATTATAAGTGGCTGAGGGACCTCAGGGCTGGGCAGGACCTGAGAAAACTTACAGCTACACCTGGCTCACACCATCCTTTCTTAATGTCACCTCACTCCCTGCTATCCCCAGGATTTACTTTCCCAGTCCACTCCTCAAATGGCTGATCTGAAACTGACACCACCATCCTCAGATGACTCACTTCGTGAAAGCCTATAGCCCAATGGAGAAGGCACAGTTGGCTTCTAGCATGGGACCCTGTCCCCCACCCATTCCTAAGGCCTGGACCATAGCTCCCATCAGCCATCTGTAGAGTGCCTCCTATCCCCACTGTAAAGTCTTACCTGACAACCCTAGTCAACCCTTCCCAGTGAACAAATGCTCTCTCTGGGTACAGTCCCAGGTGCCAGGTACCGTGAGCGATAGGAAGCAGTGTCACCTGGCCCTGCATAAGAGTTACCTGGAGGCTTCTAAAAATACCTACCCATAGCCCCTCCCCCAGGGAATATGCTGGAAAATAGTCAAGGAGGGAAAGTTCCAGTCTATCACACCTGCCATGCACCAGGCACTTCCCAAATCCTTGCACAATGGTTTCTAGAAGCCCGGGGTCTTTGTTGGTGGAAGAAAGTATCTATAGGGGCTAAAACTGAAGAATTGTAGCTACTGACATAAATCTCAGAGAATATGAGGCAGAGGAAAGAGGTTTTCATCCTCGGTGAGTCCCTTAAGGGCAGAAAGACAGGGGTGGGAGCCAACTGGACCTGTCAAGACCCGAACACACCTGCTCTCCAGGTGTCAACTTGGCGCTCTGCTCCCCTCCTTCCAGGGAAGGCTGCCAGCTCCACAGGCATGTAGCCCTGTTTACTGTGGTGGGAGGAAAGGTGGTTATCAGCCTCCAGGTCCTGAGCTCACAAGGTCAAGGCCTGAGCAGAGCGGCTGGTAAGTTGATGGGAACTGTTCCAGTGCAAGTGTGTGAGTGGCCTTGAATTCCTTTGGCACAGGCCCTGTTGGGCTCTGGAGGACTTCCCAGTGACACCAGCTACCTGGGCAGAGGATGGACCACGGCAGCAAGCTTATGCCTCCATACTAGAACTGGCTATGTTGGATCCCACTCACACCATGGCTTATGTTGTGAGCTGATGCTCCCTTTGAGAATATGATAAAAAGCTACCACCCTTTCTCCTGGACCGTGTGGTATGGGGTCATTGCATGGTCAGGCTTTGGATCCCTTGGAGACAGGGACCTCTCTCCTCCATGAGCATACCACTGTCCCAAAATCTCTGCAGCCACCCCAGAGGCTGCTGCCTGAAGCCCTCCCCTTCCTAACTGCTCTTTGAGGGTCTGTCTTCCAGGCCCCAGATTCTGAGGACAGGACTAGAGGACTCCACCTGAGTACTCTCTCCTCTTCCTGTACATTCTCTTCCCTTTCTGGTGTGCTCTCTGTCAGCTGTTCCCTCCTCTGCCAACCGCACTGGTGACATCCCCAAGCCACACCGAGAGATGAAAGAATCTTTGACCTGTCTTTCCCTGCATATCTGATCTCTGCGAATATCTGTGGCCCAGGCTTCCACGTGCTCTCTGGCTGCCTAACAGAAGAGATGGGCACAGTTTCTCCTGCCTCGGTGGAGCCTAGAAGCTTGAGTCCTGCAGGGTGAAGCCAGATCAACTGTTCCCAAACAGTGGAGGTGAACAGGGCATTGGTGCCTTGCCAATGGGACAGGCTTAGCAGGAGCCTGGCTGCCTGGATGAGAGCTGGACAAACTGTCAATGCTGTTGTGGAGTAGAAGAAAAACAATTCCATCTCTGTGGACTCCAGCCTGGGCAGAGATGGCATTGCCTGCTGGTGCCCCATGTGGCCTGTGGTAGCAGTTTTATGAGAGCCCTTGAGGAGAGAATGTGAAATGGAACCCCTGGATCCTTGGAAGGGGACTTGAGCCAACAGAGAATCCAGACTTCATATGCTATCACCTGTTGTCTGGGCACTATGCAGGACACTCTTCCTCTTCCTCCTCCTCCTTTTTGAAACAGGGCCTTGAGTATCCTAGGTTGGCCTCAAACTCACTATATAGCCAAGGATAACTTTGAACTTCTGATCACCCTGCCTCTACCTCCCAAGTACTAGGACTATGTATGACATGTAGGACACCATGCAGACACACCCCCACCCTATCTCATTTCTCTGTCACAACAATCCCCTAAAACAAACATGACTCTACACATATTCATATCTATTTTCCCCTAGCACTTAGGTTAGTAATGAATAAATGAATTCTGAGCAGAGTGCTCTCAGCTGCAGGGAGAGGCTTCCATGGAAGGATAGTTACATGCAAATATCTGACACCCAAGGCCTTGTGGGAAGATCTGGCTCTCTGAGCAGCAGATGAATGAGCTAGGTAAGAAGTACTTCCGGAAGAGTCCAAGGAAAATCCAAAGCTCCCACTTTGTGGAGACTTTTCCAAACAGTTTAGGAATCCATGTGTTTGGGGATTGGGGGATGCTCTTTCACAGAAAACCCAAATCACAAGCACAGTGTTTACTGGCATCACTATTGACCCTTGTGTAGGTTCAACCACTCTGTTAACTTATAGAACTCTACTGAGACATGAAGGGAAGACCATTATGTGTGAGCCACGAATCGTAACAGTCATTTTAGCAGAGGAGCCAAGCTCATGGCCACACGTGACTCAGCATCCTACATCATCACCCAGTGCTTTGTAAAATAGTTATATGGCCACAAGAATCTGTCCTTCTGTAGCACACAAGTCAGAGGCAAAATTATATTTAGAAATCAATACAGTGTAAACATCTGGAGATTATCCACTAACTAACTGAAATGAATATCAGAAGGTCTAAAAAGTGTGCATATACACACAATTAGTATTAAAACAAAACATTTGCCAACATGATTGAATTTAGTTGAATGTACTGTTCCATACTTAACAATCCCAAATGCCATATAACAATAAATAATAGGGTTTTTTGTTAGCTTGTTTTTGGAGACAGGGTCTGGAAACCACTAGGTAACTCAGGCTGGCCTTAAGTTTCCAATCTTCCGGCCTCAGTCTTGGGATTATAAGTGTGTACAACCATGGTGGCAAATAATAACCTATTTGATGAGTTTAGGAAACAAAGTAAAATAAAATTATGTACGTATTGTATATTGAAAAACAAGAAAAGTTTTTTTTGAAGAAAAATAAATTTTACATTTAGGAAGCAAATTAATGATCTATAATTTGAGCTCCACTTTTCCTAATGTACTTGGTAAACAACAGCTGGGATTTCAATCAGTATATAGAATTTTTAGGGATTTAATGTTGTAATAACAGTAACCAAAATATGTTAAGACTGAAAAATATATTATTCATACTCTTGACAATTAAAAAAAAAATAGGATAAGGGGGTTGGGGATTTAGCTCAGTGGTAGAGCGCTTGCCTAGCAAGCGCAAGGCCCTGGGTTCGATCCTCAGCTCCACATTAAAAAAAAAAAAAAGGATAAGTGACGTGGATTTCTAACATTTAAATTATTAATCTTTATTACCAGAGATTAATAGTATGTTAACTTGTACTCTAAAATGACTCTGAATTGGCACCGGAAATTTAATTTCCTTATTTCATGACAATTCTAAGCACATTCAATTTATATGAACATGTTTTAATTTCTATAAGCCAGTCAGAATGGGGCTCCATTAAATTGAGGGACTTTATAGTCCAATGTGTTAATTCTCTCTAGAGATGGACAGGCACTTCACACTCAAGAAAGCAAAAGGTACCTAGAGGATCCCCAGCATGGTTTTTTTGTTTGTTTTTTGTTTGTTTGTTTGTTTTTGAGACAGGGTTTTTCTGTGTAGCCCCAGTTGTCCTTGAATTCACTCTGTAGAACCAGGCTGGCCTTGAACTCACAGAGATCTTCCTGCCTCTGCCTCCTGAGTGCTGGGATTAAAGTCATGTGCCACCACCATCCTGTGAACTCACAGCTTTTACTCTGTAACTTCAGCTACTTGTCAAGAAGAAATTACGAAAGAATTACAGCAGTCACAATGTAACTTTATGTAAGATATCAAAGACCTGCTCTTCCCAACAGACATATAACTCTTAACTGATTTGAGCTAAAAATAGACAAACAGCAGAGCTTCTCCTAACAATGCCAGCACTCAGGAAGCTGACTTAGGACACAGAAATTGGGCTAGCCTGGGATGCATAGTAAGAGTTTGTCTTAAAAAAAAAAAACAACAAACAGCCGGGTGGTGGTGGTGCACGCCTGTAATCCCAGCACTCAGGAGGCAGAGGCAGGTGCATCTCCGTGAGTTCGAGACCAGCCTTGTCTACAGAGCTAGTCCAGGACAGGCTCCAAAGCTACAGAGAAACCCTATCTCGAAAAACCAAAACAAAAAAACAAACAAACAAACAAACAAAAAACAATTAACTATAGAAAAAGAATAAACAAGATTCATGTGTCACTCAGTGAAGAATAGATTCACAAAACAAACTGAATTCCCTTATTGCCATAATCCAGGGAGGACTGTTTACCAGCTACTGGAACCCAGAAACGCAAGCAAAGCTTTCGGGCTGTAGCAATCAGGTGTATCGTGGAAAACTAGAGAAAGAGAAACAGCCAAGTTCCATGGCTTGGGATTCCTCTGGTTACCTAGAAGGTGTGTCCAGGCACACAGCAGAAGAGAGGCACATCTCCCAGTCAGCATAGCTTATCCTCCTTCATGGGATGGTCACAACAGCTAAAGACCTTAAGAGAGTAATTCAAATCTGCCATATCAATATAAGATGACATGAAGATTGCTTTCACCTCATCAGTTAACAAGGAGACGAGTGAGATGTAGTTAACTCACAAAAGAATCCAGAGAATAACACACACACACACACACACACACACACACACCTCAAGCTTGACTTGTCTAATGAAGTTCTCTTGTAAATGGAAAGCATGTGAAAGGATTTAAAATGGGAACAAAGATTACCAGAACCCTCATTTGGATTATCTGCGCTGCCCACTTTAATAATCTTAGACCACTTCACAGCTCTGTGAGCTGATTGAAAGCAATACAAATGGTTCTCCTCCCTAGAAGCACAAATGAATTTGGTTTGATGAAGACAAAATTGGTTCCTTTACCAAGAATCCAGTTTGGCCTCTTAATAAAGACATCTTGGCATTGTGTCTCTCTCTCTCTCTCTCTCTCTCTCTCTCTCTCTCTCTCTCTCTCTCTGTGTGTGTGTGTGTGTGTGTGTGTGTGTGTGTCTTTGTTATACACTTTGTTAGCTTCTTTGGAAACTACAAGTGCATGATACACAGACATACATGCAGGTAAAACACCTATACACATAAAAATTAATTAATTGAATTAAAATAGTTCACTTAGGGCTAAAGAGATGGCTCAGCAGATAAAGGTGACTACCTCACAAGCCTTGCAGCCTGGGTCTGGTCCTAGAACCCATAATGAAAAGAGCCAGCTCTGACCTCAATGCACAAGCTGTGTGTGCTGGCTTAGATGCACACACACTCACACACATGCATGCATGCATGCATGCACACACTCATGCACATGATGAACAATGATGTCACCTAGTGCACACATACACAAAATGACCAATGATATCACCTAATACATACACATGCACATCCATACACACACACACACACACACACACACACACACACACATACACACACACACACACGTAGATAGTAAATGAATTTTAATATTTTAAAAAACTGCCTATTTAGGGGCTGGAGAGATGGCTCAGTAGGTTAAGAGCACTGATTGCTCTTCCAGAGGACCCATATTCAATTCCCAGCACCCATATGGCAGCTCAAAACTGTCTGTAGCTCTAAGATCTGACACCCTCACACGGACATACATACAGGCAAAACACCAATGTACATAAAATAAAAATAAATATTAAAAAAACTGCCTAGGTTATAAAAATAATCAAATGTTCTTCAAAATTTTAAAAGTCAGCTCATAAAATTTGTACATTTTGCCAGGCAGTGGTGGTGCACGCCTTTAATCCCAGCACTCGGGAGGCAGAGCCGGGTGGATCACTGTGAGTTTGAGGCCAGCCTGGTCTACAGAGGACAGGCACCAACACTACATGGAGAAACCCTGTCTCAAAAGACCAAAAAAAAAAAAATTGTACATTTTTGTACAGTGTACATAGAAATCAGGGGCTGAGTGTAACTTGATGTGTACAAAGCTGGGCTATGTCTCCCCGCACAAGAGGAACTGAACAACAGCAGAAAAGACACAGCACATTGAAATCCTATATAACCCACTCACCAGGTGGCTCAAACTAAAATCCCCAACAAAACCAAATGTTGACAAGGACATGGAGCAGGTGCACACAGCTTGTGAGGAGCAGGCAACAGATGCAAGGCTAAACCTGGTCTGCCACACGGTAGATCACAGACCTAGACAATGCCCAAGAGAAACCAAACTCACTCACCAAAGACACAAAAAAGAAGGCATGCAGCATTCCCAGGCCTAACACTCCTGAGTGGAAAACAATCTAAATGCCCGTCATACTGACAAGGAGACTTTCTAGCATGCTGCTTCACCACACAGACACTGGGATACACCCACAGCCCTGAAAATGGGCAGACTCCGGCTCTGCACAGCTGTGCGGGTGAATCTTGTAACCACAACGGAGCAAAAAGAAGCCGGCTGCATGCAGCAGCACAAATATGATTGCTCTTGAATTCCAGAGCAATAAAAACCTACTTAACAGTGACAGGGCTGGGGATAGGAGTGACTTCAGCACAAGATGAAAGAGGTTATTCTAGACTCCTTTTTGCTTTTCTGGGAAAGTGGCAGCAGCACAGGAGTAGTAGGAAGGCATTAGCAAATGCAAAAACAAAGGCACAATGTTTCTGCTGTAAAGGATGCTTCCCAGGGAGGTGAGAATTGTCCTTACTGAACAGACGTGTTTGAAACAGTTTCTACACAACTAGGGGAACTGTCACATGACCACAATTCAGCATTAATGGAGAGCTTTTGAGAGAGTCCGCTTCTTAGAAAGGATTTGTTTCTTCCTAGCAGTTGCCCATCTGTTTCAAGACTGAATAGATATGCTGGCATGCGGCTCATTTCTGGAAGTTAGTAAACACTGAGAAATCCGTTTCAAAGCGTATGGCCAATATTTAGTAAATGTTTGAGCTTTTTTTTTTTTTTCTCTCCCAAAATAACAATATGACTTAACAGAAAACTAGGGACCAGGTGTGATGGTTCACATCTTTAATTTCAGCATATGGAAAGCTGAGGCAGGCAGACAACTGCTAGTTCAAGGCCAGCCTGAGCTACAGAGTGAGACACTGTTACACACACACACACAAACACACACACACACACACACACACACGTTCATGGAATAAAGCCAGAATTTTTTTACCTATTTAACAGAATGGAAATCCATATTGTAAATTGTATCTATTTCTTGACAAGACAACTAAGTGATTTTGCCTTAATGTGAATATGTTGAATAATTTTAAGAAAGGTATTTTTAAGGTAAGGTATTTAGACAGTAGTTTATTTAAAGGGAAAAAGGAAATGGAAGTGTTCAGTCATCAACCAGGAAAGCGAGGACAGCTGCAAACCCCACTTTTACCATCCAGACTCCAAAATGAGAAAGTGGCCAAGGAGAAGGCGATGGTATGGAAATAATCAATTCCTAAACACAGTTGGGAGTTTTGGGCCATTTCATTTGTTTTTATGTTTTATAATTTACACGTTTTACAGATATTTTTCAAATGTAGCCAGCTTTCCGATTTTTGTCTAGGAAAATGAAGTGTGGGTATGTTCTAAACTCCGCGGTTAAATCACAGCTTGAGGGGCTGAGGAGGAGTCAGACTCAAAGCATTGCCTGCAGTGGCGAATCAGGACAGAAGGTGACTTGGTTAAGATTGTACAATGGAGCCGGGTGGTGGTGGCGGTGCACGCCATTAATCCCAGCACTCAGGAGGCAGAGGCAGGTGGATCTCTAAGTTCGAGGCCAGCCTGGGCTACAGAGTGAGTTCCAGGAAAGGCTCAAAGCTACACAGAGAAGTCTTATCTCGAAAAACAAAATAAATAAATAAGGAAAGAAAGAAAGGAAGGAAGGAAGGGAGGAAGGAAGGAAGGAAGGGAGGGAGGGAGGAAGGAAGGGAGAAAGAAAGAAAGAAAGAAAGAAAGAAAGAAAGAAAGAAAGAAAGAAAGAAAGAAAGAAAGAAGGATTGTACAATGGAGAGAACCTGGGTTTCATTCATAGCATGGAACAGACAGGACATGTTGGCACACAGCCATCTAACTCCGTCTCCAGAGGATTCAACACTCTGAGGGCACTGCATTCATGAACACATGCTCACACAGAAGTATGTACACAAAATAAAATAAAATAATTAAAAAGAAATCCTTTTTTAAAACAAAAGATTATATAACTCAAGGTAAACTAGTGAGTAGATTTTTCTCTCCCATATGCACAAATCCAACCTCTAAAACCAGATTTCCACAGTTGGGAGAAAATGTAGGTTTCTAGTGACCCCAATAAACATGTTCAAAGATGTGAGTGGATACAAAGAACAGGGTGTTAGGTCACCCAGTACTTACAAAGCCATCTACAGTGGGTTCCTTAGCCTGTGATGTGCCAAAGACCTGATATGGACCCCCAACCCCAACTTTTACCTTGAGAGTCAAAACCTGAATGAGGAAGTTTTGAAATTTTTGTTAATGGTGAAAGGTTTCTGAATGGGAAACAACCAACAATGAATTCAAAATCAGACGCAGAATGAGTCCACGGTATTTCTGGCAGAGTTCACCCACATTGTGTCACAAAACTTTACCACGGCTGTGGTTCTAGATGGATACACACACTCTTTTTTTTTTTTTCCGTTTGCATCTCCTTTGTTTCGTTTTGTTTGTCATGCACAGTGGGAGGTAGGTGCAGATGCAGGACAGGTGCCTTCTTTTCTTTTTTTTAATAAATAATTTTTTTTTATTATTATGTGTTTTAAATTTTATACATCAGCCATGGGTTCCCCTGTCCTCCCCCTCCCACCCCCACCTCCACCTTCCTCCCAGCCCCTCCCCTCCATTCCCATGTCCTCCAGGATCAAGGCACCCCTGGGGATTCATTTAAACCTGGTAGATTCAGTACAGGCAGGTCCTGTCACCTCCTTCCAGACTGAGCAAAGTGTCCCTGTGTAAACCCAAGGTTTCAAAAAGCCAGCTCATGCACTAAGGACAGATCCTGGTCCCACAGACTGGGTGCCTCCCAAACAGATCAAGCTATTCAATTGTCTCACTTATCCAGAGGGCCTGATCCAGCTGGGGGCTCCACAGCCTTTGGTTCATAATTCATGTGCTTCCATTCGTTTGGCTATTTGTCCCTGTGCTTTTTGCAATCTTGGATTCAACAATTCACACTCTTGCAGACCCTCCTCTTTCTCGACAGTTGGACACCTGGAGCTCCACCTGGGGCCTGGCTGAGGATCTCTGCATCCACTTCCATCAGTTATTGGATGAGAGTTCCAAGACGACTGTTAGGGTGTTTGGCCATCTGATCACCAGACTAGGTCAGATCAGGCTTTCTCTCGACCATTGCCAGCAGACTGCAGAGGATATATCATTGTGGATTTCTGGGGACCTCTCAAGCACTCTGCCTATTCCTGGTCTCATGTGGTCTTCATTTATCATGGTCTGTTATTCCTCATTCTCCCTTTCTGTTCTTGATCCAGCTGGGATCTCCTGATCCCCTAAGCTTTCTTTCCCTCAAATCTTGCCCTTCATTACTCCCACTGTCATCCAGGTTGTTCATGTAGATCTCATCCATTTCTCTGTCATTGGGTGATCCTCGGGTCTTTCCTAGGGTCCCGTTTTCTAGGTAGCCCCCCTGGAGTTGTGTAGCAGTCTAGTCATCTTTGTTTTACATCTAGTATCCTCCTATGAGTGAGTACATACCATGTTTGTCCTTCTGAGTCTGGGTTACCTCACTCAGGATGATTTTTTCTAGATCCATCCATTTGCCTGCAAACCTCATGATGTCATTGTTTTTCTCTGCTGAGTAGTACTCCATTGTGTATATGTACCATATATTTTCTTTATCCATTCTTCAGTTGAAGGGCATCTAGGTGGTTTCCAGGTTCTGGCTATTACAAACAAAGCTGATCGAACATAGCTGATCAAATGCCCTTGTGGTATGATTGAGCATACCTTGGGTATAATATGCCCAAGAGTGCTATAGCTGGGTCTTGGGGGAGATGGATTCCCAATTTTCTAAGGAAGCGCCATATTGATTTCCAAAGTGGCTGTACAAGCTTGCATTCCCACCAGCAGTGGAGGAGAGTTCCCCTTGTTCCACATCCTCTCCAGCATAAGCTGTCGTCTGTGCTTTTGATCTTAGCCATTCTGACAGGTGTAAGGTGGTATCTCAGAGTTGTTTTGATTTGCATTTCCCAGATAATTAGGGATGTTGAACAATTCCTTAAATGTCTTTCAGCCATTTGAACTTCCTCTGTGGAGAATTCTCTGTTTAGTTCTATAGCCCATTTCTTAATTGGACTGTTGGGCATTTTGATGTCTAATTTCTTAAGTTCTTTATATATTCTGGATATCAGCTGTCTGTCAGATGTGGGGTTGGTGAAGACCTTTTCCCAGTCTGTAGGCTGTTGCTTTGTCTTGTTGACCATGTCCTTTGCTCTACAAAAGCTTCTCAGTTTCAACAGGTCCCATTGATTGATTGTTTCTCTTAGTGTCTGTGCTACTGGTGTTATATTTAGAAAGTGATCTCTGGTGCCAATGCATTCAAGAGTACTTCCTACTTTCTCTACTATCAGGTTCAGAGTAGCTGGATTTATGTTGAGGTCTTTGATCCACTTGGATTTAAGTTTTGTGCACGGTGACAGATATGGATCTATTTGCAGCCTTCTACACATTGACATCCAGTTATGCCAGCACCATTTGTTGAAGATGCTTTCTTTTTTCCATTGTACATTTTTGGCTTCTTTGTCAAAAATTATATGTTCATAGGTGTGCGGGTTAATGTCAGGGTCTTCAATTCGATTCCATTGGTCCACATGTCAGTTTTTATGCCAGTACCAAGCTGTTTTTATTACAGTAGCTCTATAGTAGAGCTTGAGGTCGGGGATTGTGATGCCTCCAGAGGTTGTTTTATTGTACAGGAATCTTTTGGCTATCCTGGGTTTTTTGTTTTTCCATATGAAGTTGAGTATTATTCTTTCCAGATCTGTGAAGAATTGTGTTGGTAATTTGATGGGAATTGCGTTGAATCTGTAGATTGCTTTTGGTAAGATCGCCATTTTTACTATGTTAATCCTGCCTATCCATGAACATGGGAGATCTTTCCATTTTCTGACATCTTCAATTTCCTTTTTCAGGGACTTAAAGTTCTTGTCATATAGGTCTTTCATATGCTTAATTAGAGTAACCCCAAGGTATTTTATAACATTTGTGGCTATTGTAAAGGGTGATGTATCTCTGATTTCCTTCTCAGCCTGTTTGTCTACTGTATATAGAAGGACTACTGATTTTTTTGAGTTGATCTTGTATCCTGCAATGTTGCTGAAGGTTTTTATTAGCTGTGTCAGTTCCTTGGTTGAATTTTTGGGGTCACTCATGTATACTAACATATCATCTGCAAATAGGGAGAGCTTGACTTCTTCCTTTCCAATTCGTATCCCCTTAATCTCTTTATGTTGTCTTATAGCTCTGGCTATGACTTCAAGTACTATATTGAATAAGTAGGGGGAGAGGGGACAGCCTTGCTTTGTTCCTGATTTTAGTGGTATTGCTTTGAGTTTCTCTCCATTTAATTTGATGTTGGCTGTTGGCTTGCTGTAGATTGCCTTTATTATGTTTAGGTATGTTCCCTGTATTCCTGATCGCTCCAAGACCTTTATCATGAAGGGGTGTTGGATTTTGTCAAATGCCTTTTCTGCATCTAGTGAGATGATCATGTAGTTTTTTTTTTTTTTCCTTGAGCTTGTTTATATGGTGTATTACATTGACGGACTTTCATATGTTGAACCACCCTTGCATCCCTGGGATGAAGCCTACTTGATCATGGTGGATGTTTTGATGTGTTCTTGGAGTCTGTTTGCCAGAATTTTATTGAGTATTTTTGCATCAATGTTCATGAGGGAGATCTGTCTATAGTTCTTTCTTTGTTGCATCTTTGTTTGGTTTGGGAATCAGGGTAATTGTACCCTCATAGAAGGAGTTTGGTAATATGCCTTCTTCTTCTATTGTGTGGAACAATTTAAAGAGTATTGGTATTAAGTCTTCTTTGAAGATCTGGTAGAATTCTGCAGTGAAACCATCAGGTCCAGGGCTCTTTTTGGTTGGGAGACTTTTAATGACTGATTCTATTTCCTTAGGGGTTATTGAACTATTTAAATGGTTATTTCGTCTTGATTTAACTTAGGTATGTGGTACCTATCCAGAAAATTATCCATTTCTTTTAGATTTTCCAGTTTTGTGGAGTAGAGGTTTTGAAGTATGACCTGATGATTCTCTGGATTTCCTCATTGTCTGTTGTTATGTCCCCCTTTTCATTTCTGATTTTGTTAATTTGTATGCTCTCTCTCTGTCTTTTGGTTAGTTTGGATAAGGGCTTGTCTATCTTGTTGATCTTCTCAAAGAACCAACTCTTTGTTTCATTAATCCTTTGAATTGTTCTCTTTATTTCTATTTTATTGATTTCAGCTCTCAATTTGATAATTTCCTGGCGTCTGTTCCTCCTAGGAGACTTTGCTTCTTCCTGTTCAAGGGCTTTCAGGTGTGCTGTCAAGTCACTAGCCTGAGATTTCTCCAGCTTCTCTATGGACACACACACTCTTTCTTGGCATTATGTGGCCATCACTCCATGCAGTGCCCGCAAATACTGCAAGTCTGAAACACGGCTCAGACTGAGGCCACCCAACCTCAGGAGCTGCCAGATGTTTCAGCCCATACAGTGATTTTCTGCTGCTACAGAAACATAATGGTTTAATTACAGGAAACCAAACCTCTTACTGCCTTCCTGTTATCACACCTAGGTGTGTTAAGTATCAGATTAGACTGATGGAAGTGGATGCAGAGATCCTCAGCCAGGCCCCAGGTGGAGCTCCGTGTGTCCAGTTGTCGAGAAGGAGGAGGGACTCTGGGAGCATGAATTGTTGAGCCTAGGATTGGAAAAAGCACGGAGACGAAAGGCCAGACTAACAGAAGCACATGAATTGTGAACCAAAGGCTGTGGAGCCCCCAGCTGGAGCAGACCCTCTGGATAAGTGAGACAGTTGAGTGGCTCGGACTGTTTGGGAGGAACCCAGGCAGTGGGACCCGGACCTGTCCTTAGTGCATGAGCTGGCTGTTTGGAACCTTGGGCTTACACAGGGACACTTTGCTCAGCCTGGAAAGAGGGGACTGGACCTGCCTGTACTGAATCCACCAGGTTTAAATGAATCCCCAGGGAGTCTTGGTCCTGGAGGAGATGGAAATGGAGGGGAGGGAATGGGGGAAGGTGGGGGGGGGGGCGCGAGGGCGGAGGACAGGGGAACCTATGGCTGATGTGTAAAATTAAAACACAAATATAATAAAAAAAAAGGGGGGGAGGGAAAAGAATATCTTTGGGTTGGATTGTGTTAGGATGTTTGCTTTGTTTTAACTTGCTGTTTGAATTTCATTAACAACAACAAAAAAAAGACGGCTTGCTGAATTGTGGTTTGGGATTAAGACAGAATTTCCAACAATTTCTGAAATGGCCCTTGTTAGTTACTTTCCTATTGCCGTGATAAAACACCGTGACCAAGGCAGCTTAGAAGGGCGGAGTTTGTTTTGGGCTTACAGTTTCAGAGGGGTGAGGGTCCACCACAGTGGGGCAGGGTGGTAGCAAGCAGAGCAAGCTGGCTGGAGCAGTAACTGAGAGCTCACATCTCCAATAGCAAACAGGAAGCAGAGAGCATGCTGGGAATGGCACCAGTCTCTAGAAAGCCTGAAGCTCACCAGGTCACACACCTCCTCCGACAGGGCCACACCTTCCCAAATGATCCCACCAACTGTGGACCAAGTATTCAACAATATTCGAACATTTGAAGCCTATGGGGGCCATTCTCATTTAAACCACAGTCTCTAATCACATTTCTGCCATTTTATACTACTTTTTTTTTTTTTTTTTAGTTTCGAGACAGGGTTTCTCTGTGTAGCTTTGCGCCTTTCCTGGAACTCCCTCTGTAGCCCAGGCTGGCCTTGAAACTCACAGAGATCCGCCTGGCTCTGCCTCCCAAGTGCTGGGATTAAAGGCGTGCACCACCACCGCCCAGCTACTACTTATTTATGTGGGAAGGAATTCTCAATATCAATGATTGTAAAAACCAAAATATTGACCAACTCTGAAAAGTATTGAATGTGCCCTGTATCCTGAAGTATCAAATATCCAGCCAAGATTTAGTGTTTTGTGTAAAAATCAACAAGCACATCATCTCATTACTCCACAAATTTGCTTTCATCTTCAATCTATCTATGGTAAAAAATTACGTGTATATAAAAATCTTGTTAAAGATAGATTTCTTCATGGTGTGCTATCAGCAAACATTTGATAGATATGACTATTTCAAATACCTTTATACCCGGGTCAGGCAAAATGAGGAGTTGTGGGTGGTAGATAATGTTTGAGAAGCCCTGCCCCAGAGGAGGTCCAGGAGGGGCAAGAGCTGTCCACAGCTGTGGTCCTGACGGCCGAGATGCCTGTAGATAGGAGTCAATGGAAAGGGCTCCTGGTCGGAGGAGCGTGCATTTATGAATGAGGAGCCATGAGGAGCGTGCATTTATGAATGAGGAGCGTGCATTTATGAATGAGGAGCATGCATTTATGAATGGTAACTGCACTTTCAAAACAGTGTGGGGAGCGGTCTTTCTCCCTCTATGATCTTTCATTCCAGTTCCTAGTTACATCTATTACTTGTGTTATCAATACAGCACCTTTTTGGGGGCAGAGGTGGATGAAGCATTTCTGTGCTGTCCTTATTATCTTTATCCTGATAAAACGTTTTGCTATTCTGTTCACAATGAGCTTCAAAATGGGAAACTTCAGCAGGGTGACTTTGCTCTCTCAGTGTGCACTAGAATGTGAACCATGAGTTTATACCCTAGTAGTAATGAAATAAGGGCACATGAAATGATAGTTGGCTCACTCCTAAATCAACTTCTGAACTGTGAATATGACTTAAGGCAGGGCATATCTTTAATCCCAGCATCCAGGAAGCAGAGGCAAGCAGATCACTGAGTTTGAGGCCATCCTGGTCTACAGAGCTAGGGCTACACAGAGAAACCCTGTCTCAAACATACAAGCAAACAAACAAACAAAAAAATCTCAAAACAAAAAAAGGTCAGGCAGTGGTGGTACACACTTTTAATCCTAGCACTCAGGAGACAGAGGCAGGGGATCTCTGAGTTTGAGGCCAGCCTGGTCTACAGACAGTGTCCAGGACAGCCAAAGATACACAGGGACACCCTGTCTTGAAAAAACAAAACAAAAACAAATAAATTTTTTAAAAAAAGAAAAGAA
Organism: Onychomys torridus; assembly: GCF_903995425.1. Taxonomy (NCBI): domain Eukaryota; kingdom Metazoa; phylum Chordata; class Mammalia; order Rodentia; family Cricetidae; genus Onychomys; species Onychomys torridus. Next base: position 52,097,970 of record NC_050451.1, read on the forward strand.
AAAAAAATGAAATGTATACAACATGCTTATACCATGCAGATCTTTCATGAAAACAGGTTAAAAAAAAAAAAAAAAAAACCCTCACAAAAAGCTCTTGGTATCAGCACTTTGTTTTTTAGGTAAGTTCTTCAAATTCACTTATTATGGTAGGAAGGAAAAAGACACTACTACTCTGTAAAGGGTTTAACAGTTAGTTGAATGTAAAAGCTATGTACTTCAAAGTTCCAGAAAGAGATTTTGGCCCTTTAAGACAATGAAAATGGGATGTATTTGCAACAATCTTTCCTACAGCACCATTTCTGACAGTTAAGGACTGTCAGAAGTCCAAATGTCTTTAATAATGCAACCTATTAAATTCTGTACAACCAGTCAATGAAGAGCTACAGAGCCATTAAACAAGCATATGTATGGAGTTGGAGGTAAGGCTTAGTGATAGAACACTTGCCTGGTGTGCGTAAGCCCTGAGTTCTCACCCCAGCATATCTCTCTCTCTCTCTCTGTCTGTCTGTCTGTCTGTCTGTCTCTCTCTCTCTCTCTCACACACACACACAGAGACACATACACACACAGACACACACACCCTGGTTACCTCTGTGGCGGGTGAGAGACGTACTTTTCACTGTATTTATCCACTCATGCTACTTGAGTTTCACTATGCACATAGATTTTTTTAAATCACACGTGAACTTCAGACTTATACTTTCCTACACAACTAAGATCCTGTGCTCTTACCCTGTTAGGCAACTCAAAAAGTACCTTTAATATCAGATGTGAACTTGAAATTTGAGTAACAGTCATAAAACCTCAATGTCTAACAGGTTAACAAAACTGAGGCCCTTTGCTAATGACTACACCCCAGTTGTATGAGATATTCAGAATCCCCCATCCAGAGACACAGAGAGATAGTGGTTGCTTCAGACTGAGGGGAATTACATGTGGTCTCTCTATTATTATCAAGTCTGCAACTCTAACATCCTGAAAAACAATATACATTTTAGGTTTTCTTTATTTTCATGTGTACGAGTGCTTTGCCTGTATGTACATATGTGTACCATTTACATGTAAGCATGTACTACTGGTGCTTACAGGTCAGAAAAGGGAGTCAGATCGCCTGGGAGTAGAGCTTCAGAAGGTTGGGAGCCACCATGTGGATGCTGGGAACTGAACTCAGGTCCTTCATGTGGATGCTCCCTGGGAGCTGAACTCAGGTCCTTCATGTGGATGCTGGGAACTGAACTCAGGTCCTTTGCAAGAGCAACAAGTGCTCTTAACTGCTGAACCTTTTCTCCAGATCCCAAATTATACATTTTATGATATATGAACCATAAAATAAATATATAAAGAGAACTTTTGGAAACAAAAATCCACAAATGTTAAGCTTAATTATACTAAGCATGTGAGAGATAACCCATACTATTATGGCTATTGAAACTCAATTATCTAAAATTTCTTTAGTTAAAAAGATTCAAATCCACTTAAGACTCAAAAAAAAAAATATGACACAACCTAGTTTAAAATCTAAATGAGTAACAATGTAGCATCACTGACCTATAACAGAAGCACAGCTATTATTGACTCTAGCTGTGGAAATGGAAGTCCCCTTGCTGGTGATTTCTGGAGGTAGCCAGGTGTGCCAGCAGGGTTTGAATGGCCTCTCTATTGGTGGATTCACTACTATCACAGGACAGCACTCTTTAGAACTGGGCTTGGAATCTATCTTAGAGGGTTGGGCCATAGCCAGCTTACTCCACTTTGCTGGGTCAGTCTGAGGGAATGAAGCCCAGAAACAAGCATTTCAAACTATCTCTCTGGAGTTGCTGATGTCACCAGGTCAGAGAACTGAAGTCCCATAGACACCACAAAGCTTTCTAGCAGCCCCTAAATGGAATCAAACCCCATAGAACCCATGCCCCATATGAACTGCATCATCTTTCAAACTCTTAACCGCCCAGATAAATCTCAAGTTAAAAATTTAGCTGCTAGTGTTCATTTTTGGTGAAGTTTGAAAGTCCTGAACATGAAGATCATCTTTGAAAATCCTTAAAATGTGATCTTTGGTCTCTGGTCAAGAGAGGAAGTCTTGGACACGATACTTATATTGAATTTAATTAAGTACAAATGTCGCAAATCCCAAGAGCTAGCCACTACCATTTAGGACTTCACTTCCATCGCATGTGTGCCTGGACCAGTTTAGGCACACAACAAAAGGCAATGTGTAAAAGGAACTCCAACCCCACCCAGCAGTTCCAACGTGAGCCGCCAGAATACAGTCCGATTTAGTTCTCCATCTTAGAGAATGTCATGTCCCTTACACTGTGAGGATATGGGCATTGCTCCTCCCCCTTCAGTTAGCTTGGGCAATTCTGGTGCTGGCGCCGTGGAAGTTGAACATGGTAGCCACCAACTCTGGAAGATCAAAGTCGTGCTTCCAGCCCCAGTCCTTCCGGGCATTGCTGTCATCGAGGTTCATGGGCCAGCTCTCAGCTGGGGAAAGACATGGGAAAGAATACTGTGTTATCCCGGCTCTGTGTTTGTGAATGAATGCATTTTATATGCAGGCACATAAAGGGAAACTTTGTCTTTGACTGGAGAAGAACTAGTACACGCAGGGATACCTCTTCAGAAGACACTGGGCACCTGCACTGGTGTTTTCATGTTATAAATAAAACCTCACATGGCTTTGTAAGGGAACATTCTAGTATCCAAAAGGGTGCTCCAGGCCATAGATGGCAACAACACCATACGAAGGCCCAAGCCTGTTTGCACACCGCCTTGATTTCTTTGGTTTCTCTCTGGTTTATTAAATTGTGCGAAGGTGAAATGGTGCCTGCATTGTTTCCTGAGTTGGAATCTTTCTCCTGAAGACCTGCTTCCCACACGGAAGCATCTGTGAATGGACAAATGCAGCTCCTCAGCCTTAAAGCCTCCCCACTGGGGTGGCGTGGGGATTCTCAGATATGATTTTGAGCGAGAGCGGGCTGGTGCGGGGCTTACCTATGGCCTGTCGGAGGGGATCCACGCAGTAGGTGATCTGGAAGTCCGGCACGTGCTTGCGGAGGGCCTGAGCCAGCTCCTCGGGGGTGAAGCTCATGGCGCTGATGTTGTAGGTCCTCATGGAGAGGCGCTCGGCGGGGGCCTCCATGACTTCCAGGGTGGCCCTGAGACAGTCGCTGATGTACATCATGGGGAGCCTGGTGCTGGCCTTGAGGTTGCACTCAAATGTGCCGTTCTTTGCTGCCGCGTGGAAAATCTGGACTGCGTAGTCTGAAAGAAAATCCCGCCCGTGGCAGCAGGAGGGAGGAACCTCAGGACTGAGATGCCAGCACTCCAGCGCTCTTAATTCAGAACCTCTTTTAGACTATTAAGAATGGAAAGCTCCAAAAATAGATATGAATAGTGTGGGCTATATCAAGATTTACTGTTGCACACAGGTAACTGAAGAATTTTTTGTTACTGCATTTTGGGTGCCAAAGAGATAAAAACACTCCCTACTTTCCAATTTCTCTTGAAATACAGGGAAGCTAAGGCAGGCAGTTTATGGACTAAGCAGGGTCTCCCTGAAACAAGAGAAGTTAAAGGTGAGGGAGATTGGAGATGGCACTTACCAGTTGTTCCTCCTCCAGGCTGGGAATCTGCAGAAATGATCCCAGGATATCTCAGGCACCGGAAATCTAACCCATACCGGTAATAATAGTACTAAGAAAAAGAAAGAGCTGGCTAAAAAACATAATAGTAATCCTGTAGTTTAGATAAAACAAATAAATTGCTTTTCCCTAAAACATCACATGCAATTAAAATGTTCTTTAAAAGACTATGCAATGAGGACCTGCAGGATGGTTCAGTGGGTAAAGGCACTTGCCACACAGCCTGGTGACTAACGTTAGATCCTCAGAACCAGCATAAAGGTAGAAGGAGAGACTCCACAGTTGTCCTCTGACCTCCACACCCATGCTGTGTGTGGCATATTCGTGTGTGCATATACACACACAACATGCACAAACACAATTTTTAAAAGAAAGAAACTGGGATTTTCAGAATTTCCACTTTTGTTTAATAACACTCAATTATTTCTCTTCTAAGAATCACCACTCGACGCTACAGCTACATCAACACTGCAAACGATAGAGCAGCCTGCAGGTGGTGCTCCTGCTCCCTGCCCTGAATGTGGCAAGTTGCTCCCCTGCAGAAAAAAAACAAAAAACAAAAAAAACTGGCATCCAGTAGCTGAAGGGCCAGACCATGACTACAGTTTACTCTAAGGCAGAGTAAAAGCATGGTTGAAAATTTCCACAGTAGAAAGTTTCTGGGCTTGGGAGGTGACTCAGTTGGTAAGTGCTTCTGGCACAAGCACGAGGAGCTGACTTAGATCCTCAAGGAGCCACATGAGAAAGCAGGACACAGCATGCACTGTAATCTAGCATTAAGGAAGCTGAGACAGGATCCGAAGGTTCAATGCCCACAAGCCTGGCCTGCTTGTTCCAGGTTCCAGTAAGAGACCTTGACTCAAAATTGAAGATGGAGAGGAATTGAGGAAGACACCTAACTTCTGGCCTCCACACACATGAATATCCACACTTGGTGTACACACACACACACACACACACACACACACACACACACACACGCGTGCGCGCGCGCCCCGCCCCGCCCCCATCTCTGTCTCTGCCTGTCTGTCTTGCCTGCAGAAGAAGTTTTAACGCTCCCACCAGTCACTCCAGTGCTGAGAACCTTACAAACAAGTCGGGCAGCAAGCACAGATGGGAGCAGTTCCTAGGCCCGGAGTGTCCCAAAGTGCTGAGTGTTACTATCCCGGCTGTGGGCAAGCAGAAACCTATAGCTAAGGAGTTCTTCAGTGCCTTCAAGGGGCCTACCACTTGACAAACACACCAGGTAAGTAATATCTCTGGGGTGTAAATGTTTCCCCAAAAATGAAGCAGGGGGTGTCTGAGGCAGGGAAAAAAAATGGGGCGGGACACAGAATCATCTAGCCCTGAACATGTAGCAATCTTGCTGAGAAATGCTTACTTCTCCCATGAGCTCTGCATGGACCTTGGATACACCATAGATGGTCCTGGGCCTTTGAATACAGAGGTCAGGTGCGGGGTTCCGAGGAGAGGAAGGTCCAAAAGCCCCAATCGTGCTGGGCACAAACAACCTCACATTGTGTTCAGCTGCAACATCTAGAATGTTATGCAGTCCTGAAATGAATAGACACTATGAAAATCTGAAAATCATACGGATTACCAAGAGCAGGAAAAACTGGCCCCTGTAGGCCAGAGCCAGCTGCTCACCAGTTATATTGACATCTCTGGCCAAGGACACATTGGCTTCTCCGACAGCACTCAGCACAGCACTGTAGTGAAACAGCCAGCTGATACGGTGGTTCACCACGATCTCACGAAGGCTTTTGTTATCCAAGATATTGGCATAAACGAACGGGCCTGTAACACAGAGTGAGAAGGGATGCAGTGATGCTAATGGTCTCCCTGTCCCTTGTCACTGACTGGAGAGAATGGTCCTCCCTCCCCAACCTTCCTTCTGAAGCAGAACCTGACTCTGTAGCCTAGGCTGGACTGGGGCCTTGTGATTCTGCCCCAGCCTTCTGAGCACTTAACAGCCATGCTCCATCTTCAATGTCTGGCTTTCAGAATTCTTTGTTGTTATTTATGCCTGCGCCCCCCTCTGTGTATTGTGTTTTCTTATATCAGTTATAACTTTTATTTATTTTTTATTAGACCAAAAAAAGGGGGAAAACGTGGTGATATTTTATTTGTGCTGAAATGTGGTAATATTTCATTTGTGCTTTAATAAATAAAGCTTGCCTGGAGATCAGAGGAAAAACTAAGCCATTATAAGTAAAAACAAAAGTCATTCAATGTTAGCACATGCCTTTAATCCTATCACTTGGCATGCAGGAATCTGTCTGGATCTCTGTGAATTCAAGGCCACACTGGAAACAGCATTAAATTCCAACACTAGTTAACCATGGAGGTCTAGAGGTCTGTACAGACAGAAAATGACAAAGCTGGGCAGGAAGAGGAAGTTATGTAGCTGGACAGAGAGAGCAAATCAGATGGCAGAACAGCAAGGCAAATAAGTATGGGTAGACAGGAAGTATTTCGAATTTGGAAGCTGTCAAGTTGGTGAGGTAAGGTTAGCTGTGGCTTTCCCTAATTCCCTGATCTCTCTTAGGCTTTTACCCCTATATCTGGCTCCATGTTTGTTATTTAATAAGACCATTTAGAAATCTGTGTGTGTGTGTGTGTGTGTGTGTGTGTGTGTGTGTGTGTGTGTGTGTGTGAAGTCAGGTACCCACAAGGGAAAGAAGAAGGTGCTGAAATTATGAGAGAGTGTGCTTGTGAGTGCAGGTACCTGTGGAGCCCAGAAGACAGTCTGGGGTCCTCTGGAGCTGGAATTACAGGTGGTTAGGAGCCACCTGATGTGGGTGCTGGGAACCAAACTTGGGTCCTCTGAAAGAGCTCTGAACACTAAGCCTTCTTTCTCCCTTCTCCCTATTCTTCAAGCTTTTTCCTCATCAAACTTATTTTATGTTTGAGGGCTTCTTTAAGTTAGTCAGATAACCAAAAACTCAAAAGATAAGAATCAAACTTTTTAGTTCAAAGATATTATTTAAAGTAATATTCAAATATATTATTCCCAAACTTCAAGTTCCACAGAGCCCTTCCATTCTTTGTCATTTGAGTGGAGTGACATTGAAAATACACTTTAAAGCCAGACCCAGGCCTGAATCCCTCCTTGATTCACACATGGATTCCACCCTGCCTCTGTGACTGCATTTTGAAGACTAAAACCTCAAGGACTATCCATATCTTACCACTATGGAAGACATGAGCTGGGGGCTTCCTTATGTCTGATAAGATCACGTTGTCCTTCCCAAATCGTTTCCTATAGGGAAAGAAAGCCCCACCCCAACAAGTCAGCAACGTCACGGATATAAGTCTTAGGAAACCGATTATTTCAAAGGCATTGCAATTTCTGGGCCTTCTCCACTCACCTCCCTTCTCTTCACCATCATCACAGACCTCCTCAGCTTTGCCTCCCTAAACTCCAACCTCCTTTTCTCCCCACAGCCTGGTTCTCTCCTTCTGCCCCTCCCCCACTGCACTGGCCACCAATGCCATCTCCGTGTCCTTGGCACTTCCTCTTCTCCCTCATTCTTTCACCCCCTGCCCTCAACCCCAGGTGATTCCCTTCCGGCTCCTGTAAGAACTGGCCCCTGCCCTCTGCTCTGGAACAACTGAGGTAAGTGGTTCACTTGGGGTGATGAGTCCCACTGTACCCAAGTTAGGGCGGAGGGCACAGAGCTGGCGTCGTGACCAAGAGGCAAACCGTGTTTTAAGCAGCTATTTAGATGTGACATCTGAGAAGCAGAAAGAGGCCAGAGGCAAGAGAACCGATGGCTGGTGTTGACGGCGACCACCGCACACCCTTAAGAACCTGGTTTTGAAGTTCTTACCTCAAAAGGCTAGCCAGTCCTACTCCCAGCTGGCCAAGACCCCCTAGGTGAAGAAGAAAACAAGGTGAGACCCGAGTGCAAATCTATTTTCAGAGGGTAACGGTGGAATGAAACTCCTCCAGCCACAGTGGGCCAAAGCCAGGGGCGGTGCTGATGCAATCCCTGCAGGTGACTCTTGGCAGCACTCCAGTGCTCTCCGAACACAGGACAGCCGCTGCCCAGCATGGACCGGTAACAGTGCAGCTGCGAGTTTTGGAGGCAGTGCTTTCCCGGCCAGGGGTGCCCAAGAGGAAGAGGATGGCAAGGACACAAGAAGAAAAGTAACACTTGTGCAGGGGTGGGGGGTGGGGGTGGGGAAGGGGGGATGGGGGGTGGCAGTTCCAAGGAGGGGAGAGCAAGAAGCCATTTGACAAAAGGATGGGGGACAAGCTGGTGTGGTAGTATACACCTTTCATCCCAGCACTTGGTAGGAGGTGGATCTCTTGAGTTCAAGGTCAGCCTGGGACACAGCCAGAACTACACAGTAGAGAGACCCTACCTCAAAACAAAACAAACAGAATCAATCACTAAGGAAGAAATGATGCTAGCTTCCTAACTTGGAGGTTTAAAGACACCACGGATAGGAAGACAGAGCCAAGGGGCTAGGAACACATTCGGAGGAGGATCACTATAAATTTCAGGCAAGACCCTCACGTGGCAGGAAGACAGAGCAGTGGGGCTCCCTGTCAGTTAACACAGGACTGAAATCCTAGAGATGCTCACTTAGCATAGATAGAGAATGAAAGAAACACAGAGGGCAGGACAGCAAAGAAGTGAAAACATGACAGGATGGAGAAGCAAAATGTGTCAATCAAGTGAGAGGTTGTCTCGGGCTGCTTGGAAGCACTCTGTCAACGACAAAATGGGAATGCATAGTGAAGGGGGTGGGGCCAGGCACTGCATATTCCCAAGGAGGAGGATCCATGAGTGGGTCTGGTGGTGAAAGGCTCAACAGAAACAAGAAGCTCAGACAGTGCTTATATCCCACCTTATTTCCAGGACATGAGAGCTCAGTAACAGTTTGGGTGATTCTGGGCTTAGGCTGGGGAATCTGGCCAAGGAAAGATGAGCCCAGGAGAAAGATGTGTTCCAGAACTGGCACCCTCCCTATCCATTTGGTTTTGGTGCCCTGACCTATTACCTATACTATGAAAGGAAATCAAGTTCCAGGACAGAAAACAAGATTTTATTAGGGAAAGGAAACATAGGCAATAGTTATGAATAGCCAAAGATGGAAAATGACAGTCAGAACCACACCATCTTGTAATGCTTCTCCATTTTAGCTGCACTGCTAATTTCTGAAACTGGGACACTAGGCATAGACAGGCTCCCTAGCAGGCAGACAGATAGTGAGAGAGGCCATTACTAGGTAGCGAAGATGGTGAATTTCCAAGATGGCTGGCTTCTTCCTCACCCTCCTGACCTCAGGCAAAAGCCTGGCAGCTTAAAACAAAGGCCTTCTGGGTTTTTCTTCCTCCAGTAGGGTCCCTGAAGATGGACTAGCTCAACAAATTCAAGGCTGGATCAGGACATGGCTCACACAGCAATTGTGAGCCAATTAGCCTGTCTTTCTTCAAACTGATCAATCCTAAATCAGGGTAAGGAGAACTCCTCAGAGCCTTTAAAATCCCCAGCCCTCCAGAAAGACTAGATGTTTGGCTTCCCGAGTTCCTCTTCTGTGCACACCGACCCTCCCGACCTTGCCGAGGGTCTTTTTCTCTGTGTGCCTGCTGTGTGTGTTTCCTCACCCCTAAGAAAAGCCTTTCTGCAACTGCCAATTCTGTCCACTAATGGCTGTCAGATGTTTAAGATTCCTCTGTCAAGCTTGAGAATTTTCCTGCTTTTTCATTCTTGAATGGCAAAGAAAATGAACCCCGACAAGACCCTTGGATGGTTTCAAAACAATAGTAATTTGGTTTTCGGAATTAAAGTAACTTGTGTTTCTGGGTTCCTGCTCTCCTCGCCCTCATAGCTAATTAAGAGACACCTGGATTGCAGGCATGTACTTCAGGCTGCTCACTGACAATGTGACATAGGACCTTTCCAGCCTCTGAAACCTGTGGGAAGAGACCCCCTCTCTGCCGTTTGTGACTGGACTTTCCTCAGAGCACTGCCATGCCTTTGTCTGCTTGTCTACAATGTTAAGGATCCTTCTAATAAACCCTTTACCCGCAAAGGACAATCCCTTTGAATCCTAACCCAGAACATTTCAAAAGGGGCTGTATCTGATCAGAAAAGGGTTGCCACCCCAAGAAAAAGTTATTTGTGATAGCATGCCTTACTCAGAGACCCCTTTTCCCAGTGCAACCATGAAATCCAGCTCCATGGTCTCCCGACAGCTGCTCTGAAGCATAGCACACTACAAGAAGCATCTCAGAGAAAGCAAGGCTCATGCCACAGATGAGGAGGAGACAAACCAACCTGTGATCAAGACCCGGGGAGGCTCTGCTTCGGAGAACGAGGTGGAGTGGAAGTTGGCATCTGCTGGGACTTGACGAGAGCAGCTGCCTAGAAACGGCAAGGGCAAGACAAGCTTCGAGCAGCCGGAGGCTTTGCTCTGTGCGGTCACTCTGACCACCCGTTTTAGCATCCCGAGGACCAGCATCTGCTCTTCTGATACCCTGGGAGAAAGGAAGGACCAATCCATTACCAGCCTTACATCCATCCAGCCCCTGGAAACCGCTGCTCTCCTGAAACCACATACAGTTGCCAGTGCAGGAGCAAAGGCTTCTTTCGTGGTTCAGGAACACATCAAACTGAACCTCTGACTTCTCCCATAGGAAGCCAGTCAAGTTAGGCCCAGGGACAAAGGGATAAATGTAACCTGTGGTTACACACACAAAGCTAACCTGGGGTAATGACGAAATCAAGCCAGGTGCTAAGCTACAGTGGGAATTAATGCACAATCAACAAACACCAAACAACAACAAAAATGTTGCATGAATCCTAAATGGTCTTAATAAAAACCTGGAGCCAGATATTGGGGTGAATGCTGAAAGATCAGAGAGCCAAAGGAACAAGTCACAGCCACTTCTCCCCACCTCACCAACTCCTCAGCCAATCCTGTCTCCACAAATCCTCAGACTGAATGTTCCTGAGTCCTCAGCCCAAAGTCTCGACTCTCTGGGAGTTCCTGTCTCCTCATGCCCTATATGGCTTTCTCCTCCCAGCCATTTCACTTCTAATCTCAACCTTTCTAGTGCTGGGATTAAAGGCGTGTGTGCTTTAAACGAGGCTAAAGGTGTGTGCCTCCACTGCCTGGCTCTGTTTCTCTCCTAGACTGGATCAATCTCATATAGCCCAGTGTGGCCTTGAACTCACTCAAATGGGTCTCTGCCTCCCAAGTGCTAGGGTTAAAGGTGTGTGCCACCACTGCCTGACCTCTGTGTTTAACTCTGTGGCTAGCTCTGTCATCTGAGCTTCAGGCAAGCTTTATTTTGTAGATTACAAATATCACCACACACACACACAAACAAAAAAAAAACCCAAAAAACAAAAAACCAAAACCAAAACAAACCAGCCACCAGATCTGGTGAGGGCTTGCAATCTTGACTATAGTTGCTATTAACCTGTGCATATACCATCTGAGGGGACAAGCAGGTCCCAGACTAAATCGCCAAGCATTGGCCATCTGTGCTAACACTTTAGATGTTATCTTTGGAATGACCCAGACTAGAAAAGCAGATGGCTAAAAGGAAAAAGCTTGGCAATATCTAGTAAGCTGTGAACAGCAGCTGTTTGAATCCCACGTCCTTTGAAAGGCTCATTTAGAAAAACCATTTTCCCAGCACTTCCATGACCCCAAATGTGCATTTACTTCCCTCCCCCTCCTCCCCCTCCTCCTCCTTGTCCACACCTCCACTACCAGCTGACAGTGGACACTTTCCTTGCCACAGGAAGTTAAGAGGTTCAGACACACACTTGTGTCTGCACTGTGAACTGAAAATCTACCCCCACTCCAGAAAGGAGCCACACCTATACAGACTGCACAGACAATTGAACAGTTAGAATTTGTAATTGTGGAGAGTTGGGATGTTTCAGAACTAAAGACCAATTTAAATTTATTTTAAATCATTAGAATCTGCAAAGAGCTGCCTGTTGCCCTCCACTGTGTCTAACCTAACATGACTTATCAGGTAAATCCTTGCAGAATGTATTAACTTAGCATTCAGATAGGCTGGGGATTTAGCTCAGTGGTAGAGGCCCTGGGTTCAATCCTCAGCTCCAAAAAAAAAAAAAAAAAACCACCAAAAAAAAAAAAAAAAAAAAAAACCAAACAGATGGTATCTGAAACATAGCAAAGATGTCTCTGCTTTGCTGTAACCCACCTAGCTAGTGTTCCCACCAGTGGGTTGAAAACATGTCTTGATTTAGGACATTTTGTTCTGTAATGGATGAAATTGTTCCCCTCCAAATGTATTCTTTGACCCAAGAATACAGGTTGAAATACCCCCAATAATGTTTCATGAGTGTGTGCAGTAAAAGGATACCAGCTTGAGAAAACATTTTATGCCCTTATGAATCATGGGGTGGGGTGGGGTTAGCACGAAAAGTTAAGGTGATTAAAACTCCAGTGAAATGCCGGTGGGGTGGAGGGGATGCTCTGCAGTGCAGCTGAGGCCCTTCATCCCAGCTCATTCATAAATGAGCCTGCAAGACAGCTTTCCTGTCATGGGCATGTCACTGGCTTCATTACTCCAGGTTAGCAACTGAAAAGAGGTAACCAGCGTTGGCCATATTACATGGAACTCCAGAGACTCTCCCACTGGGCAGTGATGGTGCACGCCTTTAATCCCAGGACTCACTTGGGAGGCAGAGCCAGGTGAATGTCTGTGAGTTTAAGGCCAGCCCAGTCTACCGAGCGAGACCCAGGACAGGCACCAAAACTGCAGAGAAACCCTGTCTCGGAAAAACAAAATAAAACGAGAGAGAGAGAGAGAGAGAGAGAGAGAGAGAGAGAGAGAGAGAGAGAGAGAGAGTCCGCCCCTCATGCCCAGGTTGGCAGGACTGTCCTGCTGTGGCCTGTTTGTGCCTGTTGCCCTGTCCTCCAGCTGGAGGGCCCATGATGGGATATCATGGAGATATCAGGTCTGAGCAACAGAAACTTCTGCCCACAGTGCTCTTTCCAAGTAAAGACCACTGTCTTATTACTGCCCAATTCATCTTGACAGAGCCATGTGCTGCTGCATAGAGCCATTTTGTTCCACAGTAGGCCACGCAGACAATGGTGACTCCTTAATATCATAAAGGGATGTTATAACCAATTAGGTGAGCGATAAAATTATCTACTGATGCATTTCTCACGTGTCTCTGCTATTGCGTGAGCATGACTAGATTTAAGGCAGCAGCCCTCAACATTTCCAGTTTCAAGATTCCTTTACCTTGGGTCTCACTGTGTAGCCCAGGCTGGCCTGGGACTCACAGAGATCTGCCAGCTTCCCAAGTGCTGGGATTAAAGGTGTGTACTACCACACCCAGCCTCCTTTACACTCTTAAAAATTGTGGACTGAAGGCCAGGTGTGTGGCAAAAGCCTTTAATTCCAGCACTCTAGAAGCAGAGGCAAGCAGATCTATTTGTACAAGGCCAACCTGGTATATAAATCAAGTTTCAGGCCAGCCAGGGCTACACTGAGAAACACTGTACACACACACACACACACACACACACACAAACAAAAACCTGTGGACTATTTACTGTATTAAACATTGTTAAAATTATTAAGTGAGATGTTTATTTTTATTAATTCATGTAATGATGTTAACGTCCACAAACTTATGAAAGAAACTCTGTTTTCCAAAGCAAAACCACCAATCATGTAGCGAGAAGAGTCAATTGTCAAACATCAGCTGCTTCTCCTACCTGCCTCCATGCTCAGTCTGTCTTGAGATCTCACTGAAGTAGCTGAAGACAATGAAACTCACACAGCACAGTGGTGGGAGAAGTGGGTGTTTCCAGATATGCATCCTTGATACTCTCCTAAAGCTCAAAGGTTAACTAGCCTTGAATTTTGTGTGGTCTCCGGCCAAACTCGTTAGTACCAGGATGCCCACAGATGTGAATGCCCATGCGTGTGGAGGCCGGATGCTGAGGTTGGGTATCTGTCCTCCATCCCTCTCTCCACCTGTAGTTTCTGAGAGGGAATCTCTCACTAAACCTGAAGCTCATCAGTTCTGTCTGGATAATGAAATTCAGGGGCCTTCCTGTTCCCCCCTGCCCAGCTTCCTCCCCAGCATGGAACTTTGCACACAGATGATCAGCATCACACTTGGTGTTTTCTGGAGATCTGAACTCGACTGGTCCTCACATAAGCATGACAAGCACTTTATAGTAAAACTGTGCCATCTTGGGGCTGGAGAGATGGCTCAGAGGTTAAGAGCACTGGCTGCTCTTCCAGAGGTCCTGAGTTCAATTCCTAGCAACCACATGGTGGCTCACAACCACCTGTAATGAGATCTGGTGCCCTCTTCTGGCCTGCAGTCATACATGCTGTACACATAATAAATAAATAAATCTTTAAATAAATAAATAAATAAAACTACGCCATCTCTCAGCTCCTTTAATCCTCCTCCAAGGCTGGCTGTATGGAGGATCTGACATGTCATCACTGCACATCTTGCTGCATTTATGTCTGTTGGTCTGTCCAACACATCCTGGGGGTGATATTTTAGAGACAGGGTCTCACTATGTATCTCTGGCTGCCCCGGAACTCACTGTGTAGACCAGGCTGACCTTGAACTCAAATTAATCTGCCTGCTCTTCCCAAGTATTGGAGTCTAAAGGCCTGCACCACTACGCCCAGCTCTCTTAGCCTGTTTTTAGCTCCATGCACTGTGGACTTTTGGGAAATGTTGGTCTGGGGAGTCATGAACTTCTTCCAAGACAATGTTAGCGTACTTCACTCTGCACTGTCAAACCCACATTGGCAAATGCCATGAAAGTCCTAGGTGTTGGGGATGAGCCTGTCCTTGTTCCTTTGCAGTAACAGACAACTCTGCTCAGTTTTAGAATACACCGGCCAAATTCCCCAGTATGAACAGCCATGTTGTCAGTCCTTTCCAGCAGCACTAGCATTCTATCAACAAGAGCTGACGGTCCAGCTCACGCTTCAGTCCCTCAAACTCTTTACCGCAAGACAACATCTCACTTGATAATACGAGGGGAGCTTCCTGGGTGCTTCCAGTCACCAGCTTGTAAAGACCTGCATTCAGAAGCCAAGGCTTCAGAACATCCAAGTTCTTAAGGAAGCTGTGAAAGTGATTGGAGGGCTGGAGAGATGGCTCAGCAGTTAAGAGCACTGGCTGCTCTTCCAGAGGACCTGGGTTCAATTCCCAGCACCCACATGGCAGCTCACAACTGTCTATAACTCCAGTTCTGGGGATATGACACCCTCACACAGATATACACGTGGGCAAAACACCAAAATAATATAAACACCAAAATAAAATAAAAATAAAGAAAGCATTTTTAAAAGAAAGAAAGTGATTAGAGCTAGTAATTACTTTACTTCTGTTTGAAAGCTAGGCAGGTGCGGTCCTTCGATTCTTTCTTTTAAAGAGTTACTAATTTTTACTTTATGGGTATGTCTGTGTGCCTGAGCATATGCGTGAGCACCATGTGTGTGCAAGAACCTGCAGGACTCAAAAAGGACATCAGATCCCCTGGAACTGGAGTTATAGACAGTTGTGAGATGCCATGTGTGTGCTGGAAACAAACCCAGGTCCTCTGCAAGAGCAGCCAGTGCTCTTAACTGTGGAGTTATCTCTCCAGCTCCCCAGTTCTGACTTTACATTGACAGCATACAGCCACCAGGAATAAAGTGACTCCTGGCCATGTGCTGCCCCCCCCCCCCCCCCCGTTCCTCCGAACCATCATCAACACAAGTTTACCCCCGTTCCAGAGTGTGAAAAGGTAATTCAACACTTGAACTATTTTGTTTCCAACCACCTACTAAGAGTCTCTCCTGTGACTGGTCTGACATGGATTCTTAAGCACACAAGTAACACGGTGAATCCAGCCACCACTGCAAATTGATCCACTTCTGAGGAAAACACACGTCACGCCACTCACTCAGTCTTTTCGTATGCAGCTAAGTCTCTCCAATCAATCCACTGGAGAGAAGTGCTGGGACTCTCCCCCTTCGGTGTCCTTTCCCCTCAACAGGACATCACCCTGTCTCTTGACAGTGCAAGTTGATTATCCGTGTGGTTTGATGCTCAGTCTGGTGACCTGTCCAGCTTGATGCTTCAACTTATTCTAGTCTGAAAATCTAAAAGAGTGTGGGATTTTTAATGAGTTTGAACTCTCCAGTTAAGCCATTCAAGTTCACACTTCTCAGAGGGCTCTAAATGGCTTGTCTTGAAATGATGCTCCTGGCACCACTGTATTATTTAGAACAGTAGGCCGACAGAAGATACACAGGGACACAGGAAGCCAACGGACACTTGCAGCCCCTTTTACTCAGTTTTGCCCATTTCTCTAGACAATCTCCCCTCTGTAAGTCAGGGAACTGGCCTAGCGTACATGCTCACTGCCAGCTGTGGGCTGGAAGGTCAAGTTTTCTGTTATCCCCTGGGAAGCCAACAATTCATTCTTTAGCATCAAAACACATAAACGGACATCCTTATATTGCAGTATTATTAAATTTAAAGATAATTTGACATTTAAACATTAGTACATGTCTCCAGTCACGATGAAGTACACTTGCCTTTTGATGCCATTCCCTGTAGATGCAGGAAAAACTGAAAAACCACTTTCATCCTTGAAAATACATAGTTACCCCCCCACCCCAAGCCTAGAACCTTACAAAGACTCTAGAAACAGAATACTCAAGCATACCCCTCATTAGGTATCAGAGACCAAACTCAGTCCTAGATCTTCTGAGAAACTCCTAGTGCACTGGGGAGATATGTAAATAGCAGCATTTCACCTCAGGATGTTTGACCTTGTGGACTCGACTAAGGCCTCAGGGATCTCCACAGTTTTCCAGGTCACACTCTGAGAACAGCTTGCTGGGCCAGAAAGTAAATTTGCAAAGAACAAACAAAGATCCTTAGTCCCTCTCTGTTAAAATCAAATAGCAGACTGATCCAAGCACTTTATTTAACTGTAAAGGATGAGAAAGAAAGGACACTCTCCTCCTCAAGCAACAGGACGACTTCTTCCATCCAGCACATGGAAGGACCCTCAGGAGCACCGTAGAGAGGGGATGGCACCAGTGGCCTTGGTGATGGAGATAGGCTCAGCACTCAGCTGGTTTGTTTGTGTTTGCATGGGTGCAAAGGTCTCCCATGCACAGCCCTAAGCAAAGACTTCCTTGAGAAGTGGCTCAGGTGAGGGGAGTGTACTCTGTGTTGGTTGCTTTGGCTTCAGGTGTCTGGAGACAGTTTGCATCCCCAGAGGGCACTTCCAGAGCTCTGCATAGAAGAAGCACACAACCAGCAGAAGCCACTAGGACTGTGTCCTCACTCTAACTGACTCTGTTCACAGACAAAAATGACTCAGCTTTACCTCTGGGAAGCTGATTCCTTCACAACTGTACTGGGGAGAAACAGTTCTGTTTCTGGAATATTGGAGTCTTTAGAAATAGCCTTTTTCACAAAGACAGATATCAATTTTCTTCAGTGTTCCAGCCAGCACAAGACCACCCTGAATTTCTGACTGTAGTCATTCTTAGCCATAGAAACTAAATTGAGACCTAGGAAGTCTTAAGCCCGGCACACTAAGCATAAAATAAAAAGTACTTAGCCTTTAAAACAAAAAGGACAAAAATAGGAAATCTGACACATGCTACAGTGGATGGGTGCCCTTGAGGACATGATTCTAAGTGAAATAAGGACATGCTTGCCTGGTTCCACCCATGTATGTCATAGTTAAAATTCACAGAAACAAAGTAGGACATTGACTTGAGGAGAGAAGAACGTTCCAGAGACCTGCTGTACACAGGTCATACTACTGACTTTTAAAGACTTATTTACTTGTGTATTTCATGAATATGGGTGCTTTGCCTGCGTGCATACCTGCACACCAGAAGAGGGCATCAGATCCCATTATAGACAGTTGTGAGCTGCCATGTGGGTGCTGGGAATTAAACTCGGGGCCCCAGGAAGAGCAGACAGTGCTTTAAACCTCTTCCATGAGCATTACTGACTTAAAAAGTGCTTCATGTGATAAGTCTATTGTTAGCCTCCTGTAGCCACATTTAAAAGAAAATAGTTTTGAGAAGCTCCAGACTTGGGGTAAGGTCAGCACACACATGCATGTCACTGAGAAGCCAGAACACCAGGCAGAACCCAAGTCCTATTGTATCCCTCTCTGAAGGGCACAGCCCCCTGCTGCTCAAATTGTTATGCCCAAAACACCCCCAGAGAGACCACCAAAGACCAAGGATGTCCAGAATGCAAAAGCAAGGTTTCCATTTCAAGTCGCCACAGGGAACTGTCTCAAGCACTCACTTGCAAGGCAGGGAGGAGTTGCTTTCTTTGTGAGGCTGGCTTTTGAAAGGCAAAAACCAGGAGTGCCTCCAGGTTGTGCGGGAATTAGTACGGGTACAATTCTAATTGGCTGTATCTTCCTGGGTCTCTGTGTTATCTTATTTTAGTTTGACCGTTTGCTCTGTTAGAACTTTTACAGCCCGTCTCCAGAGTTGAGAAGTGCCATCTCTGGCGTTGGGACGTCCCGTGTTAATCAGTCACTGCCAAATGGCCAGGCTTTTGTTGGGCATTTGGGGCACTCTTTTGTTAATTAGTTGCTACCAGGTGGCTGTAGTTCTAAGTTCCTGGGGCTGGCACCATCATTTCTGGGAGCTTGAAACTGGCCTGGGTCTATCTATATTAAGACATCTTTGTCTTAGTCTCCTTCTTCGTCTTAGAGAATAGAGTGAGGGTTTCACAAAACCTGCCCACACCCTTATCTGTCTTTGCTGTCTCTACAGGAAAGTTTCTTCTCTGTGTTCTCATTGCTAATCCTAAAGTAGGGTTAGTCTTGTGTCCAGAAACCTGTCTAAGAAAGGCCAGCATTACCTGGGTGGCAGTATCATGACTCCAGTGTCCTCTCCCCATGCTAGTTGGTACTGCCATCTTCATTATCACTGGGTTTACACACACAATTATAGAACTTCCACAACCAATAAGAAACAGTCAAGGCAGTCTGGGCTTTAAGCTGTAAGGGCTATTTTAACAGTAAGGGACCATGGGGAAGCCAGGCACTTCCCTAACTCCTGGGGCGTGTGAACCACCTGCTTTCCAGAATCCATGTTTAACCCTATTGTCGTCCCTGAAACTGGGGTCCTTTCCCATTTTGCAGGATCAAGTGTCCAAGGTAAAGTGGACATCAATGACCAAAGGAGGTGAGCCATCTTCTGAGCCCCAAACCTTCATGTCCCACTGATTCAACTCCCAGAACCCACATGGTGGAAGGAGAGAAATAACTCCCACAAATTGTCCTCTGATCTCTACACATGCACCTTGGCCGGTGACCCACACACATGAGGAAGAGCAGGGAGATAAAGAAATGTTTTTTAAAGAAAGATAAGATCAGGACATACATGAATTCTCAAGTTCAAGGGCACCTTAGGGCCTGCCCAGAGCAGCATTTCAGAGACTTCCTGAGGATCAGGACCAGGCTGAGCACTATCAGGCTCTCTCGGACCCTAGGTGGTTTCCTGCATCCTTATTCTCCAAAATCAGACATCAGAGTCACCATATTGAGTGGTTTTAATATAAGCAGACAACCTAGGAAGGCACCTGGCAAAAGGCTCTCTCCATGTTAATTAACCCTATCCACGTCATTTCTTAAAAAGTTTGGGATTTATATAGTGATCACCGAAAGCAAGAAAGCTTCAAGAGTGAGCTACAGAGGGTCTTAGAGGGAGGTCCGACTCACCCCTGTCCGGCCTTCTCCTGTTGGGGTTGAGAAACTACTGCGGGAACCCGGGACAGCCAGCCTCAACCTGCTCCCTATTTAAAGGGTGTGGGGGCCCTCCCAACCCTTCTTCTCCCAGATCACATCCCAGATTACTAGACAAACCAGTTTTCTGGGAACCGCGTGCCCACTCCTATTGCTGGGAGGTTGAAGAGGAGAGAACGGGCCCCACCTTGTCACCCCGGGGTGCGCGGGCGCCCACCTCTCATCACCCGGGCCAGCGTAGTAGTGGCGCCCTGCAGCTGCCCAGGCCCCCAACCCAGCCAGCTGGCTTCACTAGTCGTCCCGAGCTCCAAAAGGGAGTCCCGTCCCGGAGGAGAGGCGCGGCAGGCGACACGTCGGACCATCTCCTGCACTGACCTGCAGACGCCAAAGACTAGATGCTAAGATCGCCACGTGGGAGCCGGAGCAGCACGTGCAGAGCCAGGAGGTTGGTTCCACCCTTTATCCTCTCTCCGACTTGAATCTGCTTAGCCAGGTAGAATCCCCCCTTGCTGCCCGCCTCCGACTCCGCCCAAGCCGCCTGGAGCCTTGCTCCCGCCACCTCCCCTCCGCCCCCGGACGCCTGTGGCGAGAGCCCACACCCATACCTGGGACAGAGCTGCCCTCGCCGCTGCACCAGGGCGCGACCACTTCTCCCCTACAATTGACAGGAGTTAGAATTCCGGACTTGCAAGCCGCAGCTGGAAAGATCTGCTCCGGACCTATGTCTGGAAATGTGGCACAGACGCCGCGAGCCAGTCCCTTAGACCTTGTAGTGTCCTGCTGGGAACACCGATGTTAAATTAAGTGGCTTCCAAGGCAAGGACCAAGCAGGATAGGGGCATCATCTGGTCAGGGAGGGCTTAGAAATTCCGAGTGACAGCCTCCATCATACCCCATCAACTCCCATCTGGAGTTGAAGGAGCCTGGGTGTATCTCCTTCGGTGATCCAACATTGTAGCCGTCCTGAGCAAAAATAGTTTACATTTAATTACAGGAGGTGGGATAGGCGGGGGCCACCTCGTGCACGTGGAGGCTGGTGGACAACTTGTGGAGGTCCAGGTGTTTGAACTCAGGTTGTCAAGCTAGGACCTGAAAGTTGGACTTGGGGATGTGAAGTGAATTTCCCAGGAAGGTGGGGGGGGGGGGGGGGAGTTGGGGGCAGCATCAATGTTAAACATTCCCCAAGGATGACTGACATATTAACTGTTTGTGGAAAGCCAGGATTAGGAGCCAAGATTATCTCAGGTTATTTTAGTCCCTGGATAGCCATTTACTGCCCACCCCTCTGTGTGACCTAACATCCTTGTGACTATTAGGTAAATCCCTTTGGAATGTACAAACAAGACCCCTAGCTTCCACCAACCCTGTGCTGGTTAGGTCTTTGTCAATTTGACACAAGTTAGTCTTAATCTGGGAAGAGGGAGCCTCAGCTGAGAAATTGCCTCCATCAGATTGGCCCGAAGGTAAGTCTGCGGGGGCATTTTCTTGATTAATGATTGATGTGGGGGGCCCAGCCCATTGTGTCCATGGCACCCCTGAGCAGGTAGGCCTGGGTTGTATAAGAAAGCAGGCTGAGAAAGCCAGTAAGCAGTGTTCCATAATGGTCTCTACTTAAACTCCTGTCCAAGCTCCCCTTCATGACAGACTCTAAGAGTAGTTCTAAATCTGTGTGATCCCTTTGGGAGGTTGCATATCAGATATTTACATTATGATTCATAACAGTAGCAAATGTATAGTTACGAAGTAGAACAAAATAATTTTAAGGTTGGGGGTCACCACAGCATGAGGAACTGCGTTAAAGGGCTACAGCATTAGGAAGGTTGATAACCACTGGATTATAAACTGTAAAGTGTAATTAATCCTTTTCTCAAGTTGATTTTTTTTTTTTGTCTGTTTTGTTTTTCGAAACAGGGTTTCTCTGTAGCTTTAGCGCCTGTCCTGGAACTCACTCTGTAGGTGCATGCCTTTAATCCCAGCACTTGGGAGGCAGAGCCAGGCAGGTCTCTAAGTTTAAGGCCAGCCTGGTCTATAGAGTGAGATCCAGGACAGGCACCAAAACGACACAGAGTAATCCTGTCTCGAAAAACAAACAAACAAACAGAAAGAAAGAAAGAAAGAAAGAAAGAAAGAAAGAAAGAAAGAAAAAGAAAACAGTTCCCAAAGGGAGTGGCACTTTTAGCTTTTAGGAGGTGTGGCTTTGTTAGAGGAAGTGCATCACCATGGGCATGGGCTTTGAGGTCTCAGAAGCTCAAGCCTGACCAGTGTGTCACAGTCTCTTGTCTGTGGATCAAGATGTAGGAGTCTGAGCTACTTCTCCAGCACCATGTCTGCCTGCATGCCACCATGCTCCCCACCATGATGATAATGGACTAAACCTCTGAAACTGTAAGTAAGTTCCCAATTAAATGTTTTCTTTGTAAGAGTTGTTGTGATCATGGTGTCTCTTCACAGCAATAAAAACCATTACAAAGAGAGGGCCCAAACACAAAACAGGAATCTTATTGGTGAAATTATTAAGGCCACCACGTAGTTAAAAGGGAGGTTTATTTTGTGGGGTAACTTACAAATGAAGGGATAGGTTGTAGGGTCTGGGAAAGGTATGGCGCAGTCTGGCGGTGTTCTCTGGAGAACTCTGCTTGGTCTACCTCCAGCATCCAGGGTCCCAGAGCCAAGAGTGACCTCTCCTCTCGATCCTGGGTCTTCAGCTTCCTCCCTCAGCCCTGCCTTGTGGGCGTGACCATTACTGAAGCCTCAACGGGGGTTGGAACTTCCAGGCCAAGGCTGGGATGGTTATCCACTACAGAATCTGCCTTGTAACAAGACCTCCAAGTGATCCATGGGCTCCAGAGTGTGGGGGCCACAGCTGGAAGGTCTCTTCCAACACCCCTAAAGTGATAAGGGTTGGTTTCCCCTATGCAGGAAGGCCTACTAGGTTTGAATCCTGATTGGGTGACTAAAAGGCTCTAAGAAGGCCAGTCCCACATTGGGAGCACCCTGCTGGCAGCTTCCTGGCTTCAGAACTATGGGCTCCTGTACCAGTCTGGCTCTCCAAGCCTGTGCCTGCCTTGTGTCCCGTGTCCTTAGTCAGCAAAGCAAGCTTCTGTGAGCCCAGCTTAGACACTGAGGATAGAATTTCCCTCACTTCCCCTGTGGAAGCTTTGGTTCTCAGCACAAACCCAAACAATTAAAAAGTGTATACGCATCCTCTAGTCCCTACTGAAGAGACTAGATCACAGAGCATCAAGGAGTACTCCCCTCGGGACCCTGGAATGGGCACAGACCACACCCAAACACCAATTTCCAAACACATAGAGATCCTTTATTAAGCAAGGCTAAGAGACAAGGTGACTGAATCTGAATCAGGCAGAAACAGAAGCATATAACTTTGCAAGTGTTAATTTTAGGAGGGAAAAGGGGAGGTCTGTGTTCAAATGAGCTAGGATGGGTTGGTAAATTTTGATTGGGTATGTTAATTAGGTCCTCACTGATGCCTCAAATCTTTATACATAATACAAATTAAATGCTATGCATTTCTTTATTCTTGCAAACATGAAGTTACAATCCAAACTGCAATCATTCTGATTTCTCTATTTACCCTCTTAATTACTCTTATCAAAGATAAACATTTGCTCACTCACATTGTTTTTTCTAATACCCTTTTATTTCACCCTGCAGGTCTCCTGTGAGCACTCTTCAAAGGTCACATTTAGTGGTAATCAACTCCTTAATATAGATTATTAACCTTGGCTTTTCTTAAAAAATAATTTACAAGCTAAAATCACAGTAGCAATGATTTTTATATTTGCCTTTGTAATCACATATACTGGAGACATGTTTTTTTTTTCTCCATATGGGTTCAAATAATTATTCCCTGGCACACATTGACACTTCCTAGAGTTTTTTTGGTGGAGCATGTCCACTGGTAACAAGTTTCCTCAGTCTTCCTTTATCTAGGAACATCTGGATTTCTTCCTTCTTTTTGACAGATTCTCAATATCATGCCATTGATCTGTGGAGTCTGTGGCTTTTGTTGAGAAACTAGTTTATAAATTTCTTACTGAAGACCAGTAATAAGTTTTTCTCTTATGGCTTTCTGAAGTGTGTGTGTGTGTGTGTGTGTGTGTGTGTGTGTGTGTGTGTGTGTGACTTATCCATTTCAGAATAATGGGTCTTGGCACAGGTTTGGAGCTTACCCTATTGGAGGCTGCTCAGCCTCTGGAATTTGCATACTTATGCCTTTCATCAAATATGTGGAGTGCTCAACCCTTCTTTCTAATCCTTCCGCTCCTGGGACTCCCGTTATCCATATTCTGTCTGCTTGATGGAGCCCCACAGGTCTGCTCTCATTCTCCTTCCCTGTTCCACACACTGGATAGTTTGTTCTTCAGCTCTGCTGATCTCTTCCTCTGCTAGGTCAAATGCTGTTCAACATTTCTGCTAAGTCTTCCATTTCAGGCTCATTTTTCAGCTCTGAGATTTCCATTTTCTTTCTATAACTTCCATATTTTAATTTTCACTTCATTGAAACATTATTTTATTTAGTACCTTGTCAATGTTTTTCTTTAACCCGCTGCACACATTTAAGAAAGTTGTTTGTTTTATGAGTCCAGAGTCTTGACTCCCTCCTGTATAGAATAGCTATTTTCAATTTATTTTGCTCTTTTGAATAAATAATTTTTTTGTTTGTTCGTTTTGTTTTTTTGTTTTTCAAGACAGGGTTTCTCTGTGTAGCTTTGTGCCTTTCCTGGAACTCGCTTTGTAGATCAGGCTGGCCTCAAACTCACAAAGATCTGCCTCCCAAGTGCTGGGATTAAAGGCGTGCACCACCACTGCCCGGCATAAGTTCTTATTTTTGTATGTATTATATTTATGTTGAAAATGGGATATTGATTATAATGGAAACCAGATACTCACTCAATCTTCCCTGGTGTTTGTTGTTACTGAAGACTTTGAAAGGCTGTTTGATTACTTAAATAATAATCATTCTTAATACTGCCAATGGTAGTCCATGTTACTTCCTCCAAACTACTTTTTCAAAGACTTAAAAAAAAAAATTTTTTTTAATTTTTACTTATTTTATGTGCATTGGTGTTTTGCCTGCGTGTATGTCTGTGTGAGGGTGTGTCAGGTCTCCTGGAACTGGAGTCATAGAAAGCAGTAAGCTGCCATGTGAGTGCTGGGGACTGAACCTGGGTCCTCTGAAAGAGCAGTCAGTGCTCTTAACTGCTGAGCCATCTCTCCAGTTCCAAGAGAGATGTATTTCTTATGTGTGGCCATCAAGCTCTGCTCCTTGACTTTCTCTGAAAATACTATTTTGAAAGGATTTCCTTGGTTACCAGGAACCTTAAACACAACTTCAAACAATGTACCAGGGTACTTCTTCCCATCTGCACATCACTTTTATACTGGTATTCTCCACACAAAACTGAAAAGGATTGCCCCTGTGTGAGAGCTTTGAAGTCTTGGGACATTTTGAGCACACTTTCTCCCATTTGGCATGCACATGGCCCTCTGGACTCCCCCAGACACACAGATTGCTCTGAACGTCTTACTTTGTCCAAGAGTTTGTCCCCCCTGTCATTTGGCCACCTCCCTAAGGTCCACAGGGGACTGTTCTTTCTGATGCCACTTCTGCTTTCAGACTGGGCTAGGTCAGGAGAGTCAGAGAAGAGACCCTGGAATCAGTTTTTCAGATAGTCCTTAGGTTAAAGTGACACTGGCAAAAGCTTGTGGATGGCAGAGTCTGCTACAGTCTAGGGAGATGGATCAGTTGGTTAACTGGATGCCATGTAATCCTGAGGACCTAAGTTCAGATCTCCAGCACCCACATGATGAGCCAAGCATGGCAGCACACATCTGTATTCACACACACACACACACACACACACACACACACACACACACACACACACACACCCCAGTGTGAAAAATGCAGGAATGTTCTCATTCACTCCTAGGGGACGGAATAGAAGAGATCACTCTACTGTTTTGCAGATCTTAGTTTTTAAGCAATGTATGGAGAGATGGCTGAGCACTAGCCAAGCACTGGCTGCTCTTCCAGGAACCCAGGCTCTAGTCTCAGTACCCACTTGGCAGCTCACAACTGTCTGTGCCTCTAGTTCCCAGGGGCTCTCATGCTCTCTTCTGGCCTCCTTGGGAACTGAATGTATTGCATAGACATACATTCAGGCAAAATATCCATCCTACTACTACCAATAATAGTAACAGTAGAAATATAGCAACTTCAACTGAAACACAAACAAAAGCCAAATACTTCAAACATGGTAAAAATCAGATTCCATACAGCAGCATTTGAATATATTTGAATTTTATTACCATTGTCTAGAACTTTAACACCAGCATCTTTGTAACAGTCCTCTGAGACAGAGGGAGAACACAACACAAAAATACTATATACTGATTAGTACCGTACTCAATAGGCTGTTTCTCAATGTGATATATACCAGGTGACAAACTGACTCAGGGGGACTAGCTCTAGCTACTTGACATAAATCAGCTCATTAAGAGAACAAACACTACAGGCAGTAATGAAATGTACAGACTTACAAAAGCTCAGAGTTTTCCCTAAGCGTATATGTGTGTGTGCTTACTCACATGCATAGACAGACTTACAATAAAAAACTGTTCCAGACAGCATTCTCAAGTTTCAGCAAAGCATACATTATAAACTTGTTTGCCATACTGTGCAATTTTATTGTGTAAGACAGGAATAACAGTGCAGTTGATACAGTCACATTCAAATATGCAGAGTACAATCCTAATGCTGAGCTATTGAAGAAATACATACTTTCTCTAAACTAAGTTGTATATGTACAATTATTTTAGCATATGCCTGACCAATCTGTAAGGACTAAGTAAAACAGGGTTTTAGATACACTTGTGGGAATACCCTACGATCCCCCAGACATGCATTTTAAAAGTGGAGCCAGTGCCTCAGCACCACAGATGCAGGCTGCCTGATGTCATCCTTGGACTTGCAGGAGGCTGAAGAGAAAGGCTCTGAGAGCTGGCTCCGCGAGGACAGTGCCGTGCCTACAGTGAGCTCCCTGACTGCTCACCACCAGCACAGTCTGAACCTCTTCTACAACCTAGTTCTACAATCTCCAGTTTCCTTCGGGATGGTCAAAGGAAGAAATTGCTGTGGACAGTAGATTATAAGACAGAGTGAAAGCAGAACCAAGTTTATTAGAAGAAAGAAAGATCTGGAAACACCCAGTAGAAATTTTGCACATGGTGCCTTCTGCCAATAAATACAGAAGGAGAACCCAGTCTCTTGATGCTTGCTGCTGAAATGGTGAAAACACCCTCTGGTAGTGACTTAAGATCCCAGCTCAAAAGGAGCACTTTCTTCAAGGTGACAGCGCAAGGAAGCCATCTTTTTTTCCCCCCCTGTGGTGTGGTTTCTTTTCTTTTTTTTCCCTTCCTTTCTTTCTTTCTTTCTTTCTTTCTTTCTTTCTTTCTTTCTTTCTTTCTTTCTTTTCTTTCTTTCTTTCTTTCTTTAATGCTGAATGCCGTTTATTGAAGGAGGGAGGAGGTCTTAAATACAGGCTTACAGCACAATGGGAGAACCCCGGAGGGCAGAAGTTCACAATCTTGCATATAAGCTGTTAACGCCCACTATGCAGGATACACAGACAAGGAACTTCCTGGGAATTAGCATAGCAAGGACATCAATGTCAAGGTCAGCAAGCAAGGCAATAGCTACCCAAAACGGGGGCCAGGGCCCTACAGGTCCCCCCTTTTACTAAAAAATGAGCTTCTGACTTTGGTTGCGTGGGATGTCAGCAGGTCACCTTACCCGTCATGGAGACGCCTGCCCAGGCCACACAGGCACTCGTCTTAAGTTGGTGAGCGCCCCCCAGACATTACCTGTCTGAATACTCATTATCGTACAGGCTTAATTGTGTGAGAGCTGCAGAGTTAACTGATGCCAAAGATCTCAAAGTGGTGCTGGGCTTGCAATCTGTGTGTTTGATACAGAAAAGACCAACAGAAGTCCTAACCCACCTATAACCAGTAGGCAGGAAGCCATCTTGAGACACAGTGAGAACCTATGCTATTATCTGTACCAGATGTGCCCAATGACAACATCTGCTGGTGAAGACCAAAGCTTCCAGAATCAGATGGGGTGGGGACTACCTTAGCCCCTGCCCATTTCCTGCCCAGGAAGAGCTTTTCTAAGGCAGAATGGCCACATCCTCATGCAGCTGTCACTAATGTGAGTGGACAGCCTCTGCTTCAGATGGAAGTCTGATAGCAAGTCTAACAGGGACTGCAGCTCCACCCAAAACCAGCTCCCAGGGGCCAGGGTCTTTGACAACTGAGATGTGGGCAAATGCTCTGCTCCAGTTTTCACAGTGAGAGATTAAATTCTGGGCAAATCTTTCCTGTGATATTGACTTAACACAAATCAAATCCTGACTAAATCAAAGACTAAAATCCCACTAAACTTCCTTTTTCAAAATGAAATGCATCAGTAAGACCCAACTCTATGTCAGGCCTCAAATTCAAAGTGTTCAGATCCTGGATACGGAATTTTCAATAACAGTCGCTACCACCTTCTCAGATTTGTTGAAAAGATCACTCTAAATTTTTGCCTTTTGACAGTCTAATTTTCCCTTAAAATGTGTTAAGATTATTGGATTTTATTATTTTTGCTTTTCTCTTTGTGGTATACAATAAAAAGATTACTGACATCACTGTAAAGTCTTGCCAACAAAGTTGGTTCAGGTTTCTTAAATGATCAAGTAGCTCCAGTTTGCTGATGTAACCAAAGCATCCTTGCACGGCTGATAAAGGAGGCTAATGACCTCTGATACTCTGTCTATGGCGTGTACTATGAAATCCCCCTCAGATGTAAGCAGAGACCGTGGGTTCACGGGAGTCTGAGGGCTCACTTGATTAGTACTGGACCCTACATGGCCTTACTTGCTTGTGAATTGTGCCTCCATCCTCTTCACTAAAGGTTTTAGAGCCAGTCATTCAAGCAACTCAGCAAAACACAGAACCAGTTTCCCGAGCATAGCTTCTGATTTATCCATTGCACCCAAGGGAAGGGTGTGGACACTGACTCCACCAAACCCCCAACTACAGTGATAACACACCTGTGTTTGATCAGTTCTTGGCTTTAGGGAAACTCATATTTGCATTATTAAATGACCCTTGGAAAGTGGACTGATGCAAAGGTTTGCTTTTGAAGCTGATATTTGGATAACCTCTATTTATAAATCCACACTAAAATGCAAGCTTGTCAAAAACTGATGATTGCTGTTTCATGGGAAAAGGAAGCAGGCAAAGGTACTGATACTACTGGTGTGACTCTGGATGCACACTAAGTATTCCTATGGGAGACAGGCACACAGGGGAGGGCTTGCGGGCAGCAGATCTCTCCCTAGCTAAGCATAATAAATTCCCAAGTTTCTGTGCACAGAAGCCTTAAGGCTGCTCCACAGCAGTGGGAATCACTTCTAACAAACCACCAAGGAGACTGAGCAGCCCCAGGAAATCTAAGCAATTTCTTCTTTGAACAAAGATGGACAATTCACATAAAACAGACTTACAGCAAGGAAGTCTCACTTGTGCTCTGCTCATCAGTGAACCAAAGAGCAGGTCAAGAACAGAGCTGAGCTTAGAGGTGGCAGTGGACAAATCCACCAGCAGAATCGGGGCTGCTGACTGGTGCCTGACTTTCTGCCACAGGCCGAAGGAAGGAAGGAAGGAAGGAGCAAGAAAAAGGAAGGCAACTGGAATGGAAAGCAGTGGCTGCTTCCCATGCTCAGCAGGGGCCACAGATGCTGGTGGCGTCTTTTAGACAGTCTCCCTCTGTAGGTCAGGCTAGCCAGGAACCCACTATATAGCTCAGGCTGGCCACAAACTGAAGTCATCCTGCCTTAGCCTCCCAAGTGCTGGGATGGGAGGTGCCGCCTGCAGCAGTTCTATTGTCACCTTGATACACAACTCTGAGGAAGGGTCCTGGGAAACGACTGGATACAGATGAAGTTGAAATGGCTTTCATCACACTTCCATGGTCCTCTTCTAGAAAGGGCAGCATTTGCAATGGCGAGCAGTTGGCGACTGCCAAGAGACAGACACCTGGAAAACACTAAGCCACAGGCACACAAAGATGCAGCACACAGAACTGAAGGCGGCTACTGCACCACTGCTTCTGACACAGGAAGGAGTCCAACAGCGGAGCCACTTTCCCAGCCTCCCACTCCAGTCAGCCCTATTTGCCTAACACAGAAAGAACAAGTCGGCAGACAGATTTACAAATGGTTCCAGTTGACATGAAAGCCTAGCTGTGGCACAAGTCAACTCAGAATATTTAAAAGTAAAATAACTCACACAGAGAGATTCCAACCAGTGCATTAAGAACTCAGCTTATGGATTCTGTACATGTTATATAGCTCTAAAAAGTGAATTCTAATCAAGCTATGGTTTCATTCACACCCATCACTCAAAGTACTTTTTGTATGTATGGTCAGAAACCTAAAAAGCCAATGCAATGGTAGAAGATGGCTACCAGGGAGGAATTCCTACTTCAATTCTCTATGACACAGACTCTTAGTGTCTACTTGTAAATTTACCTTTTCTTAATGAAATCATCAGAGGACCACACCTGTTGCCCTTGTAAAATGATTTATCACAAACAACTATTCTGATTTTTCCTTCTTGACAAAATAGGCTTTGTTATCCCAAACCTGTTCTAAAGGAGAATGGTCATTTTATACCTGGGGGTGGGGAGTAGAGGCCGGATGACGTGCTAAACACTAAAGTCTGGCTTCTCAACCACTTCTGCTTTCAAAACCACTTCTATACTTAAATTCAGAAAAGTCTGGCCCATGTTTTAGACAGATTCTTAACCAGTTAGGACCACTGTTTAGAAAGTGGTGATGGAGGACAGCATAGGGCACAGGTGTCACAGTTTGTGATGTGTCAGAACCTCTGCTCCCATGGCCAAGGGGCCTAACAGGCCATACTGGTGTGTGTTAGTGACTTCCATCTTGCAGTGCTGAGAAAGCCACACCTATAGCCAAGTTCAAGGCTACTACTGTGTACAGTGAACTCGGGGCAAACAGAGGGAGGGACAGACTCAGGCCTAGATAGGTCCTCAGGACAGGTGGGGAGATCTTTCAAGGACTCTCCTGTAACCCATCCTCTGTTTCCAGTTCGGCCAACTGCCTCCTTAGGATATTGACTTTGGCTTGTAACTCCTTGTTATAGTCAATGATGTTAACCATTTCCTCATATGCTTCATCCAGATACTTAGAGGATCTGCTCCAGCGCAGGAAAATTCCTGTAGGGTCGGGAACGAAAAGAGAGGGGGTAAAAGGTTTGGAGCAGCAATATGACGCCACCGGCAACTCTATGCACTACTGCTCATTTGTCCACAATGCATGTCGTTTTTGTTTAGACTTTTGTTTGCAGCACCGGAGACTGAACCTAGGGCCTTGCACATGCCAGGCAACTACTCTACCATGGAGCTACAGCCCTTCCTGATTTTGAGAAACAGGTCTCACTCAAAGGGCCAAGCTAGCCTGAAACTCATGCTCCTCCATGACCCTGTCTCAGTCTCCAAGTGGACAGGATTCCAGGCGTGCACCATCACACCTGGCTCACTCTGTGCTTCATGATTCTCTAACCACAGAGATTCCTCAGTTACCGAAAGAATCCACACAGTATCTAGGAACTCCTATTGTCATGGACGGGCTCACAGGTTATCAAACAAACACACTGTTGCCACATACTCACAAAAATAAGCTGGCAAGTTAGTGCCATGGTCTCCACTTTCATAGTCAGGGAGGCTGGCTGCCTGAGTGAAACCACTCTCACTGGACAAGTGACGGTGGCAGTAACGTCAGAGGCACAGGTTGTTACTTAAGCCTCAACTTGAACTATCCATGACTTGCGCCACTCTGCCGCTACCATTACTCAATCGTCCAACTCCTCAGACAACAACCACCAGCTCATGGACTGAAAGGGCGACGCCACGTCAGGTGGCTGGTTCCAGAACCACCTGAGTGTCATGTTCTTGGATACTGAACTCTTCCATCAATGACCAGAGTGCTCGATTCTAACCTGTGCACACAGGCATCTCTGAGGTCTGTTCCTAATCCATGTGAACACTGTAAACACGTGTGGCACTGTGCTGTTAGGTGATAAGAACAAGAAACCGACCTGCCACAAAGCAAACTTTTTAAAATTTCCAATCCATAGCTAGTTCTGTCTGTGTGTGTGGAATCCACAGACATCGAGGACAATGGCTTAAGAGAAAGCTGGTCATGCTGGTGCTTCAATTCACAACTACCCAGTCTACTGTTCTTCAATTAGAAGTCACTGTTAATGCCTCCTAAGATAGAGACAAACAGCAGTTGTGTTCTCTCCACTTCACCTCTAAATTCCCACCAAGGGTCAGTAAAATCATTAAATCATATTTCAGGCCACCCAACTGCAGACTGGGCATGCGTCTCAAACAGCTGGCCTCTCATTTCAGTGATTAAGTGTAACAGTGTCTTTTAAGTAAACTACCTCAGAAACGGTAACAATTTTTATTACATTTTATTTAGATGACGTGTGTGTGTGTGTGTGTGTGTGTGTGTGTGTGTGTGTGTGTGTGTATGTGTGTATGTCTGCGTGTATACGTCAGAGAACACACTGCCAGAGCCAGTGGATTCTCTACTTCCACCACAGAACCCTGGGGACAGAGCCCAGGCTGTCACTGAGCCACTTCACCATCCCCAAGACCTTTAGAAAGGAAGCAGAGCGGCAAGCTCTCATTTAAGAAATTACTTATTCTATGATCGGTCATTGTCTACAACAATCCAGAGAGTAAGCAGAGAGGTTCTGCTTAGGGCAGCCAAACTCCCTCACAGATTCAAATCACAGGGCTCCTGCTCAGGGAACCTAGACACTACTAGAGGCATCTAGTTTCCCGAATTCTAAGAAGGGAGGAGGCACCTAGCCCAAGGAGGAGGAGGATGCCCTCAGTAGACTTTCCGAGAAGAACAAGAGGCAAACCAGTTGGAGAAAGCCTCACACAAAGGGAAAATCACTGTCCATACATGAGCCACCCTGACAGCACAGAACCTTAGAAGGAGTTAACAAGGGGGATTCACAGTAACTTAGGTGAACTCACCAAACCACGGTCTTCCTGTAGCTATGCTACTTAGTGCAAATGTGCACAGAGATGCACTTACTGTCTTCCAAGTTAAATGGTTCTTCTGCTGTCCCAGTGGAATGAACATCTAATACACTTTATGTGAGTTCTGGTCTTTTTTTTTTTTTTTTCCAAACAAGCTTTGGTGTTTAAGGAGATTAGCTTCAGTGGTCTGAATAATTGTACATGTAAGAAGCTGCATTACAACACAGTCAGAAATGCATTACGAACTGCTATTCCACATGAACAGCAGCACTTGCAGCTCCCACTGATGGCATTTGTATCTACTTACAGAACCTATTGGAGTAACTGTGTGTCATCATTTAACACTCACTTAATTGTATTAAAAGCTTAAGGAAGGAAATAGATGAAATCTTCCCTAAGGAACTTACAATTCATTCATGTCCCAGCTACCTACCAACTCCTACCAAAGCATTCCTGTTAATCTCTGCCTGTTAGTCAGTTGCCATAGAAGAGAGGCCATGCCCACACTGAGGAAACAGTAACACCCACACACAGGTCAGTGGGTCACCACTGGCCATCTTCAGATACCAACTACTGTAGCATGTGACCCTAGGAAAGCTCAGGGCACAGCCTGGAGTGGGTGAATCTCTGCACATGGTGGGGATTACCTTCCCATAGCTGGAGACTCTGTGGAGCTACAGAAGGCCAGATGACCAGGCTGTTGGCCTCAAAGAGTGGATTGGTGAATTTACTCAGCTCGCTGGGCCTATTGACCCATGACCACAAAGACATTGTCTTCTGCTGTAGCTTCAACTTACATCTGCTCAAAGAAGAAAATCACCATTAAATCCATGAGTGGTTAACAACCGCCCTTCAGTGCTTCTCTTTACAGGACTTCTACTACTCCCCATGTGACACAAACAAGACTCTCAGTAGAGAAACAAAATGCTTCAGCATGAAAACATTTGTCAGGGGCATCTGCTGTGGACCTCCCTACTGTGACCCAGCAGTGGTGGGGTTGTGAAGCAACCCTGTCACTCAGGACCCGGGGACAGCTTCCAGGTGAAACAGGAGTCAGAAGACCTGTATTAAGGTTATACTTGTAAAAAGAGTCATTCTTCAAGTTTTTAATTTTGAGTATACAGCTGTTGATATATACAGCTGTTGCATACACACTTATGTGCACATGAGTGCAGTTAGGGCGTTGGATCCCTTGGAGGTGGAGCTACAGGCAGTTGTGAGCTGCCCAATGAGAGTGCTAGGGACACAATTGGGGTCCTCTACAAGAGCTGCATGTATTCTAATGGCCATCTCCAGCCCCAGGCCATACTTTTGATGGCCTACTAGCTGTGTCTCTGACAGTCAGCTTCTCTGAATCTCACTCTTCTGAACTACAGAAGTGGATGGAGGGCATACCTGCTTATACGATAATGTATCCCCCAGATATATGCAATTGTGATCATACATCAAGATGTGAACATGAAAATGGCTGGCTAATCTGCTCAAAGCTTTTAAGAAGTATATCAACTAATTTTAATCCAGCAGCAGAACGTTTAGGGTTCCCTCTCACCTGGCATGCACTTGGCTCACAGGACATCTGTACTTCATGTAATTTAATTTGTACTTGACAGCAGATTCCACCTTCTTATAAACAAACATTCACATACACCCAAACCCCAATCTCTTTTAGGAAATGACCTGGTATGAGCTCACCCACCTTTCACTTTCATTGTTGCCCAGGAATGTTCCGAACTGTGAGGCATAAGCATGCTCAAAGAGCACGATGAGAAAATGCTCATTAAACTCAAAGGAGCAAGGGAACTGCCGGAGGATCTGCCACACACAGTCCAGAAAGAGAAGGAACACGGGCGCCTCCCACTTCTGCTTGCTGCTGCAATAAGCTGACTGTGCACAGCGCTGTTGGAACGGGTGACCAGCCTAGTGGAAAAGACGGAAATGTGATGGTCCTGCCCTGATCACACCTGGAACACTAGTTCACACAATCACGGTGGCATTTCTATCCATGGGAATACCAGAAAACCAAGGTAGCTCCTGTCTAGATGAGTTTTTGGTTAAAATAACTACCTTCTACAACTAAGGAAGAATTACAATTTCCAAACCCTTGGTGAAGCTGTGTAGTGAGGATATGAACATGGGGACAGCAAACGTCCTTCAGACATCAAATGAAAGGTAGAGCTTAATGACCGATTTATGAAATTCTTGGACTTGACTCCAACATCATCCAAGGTTTGTCTATTAAAAGTCATTACATAGCATTATGTTGAAATTATATAGCAGTGTTGTGTTCTAGGGAGAACTACACAAACAGGATAAGAGTCTCTAAGCACAAAGAACATGAAGGGAATTGATCAACTTCATGTGTGAAAGGAGATTTAGGTCTCAAAAACATCATCAAAGTATGCTATTCCACTGGATCTTAGAGGAAGTGTGTAGGCTGGAGCAGGATGGACAAAAGGCAGAATGTGCTCAAGTCCGAATTGAGGTCATAGCCCCTGCCCCCCACTTTATCTGTATCAAGCTTCTGTATCTGTACTCAGCTTCTAGGAGACCGTCTATGTTTTACATTCATTCTGCTTCCCTTGTTGGTAACAAAGCACATGCTGAGGATCCCTTGTCTAAAACACCAGGGACCAGAAGTGCGCTGGGCTCCAGTGTTTGTCATTTTTCGGGAATGTGAGTGTGCACGAGATACTTGGGGGTGGAACCTAAGTCTCAACAGCACACGCTTCATCCACACAGCCTGAGGGTGACTTGTGCAGTTGCTTCTACACCTCCATTTCCACTGCGGCAACCACAGGAGGTCAGGAGGTAGCCTTCTGGAGCGCTGGGGTTTTCACACTAGGGATGCTCAACCTGCACAGCTACAAAAGGGAATGATGTGCTAAGTGAGCCATATAAGCAAGAGAGGTGCTGGGCTGGGGCTGCAGCTCAGTGCTGATCACCTGCTCACATGCACACAGGCCAACTTCAACAAACTACATGGGAGGTGGAGAAACCAGAGGATAATAATGATTCTAAGCACTTATCTGAGTGGAGGTGGATTAACTGGCCCACAGAAAATTGAACACACAACTTAGAATTTGTGGATAATCAAGATTTCATTCACAATCTTAGCACCGCAGACTGAGACTTCAATCTTCATAACGGGCAGTCCCATTCTGCTCCAGCAGCTCTCTCTCACCTGCAGCCACTCTCTCTCGATCAGGGCCTCAAATCCACGGATGGTCCTGCTTCTCGGTTCTAGGATGATCTGGGCCAGGGAAGTCACCTGCAGCGTGGAATCGGTCCCTTCTGTCCCATGAATCAATACCGATGCTCCCTCCCTGAGAGGAAATCCCAGAGCACAGATGGGAAACTCTTTTTTTGTTTGTTTGTTTGTTTGTTTGTTTGTTTTGAGACAGGGTTTCTCTGTAGCTTTGGAGATTGTCCTGGAACTCACTTTGTAGACCAGGCTGGTCTCGAACTCACAGAGATCCGCCTGCCTCTGCCTCCCGAGTGCTGGGATTACAGGTGTGCGCCACCACCACCCAGCCATAAGTTACCTTGGTGGTTAATTTTTTTTTTTTTACTTTTTTTTTTTTTTTTTCCAGAGCTGAGGACCGAACCCAGGGCCTAGGCAAGCGCTCTACCACTGAGCTAAATCCCCAACCTGGGAAACATCTTAAGGATGAACATTCCATGAACAGAAGGTGTTCAGTCTCATGCCCTGCCTTGTCAGTAAGATATGGAGTCTAAATGAGGGACTGGGCAGATGAAGGTCTCCAGGGAAACAGGAGACCACAGTGAATCCCAAATTTCACACAGCAGAGTCCTTCTAAGTCAACACACCTGCAGTGCCTTCCAGCTGGCCTTCCAACCCTGGACAGACACAACAGTCCTGTCACAGTGGTACTTGCCTTTCCTGCTTTAGGAGCTGAGACAAAACTTTCTTATCAAACCTATACATAAACACGCACTAAAATGACCTTTCCAACCTTGAACTCAGCTGCCCCCTATAAGCCTTCACCAACTGTAATGGACCCAAGAAACAAGTCCTAAACTATACTCTGAGGTACAAAGAAGTGGGAAAAAAGCAAAAGTATACAACTGTCAGCCCATAAGCCTGGCAATGACACCCCTGCCCATAAGAGTTACTCAGTGCTTGGGACCCCATTATTCTAAAGAGATACCTAAATGAGCCACACACTCTGCCTTCTTCCGCCCTTTTTAGTGAAACTACAGTAAAGAAAAATTTGGAAAAAGGACATTTCATGTTTCAGATCTACTGCCAATTATTTTCCCATGTACATACATATTATATAGTAATAACGAAAGACAATTCCCACTATTTTCACTTTTATTGTAAACATTAACTATGTTTTATGCCTTGTTTAGAACTACTTAGTAATGGCTATATAATATTCCGTTAAATGATTAAATTATAATCTGTTTAGCCCTATATATTTTGTGATACTATGGTTGATGTACTTGTCTGGGGATTATTTTGGAGCTCTTACTGTGTAAACAACAGACCCTACCAGTGGTCATATAACCCCATTCTTAGAATATCTAATAATTATGCTGAAGAGTATGAACAGATACTTTGTGGCTTTCATACATATTGAATGTATCTCTGAACTGTGAGTGATGTTTACTCTGAACTTAAGGTTTATTTCTGCATTTTGAACAACTGATCATAAAGCCACTTTTTAGTGAGGTATAAATCCCAACATATCAGAAAGGGAAGCCAGCCCTTGGAGAACTGAGGAGGCTGCCCCTGGGCCAGCTGCCTTCCTCTCACTGGCCTGTTACTATTGCTGGAAGGGTAGACATGGAGGTGAAGGCAGCTGGGGACTTGGCCCAGCTTGCCTAAAACGTCAAAGGCCCTGGCTCCACCCTCAGTGTCGCATAGCTGTCTGTGGTGGTGTACTCCTGGAGTCCCAGGACTTGATAGGTAGAATCAAAGAGGATCAGAAATTTAAGGTCATCTTCAGCTACAAGGAAGTTTTAGGCTAGCCTAGGATAGTAAGACACCGGGAAAAAACACCTCTGTACTCATGACATAAGGAGTAATTTGGTAGTCTTGGGCTAAAAGAAACAGAAACATCAATGACAGCTGGTCAGTGTTCTGAGCTGTTGGCTTCCTGTCACAGAACCCTGGTCTTTAATCTCCCATTTAACTGGCTAAAGCCTAACGCAA
The DNA here is from genome assembly GCF_903995425.1 of Onychomys torridus. Taxonomy (NCBI): domain Eukaryota; kingdom Metazoa; phylum Chordata; class Mammalia; order Rodentia; family Cricetidae; genus Onychomys; species Onychomys torridus. Next base: position 52,135,732 of record NC_050451.1, read on the forward strand.
GCCCAAACAAAGAACAGCAGCAGCTGCGACCTCTACCCCAGCTCTCTGCCCGTTTACTAACTGAGCACAAGATCTTAGGCAACTCACTCCCACCTTGAAAACTCGGAAGTAGGAACAAGTTAACGTTTCAAGTGCCACCCAGGGAGACAGTGCTGACACCTACCTATGGTTTCCATGGGAATCCCCTCCTTTAAAAGGCTCTATGCTTCTGCAACACTGCACACAATCCTCCTGCCTCTGTTCATTCTTCTGCCTCAAGTCTCAAGGGTTAGGAGGCTTTAACTGAGGGAATACTGAAATGACTTGGCAAACTGCATGGCCATCAGCAGGCTTTCCCAGCTGAGACCTTAGGATGAGCAATCCAGCACAGAAGGACAACAACATGGTGTGACAGTGTCGTTCCACTGATTCTGCGAGGAAAACTTCCTTTCAATCTTTTCATGGCAAATTCATAATTTAAGGATTTCACCGAAAAAGTAGACCCATGGTACTTAAAGACTGTGTCATCATTGGTGCGTACATGGACACTAATCACATTCACTCAACAGACGTGGTCATTTCATATCAGACCCACACCCCCTCACCAGTAACTGTAAGCAGACCCTCCAGCCCCCACCCCTGCACAACACTGGAAGCCATCTGGAAGCTATGGAGTAGGAATGGACTTTGATGCACTCTATGGACACTCTGGATAAGAACGATGTCTGGCCACCAGTGTGAGTCCTAGCCAGGAAGGCAAAATACACGCTACCTGTCAATGCACTGGGCCGCCAGACAGGCAGTGGTCAGAATCTCCTTGATGTGTGTCAGCCAGTTGGAGGCCTCCAGCTTGCCGAGCCATCGGTCCATGTTGTGGGTTTGTTCATTACATGCTTCCACGAGCTTGATTAAGCTCTCCTGAAGAACATGGTATCTTTTAAAACAAGAAAAACGGAGAGATAAGACAGAGTGACAAGGAACCAAACCCCAATGTCTTGCACTCAGTGGCAAGGCCACTTAGGCCACTTCCACTGCTACAGCAGCCTGAGGAGTAGGGGTCCAAAGGACTCTTAGCACTATGTGTAGATGCTTCAACGTCTCCTGGAAAACGCTCTTGCTGAGCAGCGGAGACCCATTCCACACAGCTGGGTCACCTGGGAGGGCAGAGGCCAGGACACTGCACTCTGTGACTGCCTAATCCCAGGGCGCAGGGCAACTTACACTCCGACCCTATAGCCGCTGAATGACCTAGATTACACAACCAGGTCTCAGCAGTGACACCCAAGACCAGACCCAAATCCTAGCAATCTTAGCTCCAAGCCCCTCCCCCCAGCTACCACCCCCTGAAGAACGTAAAAAGCTTCCTTTGAGGAGAAGCAGGCAGGTGGAGGGAACACAAGGAGGAAGCAGGTGGCGGCTCCAGGAGACTAAATCTCTAAAGCTTCCACTGTAGGAAGCTGTAACTCCACGGAGTGAATCTGTTCCGCCAGTCTGGTAGCAGCGGACTCTGGGAGAGCTCAGGGCTGAATGGAAAAAGACTGCTATCTAGTGAGGCTCATCTGTGCTTATGCAGCATGAGATTTTCTGCTTATCTTACAAAATGCAATGAAGGCTGGAGCTCATTTGCTTAATATACTTAAGTCTTGTGTTCAGTTGCTACACACACATTCACACACGAGTTGGATGAAATGAAAAACTCTCTAGCTAAACTAAATAAAAAAGAGAGAAAACTCAAGCAAATCTAATGAGAAATGCAAGAGGAGGCACTACAATACCACAGGAGTAGGAGGGATCATAGGGATATGCATGGTGGCATGGTTTTTAATCCAGGTACCCCAGAGGCAGAGGCAGGTGGGGCTCTGTGAGTCTGAGGCTAGTCTGATCTACATAGTGAGTTCCAAGCCAGCCAGGACTACATAGTGAGATCCTGTCTCAAAAGGAAGAAAAAAGCCGGGCGGTGGTGCACGCCTATAATCCCAGTACTCGGGAGGCAGAGCCAGGTGGATCTCTGTGAGTTCGAGGCCAGCCGGTCTCCAAAGCGAGATCCAGGAAAGGTGCAAAGCTACACAGAGAAACCCTGTCTCGAAAAACCAAAAAAAAAAAAAAAGGGAGAAAAAAGAAAGGACTGTGAACTTCTATGAACAGTTATACACCAACAAAGTACATACCCTAAAAAATGAGCGCAGTTCTGGGAAAACAGCAGCTGCCGAGACTTGAGTTAGGAAGAAATGGAAAATGTGAGCAGCACAATGAGTTAATGAAAAACAAATCAGTAACGAAAAGCAAAAATCTGCCATCAAAGAAAAGCCTAGGTCCTCAAGGCCTCACAAGCTACCAAGCACTTGAAAGAACTAAATACCAGTCCTTTCCAGTCTTCCAAACCCTGAAGAGAGCACTGTGAATTTTCTACTAGCCCAACCCTAATATCAAAGCCAGACAAGAACAACTAGTGATCACTGGCCAATGATGAACACAGAGGTAAAAATCATCCAAACACTAGCAAACCAACCTCAACAGCACATTTAAAGGGACACCACCCAGGCCCCAAACCCTTCTACACAAGGACACAACTCAAACTAATCAATACACGTGCAAAAGCACAGGACAGAAACCTCAAGGATCTCAACAGGATAGAAAAAGCACCAGACAGGTCAGCATCCTTTCCTGATAAAGACTCAACCAATTACCTATGGCAAGGATGGACCTGAACACAATTAGAGCCATGTGACAAACCCACAGTTAACATCATACTCGAGGGGAAGTCAAAGGTGTCTCCTTGAAGATCATTAACAAGACAAGAATGCTTGTTTTCATCATGGTAGTAGCCAGAGCAACTGGGAACAAAAAGAAATAAACCAAACAAGTCTGAAAGGGAGAGGTTAAATTGTTTCTTTGCAAACAAAAGTATCCTATGAATAGAAAAATTCTAAAGACTCCAGCAAAAAAAAAAAAAAAAAAAAAAAAAAAATCTGGTGCCACATGCCTTTACCCAGCACTGGGGAGGCAGAGGCAAGTGGATCTCTGTGAGTTTGAGGCCAACCTGGGCTACAGAGCAAGCAGAGTGAGTTCCAGGACAACCAGGGCTACACAGAGAAATCCTGTCTCAAAAAACAAACAACATTTTTTAAAAGAAAAGAAAATCTCACTCATTCACAGGAACAACAAAAAGAATAGAATACTTTAGTGAATTTACTCAAGACTGTAAAAGATCTGTACACTAAAAGCTATAAGATGCTCAAGAAATGAATGTGCACACAAATCAATGGAAAGAGAGCTCGTGTTCATGGGCTGGGAAATGGGTAAAGTACACTCCTCCCCAAATCAATTGACAGACTCTACACTACCCCTTACTAAATTCTGACAGCACTCTGCCAGAAACAGAAGGAAAGACAATGCTAAAACTCACCTAGGCCTAGACAGTAGACTCCCCGACGCCAAGAATGGAGGCAGCCCAGCCACCGTCCTCTCAGGAAAGCCCTCGCAAACTGACATTACTAAATCTATGGACCTCTAGCTTTGTCTCACAGCGTCCCCAAGTCCTACTACTGCCACAGCCATGACACAATGAATCAGGAACCTTCCCTTCTTTCTCTTTAAAAACCATTTTTCTCCAGCATATTTGGCCTCCTGGTTTATGCTTTCGGGATTGCAAGCCATGAACCTGGAGGCTGGTTCTACAGACCAGTTGCAGCAGCTACAGGACCACTGAAAACTGCTGACAGACGAGACACGGATATTCACGCCACAGACAAGCAATGAGGTGAGAGCTATGTTGCTTCATCATCTCTCGGTCCACAGCTGAATCAAATAGCACTCATACACAACAGTGTGAACTAATTTGCAGAAAATAGCCACACCTATGTTCAAGACCACAAGGCTGACTGATCTGAACTTTGAGACTGTGGAGTTGGAATGTTGCCAATTCAAAGTATGTTTGACTCCCCCTTGCCCCCCTTCAGTAGCCGTCCACTGCCCACCCGTCTGACCTAACCTTTCAGCCACTGGTAAAACGTTGGAGCGCAGTCACTCGGCAAATCCGTACCACCCACTAGCATCAAATCTAAGAATGTTGTCAGACAGCACCTGAGAACTGTTAGCAGACAGCCCCAGTTTGCTGTGCCTCACCTACCTGACGTTCCCACCAGTGTATCTGGAAAATGCCTTATTTATGTCTTTCATCCTGTGACTATGAAAAGTTCATGAAACCACTTCCACATCAGAACATGTTGTTTGGGGCAACCTGAATCTGTGTTTCTGGGCCAAGTCACTGTATTTGGCTCAAGAATAAACTCACTCTTATTCCCTTTGAGGTGAAAAATGCTGTTTTGCATTGACAAACATATACCTTTTCATCCACTAAGCCTTAGTAAAGCAGATGGGGCAGGGAAGCCCACACTAGGTTGTCCAGCCTATTCCAGACCCTTGATTATGTGGAGTAGCTGTGATCTCTGTTTTGAACAGCTACAGGATCAGCCTCTGCAATCAGCTATCGGGAGTGCTCCCCATGCTGGCCTCTTTACCTCTCAATGGACTTGTGAATCCGCCTCCACTGGGGATAGTGAGCTTCCTGTTCAAAGCCACCTCCTTTGGCTCTAGCTTGCTGGGCCACATTCAGTGATCTGGTGTCAATGAGGTAGCCACGCTTTCCGGCCCTGAGGGTGGCGTTTATCAGCTTCTCGTCTTCCTTGCACCTCCGCCCATTGGTGCCAGTCAGAGGCTGACCACTTCGCATAATCACCTGGAAGCACACATGGTACTTGAAGTTTCTGAGAAGGAGCTGTATCAGAGTTAATCTGTGGCACTCTGCCATGGACTCTGATATGGTGATTTTTATTTGTACTGAAATGTGATTTTGTTTGTTTGTTTGTTTGTTTTTCGAGACAGGGTTTCTCTGTGTAGCTTTGCGCCTTTCCTGGAACTCGCTTTGTAGACCAGGCTGGCCTCGAACTCACAGAGATCCGCCTGCCTTCTGCCTCCCGAATACTGGGATTAAAGGCGTGCGCCACCAACGCCCGGCTGTGAAATGTGATTTTATTTGTATGTTAATAAATAAAGTTGCCTGGGGGTCAGAGCTAATAGCAAGCCATAGCAGAAGCTGGGTGGTGGTGGCACACGCCTTTAATCCCAGCACTTGGGAGGCAGAGCTAGGTGGATCTCTATGTGTTCAAGGATACAGCCAGCATGGAGACACACTCCTTTAATCTCAATACCAACGACAGAAGACCTGGAGGTCTGTATAGACAGGCAGTGAGGAGGAGGTCATGTGGTTGGGTTTACAACCAATGAAAAGGCAGAATAGAAAGTCAATAAAAAGACAGAGACACAGGAAGTAGGCAGCTTGCTGAGGAGGACAGCAGCAGCAGTGAAGGGTAAGGTTTTTAGCTCTTAGCTACTGCTCTGACCTCTTGGGCTATTAACTCTGCATTTGGCTCTGTGTTTCTTATTTAAAGAAGACTGTTATATCTACACTCCTATGAGCATGCCATACACAAAACGCTGCATGTATTAACACCTGTAAAACAAAGAGAAGCCTTGCACTTTAGTACAACTATTTTCCTGCTATCTCAAACACAACAAGCTCTATCATCACTTCTTAACGATCATGCACTGTACTTTATTTAGTCCATGAACTGGTTATGGTCCCGTTATGAAGACAACAGCCTAAGAGTCAGTAAACAGCCTTTGTGGGAGAGTAAAATATCCCATACCTCAAATAAACTGCAGACCTCTGCAGGCCCAGGAATGGCTCTGAAAAGCCTCCCCTTTACAAAAAGAAGCATCCACCTGTCGTTAGCAACAAAGAAAGCAGGCAGAGACTTTCTGTCTCATGTTCCCTCTGCCTGTTCAACCTGGAGGAAAACACTGGGGTCTGACGCCTGGCAGAGGACCACCCAAGGCTGTCAGCAGGAGGCTTTATCTATGTAACACCCAGCCTGGCTGACTGTATATATGTTCTTCTTTCCCAACCAGCTGCCCATTGCCTTCTCTACCCACCAACCCAAAAGCTCACGCTTCTCTTTCTGACAAGTCTGCCTTCCAGTTCTTAGTCTCATGCCCCACACTTAGACAAGATAAAATCCACATGGACTTCCCCTTATATCTCTATCAGTTTATCTGACAGACTACCATTACTGAATCTTGGAGGGAAGAGTAAACTTTAACTCCATATACATGGTGCTGGCAGGCTCTGGCAAAAATTACAGAGAAACACAAAATAGAAAGTTTATACACACCCTTGTGTGGGGAGTCACTTTCAATGTTCTGAAAGCCGTCTGTCTATGATTTATCCTCTACTGCCCCTCTGCCATCCTTTCAGTATTGTGAGACTGCCTGTCTCCAAAGACTACCATCCACATATTCTGAAAGGTTTGCTTTCTAAGCTTTTCTCAAGGAATTAGTACTATTACACTAATCTCTTCCTGGGGGATGGTTTGGTGCTGCTGCAGGAAACCATCATTAAATGCTCTTACTACGCCGAAACTGCTCAACATGACCCGTGGCCAGTTTGTGGTTATGTTTTTGGAAAGTAGAGGAAATCTGAGGCCTGTCTGGAGTCCACAGGTCACTGAGGATGTGTTTAGGGGCCATTCCTTGTCCCTGGCCCCTTCTTCCTCTCTCTCTGCTGAGATCAATAGCTTCTTCCTCCCCATGCTCCCACCACCATGGTGTTCTTCCTCGCTCCAAGCCCAAAGCAGTGGAGCCAGCAGGATGTAGACTGAAACATCGAATCTGTGAGCCAGAATACATTCTTCCTCCATTTTAAGTTGCTTCTCACAACTGCCCACCTCTGTATCTGAGCCAACATCCTGGTGACTTCTAGGAAAGCCTTGGCCAACCTCTGATCTGTAAGCCCTAAGCCACAGCTGTGACATCTGAAACCACACAAGAAATTTAAAGTCCTGCTTTGTTGCACCATGTTCCCTGGGCTCTTGCTGATGATTAAGGGCATTGCTTGAGCCTTTTCTTTTGTTCAGGACCACAGGAGCTTATGAACCCTGTCACCCTGAGCAGACACTAGTGTTTGGCTTAGAGTAAATGGCAATTATTTCATACTGATGCCACTAGGGGACTCAACACTCCATTTAGCATCAGTTGTTAAAACACTGTACGATATAAACTTTAGAGCAACACTGCTAGCAGGACAGGTGGCCTGCTGACAATGAGCAAACTTTTAACACTGTCCTGTTGATGCCCTCCTTCACATTCCTGTGGGAAAGGACAATGGAAGATAGCTGTAATTGTCTAGGTTAATATGGGCTGCAGAATGAGAAGCAAAGTTTAAGCAAGAGAGGAGAAAGTGCCAGACATGGTGGTGCATGCCTTTAATCCCAGCACTTGGGGGAAGATCTCTGTGAGTTTGAGGTCAGCCTGGTCTACAGAGTTCCAGGACAACTAGAACTACATGGCAAGACCCTTCTTAGAAAACTAAAGGGATGGAGGAGAGCAGAAAGTAATTTGGAAAGTTCACATCCAGCAAGCTGTAGATTGATGCAGCCCTCATAAGAAACGAAGGAGGGCCGAGTGAAGTGTCTTGTTAATGTGAGCAGGCCATGTATCAAAGATTGAGGCCACAGGCCCATAGGAAACTGACAGCGCCTTGCCTCCAGGTCAGGTCAGAGAGATGGCACAGCCTTTCTCTGGTCCAAATGTGATTGCTGACAGTGTAAGCAAAACTGGCAAGCACAGCTTCCTCCTCCCGATGCTTACAGCCCGAGACTAGCCATCTCCTCTCCCCGACGCTGGACATAATAAACAAGCTGAGGTTCCAGTTATAGCATAGTTGGTGGCACTCCATCAGACTACACAGCCTACCCAAGCCCACATTTGCCATGTGTGCATCCATTCTTTCTTCATTCCCTGGCTGTCCCAGTCAGAGCTCAGGGACCCAAGACATCACTGGTCTCAGCAATCCCCAATTATCCAGTGTCCTAAAGTATGAGTAAATGGCATGCGCCATTTTTTTCTCTTGTGAATCAGTGTCTGCTCAACTCAACTTTCTCATGGGAATTTGGTAAGAATAATTACAGTGAACAGCTAAACAGGGCTCTAGGAGAAGAAGTGTCGCTCTTCTGTCTTCAAGAGCATTGCTGCAAGCATTAAATAAACATAGTTTCCTTCACACTGTGCTCTAAAGATAAACCCAGCTTTCCAAAAACTGAGCAGTACTGAAAGAACTCAGTATATCCTCCTCAGAAAAGCATCCCACTCCTGGTGTCCTGCAGTTTACACAAGAGGTGTACTAGTTGGAATGATCTGGCCAATGACTTCAGCCAAAAGGCACAGGAACCCACCCACCCTAGGCCATGCCTATCAGCAGAGCCGTGCCCCTCACACTCACCATGCCATTCTTTTTATGGTAATAGCTCAGTACTGGGAAGCGCCCCCCATGTCGAAAGGCTGCCACTTTCCGAAGAGCTTCATCATCGATGGATTTGGGCACAATGACTGCTGGTGGGTAGGAAGGACAGATGGCAAACTCCTTATTGACATAGCTCAGTCTCCACTCACTGGTCTGAAAAACACACAGCACTTCAAACTAAGTAAGCATCTCTGTGTCATAAAGCATCTAAAGTTTGCCGGGCAGTGGTGGTGCAGGCCTTTAATCCAGCACTTGGGAGGCAGAGGCAGGCGGATCTCTGTGAGTTTGGGGCCAGCCTGGTCTACAGAGTGAGATCCAGGAAAGGTGTAAAGCTATACAGAGAAACCCTGTCTCAAAAAAACCAACCAACCAAACAAACAAACAAACAAAAAAAGCATCTAAAATTTAAAGGCTTTGGAGACGATTTCCAGGGAAGCCATCCGGCAGGAAATTTGGACATCTAGCCCACACTCAAATACTGTGGAGGAAAAGAACCTCCAGCCTTAGGCCAGCTCCACCACCTTCTGGTATGGCTAACAATCAGCATCCCTAGAGATGTCTTCCCTGTGGCAGGCCAACACCTACTGTATTGGAAGCTCCTCTATCAGTTTAACTGTGATTCAGAAAACACAGCTTATGCTCTCCATTTCATAAGACAGGTCTTGCCCCTTAGTTACACATGCCAAGTATGTCTGTGGTTATGATGGCCAATATCAGCCCATTCACTCTTTCTGGGTACTGCTCAGGTAACAATCATCTTAACACAGTACCAACAGACTGTGACATTCCAGAACGCTTGGCTGGAGTAGAGATGTTGGCCATAGCAAATGTTTTGTTCCTTCTGCTAGAAAAGGAAGAACGTAGCGAGAGAGACTCATCTTTCTTAAGACAACAAGGACACACTCCTGGAGAGCCCTTGCATGTCATGAGATCATTTTTAAGTCCTAGAAACACATGACAGGAAACCATCAAACAGCAGAACTACATCTTACAGCTGAAAAACAAAATGACATGTGCAAATTTTAGTATGTGCCTATAAATTCAAGTTGGACCAACATATCAACCCTGGCTTATATTAATAGAAAATTAAGTTAAAATGTGAAACTTAATAGAAATGTTTTTATTTAAAGATCAATTTTAATTACTTACTTTCTTCTAGCTTTTATTGATTTACTTCGTGTTTGTGTGTGCACGTGTAGCTGTGTGTAGGTACCTGTGGAGGCTGGAAGAGACCATGGATTCCCTAGAGCTTGAGACACTGGTGGTTGCGAGCTACCCTATGTGGATGCTAGAACCCAGTCAGGTCCTCGGAAAAGCAGCAGGCACTCTTAATCACTGAGCCATTTCTCAGCTCCCACTTGACTACTGCATTGTTGTTTCCCCTTCGTGGTCACTTTCTCATAGTTTTAACTATTGCTTTACAATCCTTGTGTGAGGATTCAGACATCTGGGTCATCTTGGGGTGAGTGCCTATTGACTCTTTCCACTGGCCAAATGGGTGACATTTCATTTCTGACTTAATTTTGGTTGCACCATAGACCCTGTGAATGCAGACATGCTCGGTGCAGGAGGTAACTTTTGTTTTAGCATGCATTTAGACTGTGGCTAGCTTTGTGAACTCTAACACCTGTGCTGCCTGGCGGCTCAGCTCCATGTTCACTTTGTTTCCAGCCTGCATGCAAGTCAGCCAGAGATCTGGGTTACACACACAGCAAGGTTCCTCTTCTCAGGCCTGCTCCTACTCACTGCTCTCCTATATTTCCGATCACTTTAGGTGCCTTCCTCTGGCTTGTCCCCCTACAGGAACATGGTCTTCTGTCAGGGTGTGAGCTATCAATGCCACATTCATGCTGACCACTAGACAAAGCCACCAAATGAGACTAATGAGGTTTCTTTATAGCTGTTTTAAAGACTCTGTTCTTTTAATATCACGGAGGGGTGGGGGGCAGGGCATAACTGAAAATCAGAAGTGGCTAATACTATAATTAAGAGAATTTTATGGTTGGCAGACAAACAAAACAAGCTCAAAACAAAACAAACAAAAAAACCACCAACAACAAAAACAAGACCAGAAACCCCAGCCTTCCAAAGATTACAGATCAACACACATGCCTGTTCATAAAAGTTTTGTTTTTTTGGTGTTTGTTTTTGTTTTTTTGAGTCAGGGTTTCTCTGTGTAACAGCTCTGGCTGTCCTTGAACTGAAGAGACTGGCCTGTCTCTGCCTCCCAAGTGCTGGAATTAAAGGTGTGCACCACCACTGCCTGTCCTGAATTTCTAATGATAGAGTATAGACACAATATCTTGCCATCCTTTGTCCTGTTCTATAGATACACACAGTCTTACACTCTTTTATTCACCTAACAAATCCTTACCACTTGCTGGTCATGTGCCAGGAATACTGAATGGGAATTAACACCCCACAGTTCCTGACCTTGCAAAGCATACACTCTAGCTGCTTACTTCCTAGTCCAGGAGGAACAGTAAGCTATGAGCACTGACTCCAGACTGCTGCTTCTCACTCTTGAAGGATGCTTTTTACAAACTGCTCTCCCCTCTTCTTAGTAGATTCAAACTCTGGCTCCCTTCTCCTTTAGACACTTCCTCCAGGAGCCTTTGGCTTCCCCTCACCCCATGCTTTTCATAACATGCAGTATGACTCCTGCTAACTTTTCATTTTTCATACAAGCTCTAGGCTAAACTATATTTTCACCATATTCAGTGGTATTTATGCACAAGACCATAAAATTCCCTTTCTACTTCCCTCTGCCACCATGGACAACTTCACACTTCAAATTACACGGCACCCTAATCTTGATTCCAAGTGACCATTTATAGAAGTATGATAGGAAGAAGTCAAACAGCCAAGAAGGAAAACCCGGCTCTAGCAAGCTGGCCTTGGAGACCAGGCCAGGTGTTGTCCAGCAGCACACAAGCTAGGCGCTTCTCCAGAACCATCTCAGGCACGCCGTGGGCTCAACACACGTTTGAAGCATGGCTCAAAACCTTGTACATGTTAAGTTGTTACTCAGGAGACACCTACCAATTGAACTCACAGTATTCCAGGAGTAGCTTTAAGCAAAACAATGTTTTATTTCTATTTTTTTAAAATAATATTTACAAATGCAATTTTCAAACCTTTTAAAGTACCCGGACTCTGTTAATCTATTGGAAGGAAAGGCATTGCAGCTGTAGCAATGACACCGACACATGGCCAAATAACCGCCAGGAAGGAAAAAGGCTCACCAACAGCCAGTGCACACTCTGAACGTAGGCATGAAGAGCCCAAAGCATCTCACTAGCTTCAAAGGGAAAGGGTCATTTCACGAGTAAAATAAGGTGTTGGGTTCATTCTTGGCACCCACAGTATCAAATGTTAACTTACAGCAGAGGAGTAGAGCTCAAACTCTTGCTCAGGAAGGAAGGAATGCCAGCCATCTTCCATCACCTCAAACATGGGTCGGTAGAAGAAAGGGTACATCAGGGTGACTGAGTCCAGAGTGGACAATGCCTAGAGGACAGATAAAGATAAAAGATAAAGATTCTGAAAAGCAACTGAAAGTATGCTAACAAAGCAGCAGTGAGGACACAGGACCTGGTAATGATGGAGCCCAATACAGGTCTTCAGTGCCGTATTTCTACATACAGCTACAGTCTGATTGCAGCTGGCATCCACACTTCAGCATCTTAGACACCTGACACACAACCACACTCAACATGTGCTGCCTGAACGAACAAGCAACAGAACGGTCTGTGCCTAATGAAATAACGTCTCCTGACATAATTTAAATGTCCAGAGCTCAATAAGAACGTCCAAGAATTTCTGGGCCCTGGGGAACAAGGAGGTTTGGGTTAGTCAGTAGAGTCTCAGCTAAAAACCCAGTAACTAAGTCATTCAAAGTGTATGCCTGCTTGTCACCACTACAAGGAATACTCAACTCTGGCAAGTTGACAAGCATCAGAAAAGCCTTCAAGCTCCAAATCCCAGCTACACAGTGGTTAAGTCACATAGCTTCCTTATGCCTGCTCAATGGAGGAAACTTCACAGGCTTATTAGAAGTCTTCTTGGAGATAAGGCATCTAACAGGTAACAACAGTGCAACACACAATAAAATTGAGTTCTTACAAGACATACATCTTTAGAAGCTGTATCCACGCTCACTTCCTCCTTCCTAAAGGGATCAGCCAATGACTAGGTACACCCAGTCAAAGTGAGCCCACACATTCCTTTGTCTAAACAGCAAAACATTATCTCAGTTTGCTTTCTTATTCACATTGGGAATTATAGCCATGTCAAGATCATACTTCCAAGTGACAACTATGTATGGCAGACTATTCACTTTACTCTCTTATTTTCTCAAGTAGAATTTAGCAAAAGCAGGAAGGTTTATGTGTCATTTCCTTAGCAACACATCACCCGATCCTCTACTTCTTGTTATAAACCAAACAAAATTGTAATCATCGATTTAAGGCTTTTTTCCCCCTCCTTTTTAATAGCTAAACCCACTTTTCTTTTAAAACATTTAAAGACAAAATAAATCAGTTACATACAAAAAAAATCAGCTAGCTCTATAATTACCTAGAAATTACTTTAAACACGGAGTCAGTTGATACAATTTAGTGGCAGTGATTTAAAATAAGGCAATTTAAAATAGGGTGTATACTAAAATTGTCAGAAGATGGAAAAGGCGTGTGAAGCCTTCAACGGAAAGTCCCTCAAGCGTGGCCAGAAGCAATGTTGCAAACTTTGATATGAGCACAAACAAACACATCTAAAGTGACCGGATGAAAACAAGTCACAGACGACAACTGTTGGTGACAGTCACCTGCTTCGGTCTGTCACACAACACTGTGAATATACTCCTGAAACAGTAAGCTGAGAAATGGTTAAGGTAATGAACTTCATGTGATGTGGCTATTTCTACCACAAAGTCTCAGCATGAACCTGTTCTCACAGAAGCACCCTCCAATGGCAGCTACCATTTGCCAAGTATTGTCCTAAAAAGTCTACATATACCCACAAATGTAATCTTACAACAGCCCTAGGAGGCAGGTAATGATATCCTCATTTTATAACGGGAGACTAACGCAAGAGATTAAGTACTTCACCCATGGGCCTCACACTAAAAGAAGAACTACATTACAACAGTCGCAGTATTAAGAGTTGCTGCTCAGGGTTCAAGGGTTGTGTCTACTCCAAAGATGCACTACACTCGGGAAGATCACACCCATTCGCTGTACCGCGGTCACGATCCAACTAACTGTATTTGTTTCAACACTGTACCTAGGTTGGTCTGCCAAGCAATCCATTGAAACAGAACAACAGTTCCCAAAGCAATCACGATTTGTGCAGTATACGTGATCCTGGGGTTTTTTTCTAAACAAGAATTCATACACACTCAAATGAAACAGCATCTATTATTTGGTCAATACGAACTCATGGAAATTCTATCATGAAATTCCACAAACTTCTAATCAATTGATGGAACTAGGAGTTCCGTGAAAAGTGCAAGTGCAGTAACTACAAGCGGTCCCATTGCTCTCGTGTGACACCAAACCAGGAAGGGCTTTTCCTACCTCAGCAGCCCTGGGGGCATGATCAAATACCTGACTGGAGAAACACAGGGCTGCATGAAAGCAGAATACTGCCCTTCCCCCATCGGATTTTTGCCTGCAAAATACTTACCTCAATGGAACTGGCTATATTTAAACATTCCTCCATCCCAGGAATATCCAACTGAATAATTCGGAAATCTTTACATTTTATGATGATGGTACCCAGAGAGCCCACAAATCTGTAAGAAATTACAAATCATGTGAATGGTAAGAGAACCAGTGAGGAGAATAGGTTAAACCAGAACACAGAGTGTCAGAATTCGTCTTCACTGTGCAGCCTGAGAGGCCACTGAATAAGTTTATGCACTAAAGATGAACTGAGGAGGCTAGGAGCCTGCTGCTGGTATGGGTGGCTCACCTACCACTAATTCACCCAAACTGCTGGTAACACTACTGCTGTGGATATCGCTCTGTGTAAATAAAGTTCTGATTGGCCAGTGGCCAGGCAGGAAGTATAGGCGGGACAAGAGAGAAGAGAATTCTGGGAAGTAGAAGGCTGGGAGTAGACACCGCCAGCCGCCGCCATGAGAAGCAACATGTAAAGACACTGGTAAGCCACAAGCCATGTGGCAAAGTATAGACTAACAGAAATGGGTTAATTTAAGATAGAAGAAGCAGATAACAAGAAGCCTGCCACGGCCATACAGTTTCTAAACAATGTAAGTTTCTGTGTGCCTTCTTGGTTGGGTCTGAGAGACTGTGGGACTGGCGGGTGAGAGAGATTTGTCCTGACTCTGGGCCAGGCAGGAAAACTCCAACTACACACTACCACCAGATTGCGTTAAGGCACAATCTCTGTAGAAATCTTAACATCCAAAATACGCAGTGAAGCAACAGAAAGTGTGTTGTTACTCACACATCCTTTTTTTTTCTCTTTCACAACTGAGATTTTACTGGTTGAATACACAGACTCTAAGAGTCATACAGTGTGTTCACGTACCCAAAAGAGCCATGTGTTGTTTCTCTTTGAACTTATTCCAGCGATGTTCCATCCTAAACTTGGCAAGTTTTCCCTAAGACCTCACAAAACAATCAAATGCTCACAATCCTTAATTCCACTGACTCACAATTTTATGCTTCATACAGTACATATTCAAAATTTCAATCTTTCACAGAACATTATCACAACTGTTAGGAAAATGGACTGCCATGACCTGAGACAGTTCTCTGAGAGGGCAAGGCCCGAGGAGTGGTTTTTCTAGGATACAGTCGTACTAGAAACACGAGACCAGATATAACTGAAAATATTCCAGACACAAATGCACGACCGAGAGACTTCAAATAACCATTTCGTAGCTTTGTCACACATACTTCATAGTGAACTGGATAATCAATTTGCCTTCTCTAGCCTAGCGTACACTGGGTCCACGGGACAGAGAAGACAGAATTTAAGTGCAGGTGAAAGTATATATAAATGTTTGACTCTGAGATAGTCTCTTACACAGATGAAGAGTATAGAATGGGAGACTCAGGGATAGCTCAGCAGTGAAGAACACTTTTCTGTTCTTCCAGATCCAAGCTCTGTCCCCAGAACTCATAGAAGGTGGCTCACAACTGCCTGTAACTCCAGCTCCATGAGATTCAACACCTTTTTCTGGCCTCCTGGGACACCTGCACGCATGTGTCCATACCCCCCCCCCACACACACACACGTAAAAATAAATAAAAAATTTAAAGTCCGGAAATTTTAAAGTGGGAAAATAAAGATGAATTAGTTCATACTTTCCTTAATAGCCAGTCCTTTTCTCCTCAGAAGCAAACTGAATGATGCTGAGGACTGGTTGCCCTCAGTGGGAAGTGAACAACCCAGAAAATAAATAAGAAGAAATATGATAAACTGAACTTTCACTGTTGTTGTTGAGAAGGTCTTCCATACATGAGTGAGGTGGGTGTCAAACTTGTCATCCACCTGCCTCAGCCTTCCCAGTGCTATTACAGGTAGGTGTGTGTCACCTTACTGAACTTTTTAAAGGAGAGAATAAAATGCTTATATGGAAAATAATGACAATGTACACAACTACGGCCAGCCATGGTGGCACACACACACACACACACACACAAATGTAATTCTAGCACTTACTTAGGAGGCCAAGGCTGGAGAGTCGGGAGCTCAAGACTGGTCTAGGCTGCAAAGCATGGATGAACGTGTCTATTTTTTAGGGGGAGGGGCTTTAAATTGTATTCGATCACAACTACGGGAAGTGTGACTGACAACTAATAATGATTGGAGAAACGGCAAGGCACATGCAAGGAATGTAATGGTAGAAAAAAATTAAAGAGAGCACTGAAAATACACCCAAATGTTGTTTAGTACGACCACTGTGATGGTACCCCTAAGACCTTAGCCTAGGGATAGCAAAAGCCATGTAGCCAGTGCAGACGACTTTCAGATCTAGGCCACAGAAGGTTCGTTTGGCTGGCTGGGCGAGGATGCCAGAAAAACACCTGGAAGCGTCTGTCCGGGCTCCTCAGGGACCTGGGTGTGGTGGGCGCTCACCGTTTGTCAATGGCGTCGATATTTGAATGGAGGAGCCAGAGCTCCTCCGTGTTGTCCTGCCGGGAAGACAGGATCAGGTGGTGGCCCGTCAGACACAGAGTCCCTTCCACGGCGGGGTAGAAAGGCCGGTGCAACACCACATTGTCCACCCGTGGGGTCTTAATCAGCTCCGCGAACTCCATGGTCCCTGGGCGGCCACAGCCTGGGGGATGACGACTCCCCCAGGTGAGAGGCGGTTAATCCGCCCCGATGAGGCACCCCCTAATGGGCGGGCCCGGGAGGTCGAGCCCCGCCCCGGTTGGGCGGGTGCGGCAAGGCCTGCGGGGTGCGCAGCGCACAGACCGCTCCGCGGCGTCTCTCCCGCGCCGCTGGCGGGGACTCGGCCACAGAGAAGGCCTCGCGGCAGGCCTTGTAAGAGCCGCTGCCACCGGCCTCAGACGGGCAGGCTGCGGAGGAGGACCCAGCGTCAGGCAGCATCCGAACCCGAGCCGCTAGGGACTTCTGGCGGAAGTAGCTATTGGCTCCCGAACCCGACAGTGACGCCGGGCAGAAGTAGAGGAAGACTCAAGACTCGGAAGGCATAGGCACCGGACCGGAAGTTGGCCCGTTGTTAGATCCGGTGGAACACAGCCAGACACAATGACTTTATGTTCCTACAAGGGAAAAACTCTTTCACCTTCTACCCACACAGTCCTTGTCCTCAAAATATTCCTTATCGGAGAAGGCGGGACGAGAAGATATAGCTGACCTGCTGCCTTCCGTTTGAGTAGTGTCCCTCAAGGGTTCTCATGGGCATTTGCTATAACTGGTAACTATTCTCATGGATTGGTCCACGAAGAGATGTCAAGTGTAGGATTGAAGCAGTGATTGTGACCTAGAAGCCTCGGGGTGTCTAGAAGGAACACGGACCTAAGCCTCAGACTCTGAGAGCGTCATGATGTTAAACGAGCAAAGAGTATAAATACCTAGAAGGAGAATGCACAGAGGAACTGATTAACCCTCGTCCTGTGACAAAACTCCAGTGACTTCAGAGACTGTTCAGTTAATCTGTAGCAAAACCTGGATCTCTCTGTGAAATCCAAGACTTTGGTGTATTAGTCACCAACTCGCAGCGTCCTGGCTAAGTACAATCTAGCTGAACTGCTCACAAACACTCCAATGACCGAGTTTTGCTCATGTAATTTCCCCTTCTTGCTTCCTGTTTCTCTTCTTTAAGCTGACATTTTATTTCAGAATAAAAATTACCTTTGTGTCCTGGCCTGCTTTTACTTTATTAGCCTTGGAAGCTCTCACCATGCAGCATCTAAAAACAGTGAGTTAGCTGACTTCAGAGATTACAGAGTGAACCTAACCAGATGGCACAGTGCTTGTTCCTGCTTTTGGTCTTGTCTTCCCTGAAACCTTCCCTTCATAAATCACCCCTGACATTCCAGTTTATCTGCAAAAGAAAAACATCCAGCAATGGAGGCTAAGGAAAGATGAGGGAAAGTACTGTAAAGCCATTTTACAAACTGGATTTTTTCATTTTCCTTTCTTATGTGGGTCATTATAATAACTACCAATTGTGGGATGGACATTTTATTTCCAATCTAGAAAATAATGGAAAGCTTTACAAGAGAAAAACATGAAAGTTGAGCCTTGAAGAGTAAGGTTCCCTGAATGGAAGATGTCTAAGGAAGAACTTAGCATCCATTTTAGTATATATTAAAAGATAGAAATTCTCCAGGGACTCTATGGTCCTCCTGGCTTTCTTGAAAATTAATTATGAAAAACGTTATATCAAGTTTAAAAAAATGTTCCATGTTCTATAAAGCCATAAACTGCCCCCCCCCCACCGCCCAGGAGAAAAAGTTCAGTATCTTCTGAGTTGTTATAATGAAATACCGGAAACTATTAGAAAATTACATCGACTATGATTTGAAGTTCATGAGCGCTGAGAAAAACCAAAATTCGGTTGTTAGGCATAAAGCCTAAGTAAAGAGTGAAGAGGATTTCCCTACATAAACGGTAGGTGGCAGTAGAATTCAAAGGCAATGGGATATGCTGCTATTCTATCAAAACAGTCCAATGATATAGTCAAATATTACTGTCAAACAGCCAAGAAATAAAGGTCTTGGAGGATTCTCATAAGCCAAGAAGATAATGGAGTTTATAGTGTATACAAAGGATTTATTCAAGGACTATTAAGATAGTTCAATGGGTGTCTTTGTCAGTGTTGTATTGCTGTAATAAGTCACAGCAATAATCACAGAAATCACTTAGAAAGGAAAGCATTTAATTGGGGCTTGCTTGCAGTTTCAGTGGTTTAGTCCATTATCAACATGGTAGGAAGCCTAATGGCACTCTGGCAGACATGGTGCTGAAGAAGAAACTGAGAATTCTACATCTGGTTCAGCAGGCAGCAGGAAGAGAGAGCCACTGGTCTGGCTTCAGCATTTGAAACCCAAAGCTCATACCCAGCGACACACTTCTTCCAACAAGGCCACATCTTCTAAAACTTTCAAATAGTGCCACTCCCTAAGCATTCAAATATGTGAACCTATGAGGGCCGTTCTTATTCAAACCATCACTATGTGTATAGAGCAAGTGTTAAGACCTGAGTTCAAGTATCCAGAACACACAGAAAAACAGAGATTTGGGTCTAAAGTCCCAGTGCTGGGGTCAGGGGGTGCAGAGACAAGAGGATCCTGGGAGTTCACAGGCCAACCACTGTAGCAGAAACAGCAAACACAGGACCAAACTGTGAGAGACACTGTCTCAAAAATAAAGTAAAGAGAAATCAAGAAATGCACCTAATGTTGACCTCTAAACTGCACAGGCCAACACAGGCATACACACCTGCATATACACACATATAGAAAACAGACGCGCGCGCGCGCACACACACACACACACACACACACACACACACACACACACACCCATAAAAGTAAAATGTTAAGAGGCACTAGAGAGATTCCTTAGAGATTAAGAGTAGTCAATGCTCTTTCAGAGAACCCAGGTTCAGTTCCCAGAACCCACATGGTGGCTCACAACCATCCTTAACTCCAGTTCAAAGGGATCCAGTGCCCTCTTCTGGCCTCCAAAGACATCAGGAAAGCATAAAGTACACTACAATATTTGAGTAAAACATTCATGCACATAAAGTGAATATTTTTAAATAAAAATTTCAAAACATTGCTTCATTTCATGTGCTATTATTATTTCTATTCTTGAGATTAAAATAGTATGGATGTGTAATCAGCAAAATGTTATCCTAGAAACCACAAACAAGAAAATACATGATATTTGTCTTTCTGAGTCTGATCTATTTCTCTCATCACAATCAAAAGTCCATCCACTATCCTGAAAACATTAATTTCTTCTGTGACATCTGAATAAAACTGCATTGTGTGTGTCTCAGTTTTCTTTATCCATTCATCTGTTGACATACAGATATGGCTGATCCATAACTCAGCTATTGTGAACAGTGCTACAGTAAACATTGATGTGCAATTACCTCTTATAACATGTCTGTGTTATGTTGATTGAAAGTCCTCTAGGTATATAGCCAAGATTTGTATAACTGGGTTATGTGGCAATTCTATAGTTGGGTTTTTCAGTTAATTCTATTTTAGATTGATGTATTGTGTACTCTGACACATGCATGGAGGTTAGAAGACAACCCATATGACTTACAGAAGTGGTTTCCTCCCTCCACATGGAGGGTTCTGGGGATTGAACTCAAGTCAGCAGGCTTTGTCAGCAAGTATCTTTACCTACTGAACCATCTTGATGACCTATTGTTAGTCCTTAAGGAGCCCCCATACTATTTTTCATTGTGCTTGGACTAATCCTCAAAAGCCTTTGAGAGGTAGGTGTGTATGTGTGTGTGTGTGTGTGTGTGTGTGTGTGTGTGTGTGTGTTCATGAATGTGCATGTTTGTGCACTTGCATGTGGAGGTCAGAGGTCAACATTGGGTGGCTTCCTCAATCAATCTCCACCTTACTTTTTTTTTTTTTTTTTTCAGACAAGGTGTCTGACTCACCTTGGAGATCATTGACTCAACTAGATTGGCTGGCCAAAAAACCCCAAGATTCTCTTGACTCCATCTCCCTAGCACTGGGATTACAGGTATGTGCTGCTGAACCTGGGGTATCTATCTATCTATCTATCTATCTATCTATCTATCTATCTATCTATCTATGAGTGCACATGGATCATGCATGTAGAGATCAGAGGACAGCTTGTAGGAGTTGGTATTCTCATTTGAATGGGTTCTGGATATCAAATTCAGATTGTCAAGCTTGATGGTAAGCACCTTTACTCCCTAAGCTTTCTCATCTTCTCTACACCCAGGTTTTTAAATATGTGTTCTAGGGAATCAAACTCAGGTCCTCATACTTGCATGGCAAGCACTTTACTGACTGAGCTGTCTCCCCAGCCTGCATTTGTTCTTTTCTTAATGATAGCCATCTGACTGCAATGGGATGGAATCTCGATGTTTATTTAGTTTGCATTTCGCTGATGGTTGAGGATGGTGAACACATCTCCATATATTCATTGACTATTTGTTCTTCATCATTTTATTAGCTTATTTATTGGTTGGATTGCTTGGGTGCTTGGTAGTTTGTCTCTTGGGTTCTGTTTTCTAGATATTAGTCTTCTACTAGATAGACACTAGCAAAGATTTGTCTCCCATTCAACAAGCTGTTCCTTCACTGCACTGCTAATGTTTCCTTTGCTACAAAGAAGCTTTTTAGATTCACACAATCCCATTTGTCAGTTCCTTGTTGTTAAAGTCCATTCCAGTAAGATCTGCCTGTAATTATAATCTTCAAATTCCACTCCCACCTTTTCCTGGTTTCATTTTTCTCCATGAGGATATCCATGAGTGTGGGAGATCTTTCCCTCTTCCAGGGTCTTCTTCAGATCCTTCAATGTTTCCAAATTTAACAGACGTTCACTTCTTTGGCTACATGTATTTTTCTGAAGCTGTTCTGCATGATGCTGGTTTCCCGGTCCCTTTCTCGTCATGCTCACTACAGGTATACAGGAGGGACACTGGGATTTGCACTTTGACCTCTGTTGCTGGTATTCGCTGAAAGCATGTATCAGTCCTAAGGGTTCTCTGGAGGAATCTATAGGCTCTCTCACACATCAGATTATATTGTCTGTAAATAGGGATTATTTCACTAGATATATCCTATTTATATCCCACTGGTTTCTTTCTCTTCTTGCTCTAGCTAAGACTTCAAGCATCATGTTGAGTAAGCATGGAGAAAGCAGCCATATTTGCTTCTTTATTTCAGGGGAAATGCTTTGAGTTTCAGTATAATGTTAGCTATGCTGCCTTTATTTCACTGAAGTATGTTTCCTCTAGTTCTAATTTCCTCAGAGTTTTTATCTTGAAGAGATGGTAGGCTTTGTCAGAGACTTTTTCTACATCTATTGATATTGCCATTGATTTCTGTCCTTGAATCCGTTTATGCATTCCATTCATTAATTTGCTTGTGTTGAACCACCCTTGCATACCTGGAATGAAGCCAACCTGATCATGATGGATGATTTCTTTTGTATGAGGTTGGATTCAGTTAACCAGTCTTTCACTGAGAATTTTTGAATCCAGGTTCATCAAGGAGATTGGTCTATAATTATCTTTTTGTGTGTGTCTTTAGCTTTGATATAAGGGTAATACTGGATTTGTAAAATGATTTTGGTATTGTTCCTCACTTTTCTGTTCCATGGGACAGTTTGAAAAGCATTGGTGTTGGCTCTTTAAAGTTCTAGTAGAATGCAGCAGTGAATCCATCTGGGCCAGGAGTTTTTATAGTCAATAGAGTTTTATTATTAATCCTTCTCTGTACTTAAACCCAAGTCCCTTTGGGATAGCTCTTTAGGCATCCATCAGTATATCAGATCTCCTCTCTCCTACTCATTCTCTTTCAAGAAGTCCTCATTCCCTACTGACATTCAGTTTTTATGCCTGTGAGTTTTAAAAAGCTTGGAGTTTCCTCCTGAGGTTTTGGTACTAGCTAGAACCTTGCCACTAAATGTAAAAAAACAGGAGCCGGCAGCATTGACATTCCCTGGAAACTTTACTAGATGACCCAAAGCTACTGAACCAGAATTTGTTAGTTAACAAGATCCCTTGATAACTTGTGGCTGTCTTAGTGGGTCTATGTATTCTTTCTGTCAAGTATATCCTCATCTCTCTCCCAATATCTTGTCCTCTTTCAAAATAGTCATTTATTAATTTCTATGTGTATCAGTGTTTTGCCTGCATACATGCATATGCACCATGTGTGTGCAGTGCCTGGGGAATTCCAAAGAGGGCACTGAATTTCCTGGAACTGGAGTAACAGTGTAAGCTGCCAAGTGAGTACTGAACCCAGGCCCTCCGCAAGAGCAGAAAGTACCATTAACCTCCAAACCACCTTTTCAGCCTCTGTCTTTTGCTCTTGACCTCTTAGTTCCTGTCATCCTTCACATCCTGACTCTGATGTCACTGTCTCCCAATTTTCCCTGTGACAAAGAGTACCACATTGTGTGAACTCTACGGCACCATGTGATAATAATGTTCCACGTTATTGAACATTTCTGTGTTCCTGACATCATGATGGTTGTTTTACATGTATTGTTACCTCACAAAGCTGGTGTTAAGTAAGGGCTGAATTTTATACCTCCCCATTCATATACTGCTGCTCTAACTTCTATATCTCTAAATGTGATTACTTCTGGAGATAAAGATCTTTAAGATATAATCAATTAAAAGGTGACTCCTGTCCCTATATTGAGATCAGGTTATTCCTCCCTCTCGGCTACTCCACATTGGGTTTTCCAGGGGTGTTTCATGCTGTGCCTTGCCTGAGGGAATTCTTTTTTTTTGTTTTGTTTTTTTGAGACAGGGTTTCCCAGTGTAGCTTTGTGCCTTTCCTGGAACTCGCTTTAGAGACCAGGCTGGCCTCGAACTCACAGAGATCCGAGTGTTGGGATTACAGGCGTGCGCCACCACCACCTGGCTCAAAGGGATTCTTTTTTTTTAAAGACAGGGTTTCTCCGTGTAGCTTTGCACCTTTCCTGGAACTCGCTTTAGAGACTAGGCTGGCCTTAAACTTACAGAGATCCGCCTGCCTCTGCCTCCCGAGTGCTGGGATTTAAAGGCTTGTGCGTAACCACCCCTCCGGCTCTCCTCTCTTCTGAGTCAAGTTGACATAACATGAGCCAGCATGACACCTAATAAGGAAAGATTGGGACAAAGAGCCACACAGAGGAACACTATGTGAAGACAAGAAGCAAATGGCCATCTACAAGCCAAAGAGAGAGCTCAGAGACAAATAACCTGTGGATTCCTAATCTTGGACTTCTAGCCTCTAAAACTGCCAGAAAATTAATTTTTGTTGTTTAGGTTACCTGCTTTGTGACAATTCTTCATGACAGCCCTAGTAGCCACAGAACTACAACTGGCTGTTCTCATCTTTTCAAACAAGGAAACTGTTATTTAGCACTTAGTAACTTTTCCAACAAGCTGTCCAAATCCAGACACAAATAATCAAATGAAGATTCAGTGATCTGCATGCTCCTTTGCCACCCCATGGGCTCTGGGATCCCACTAGTTACTCTCTGATTTTACTACCTTACCAAACCTCATGGAAAAATAATCATCATGTGTCCATAGCTTCCCACTGGGCAGTAAGTTCTCAGAGGGCAAGGACTATTTCTGGACCACAGTATGTGCAGTACCTAGTATCTAGTATTAGTGCCTGTATCTAGTTACTTATTGTGATGGTTTGAAAGAAAATGCCCCCCAAAGGGAGCTGACACTATTAGGAGGTGTGGCTTTGTTGAAGTAGGTATGGTCTTGTTGGAGGAAGTGTGGAAGTGTGTCACTGCGGGGGGTGGGCTTTGAGGTCTCATATATGCTCAAGCCACTCCCAGTGACCCAGTTCACTTCCTGCTACCTTTGGATCAAGATGTAGAATTCTCCAGCACCATGTCTGCCTGCAAATTGCCATATTTCCTGCTTCCCTGCCCCCTGCCATGATGATAATGGACTAAATCTCTGAAACTGTAAGCCAGCCCCAACTAAATGTTTTCCTTTGTAAGAGTTGCCATGGTCATGGGGTCTCTTCCCAGCAACAGACAACCTGACTAAGACACTTATCCTGGCCCACCCCACCCTCTCCTCCTCCTCTGAGTGACTTTGGATGTCATTGCAGACAACTTCAGCAGTGCTTTGAAAAAGGGAGAGAAGGTATGGTGCTCCATTCCCACTCGCTGGTGAGGAAGCTGGAGCAGATGAGTAGGTTAGCGACAGTGGCTCTCATAAGCTCCTGTAGTCATTCTCTGGGTTGCAGCTTGCGTGCTTGTCTTCAAGTGTACTCTCACACATAACTCCCAGTGGCCTGGAGAAAGGAGCCATTGTTTCCAGCTAGTGAAGCTTGGAGGATGGCGCTGTCTTTCCAAAGGCAAATCTCAGCCATGTGATACCCAGAGCACCTGAGTTCAAGACCAAGCCCTTGCCATCCCACTGGTGTCAATTAGATTTATCTGTTGAGATCCTGAATGTGAATATAAGAATGAGACAGCCTGGCCCAAATAAGCCCTCAGGGCTCACTGCACCCAGCAACAAAAGGAAGTTCTGGGGATAACGAGAGGATGGATGGGTCACATTCCCCTAGCCATATTCCTATATCTGATTCCTGTGTCTTAGCTATTAAATTGCTTAGTTTGGGGACCAAACACAACAGGATTCTGGCACCTGAGAAGAAAGCAGCAAAGTGGGAGGAATGGGGTTGTTGGTGATGCCAATGGCAAAGCATCCCCAGGTGAATGTGGGCAGACATCTCTAACCCCAGCACTGCTTTATACAGTCACAAAAGCCTTCCCAATTTCATGATGACATATACCATCTGTCCATAGGAGCAGTGACTAAGCACATGTATTTCAGGGCCCTGTTACAAATGGGAAACATGTAATATGTGTGGATAAATGTCACTTCCCCAGACACACTGGTATCTAAATAGGAGAGTAAAGGAAACGTCAGGAGAGTTGAAACACTACATTGGCAAAATACTTCTCTGCTCGTGGCCGTAATGAAATGAACTAAGAATATGTAATTACATATAATTGGATATAATTAAAATAAAGAGACACATCTAAAATACAAGCCTAATTAAAAAGTAAGAAAATTAACTAGGTGGGAATGTCAACAACGCAAATCCCATGATTAGTGTTGGGGTCATATACTTCCATTGAACTTGAATCAGGGTCAGTGTTAAATTCTTAGTGAAGCCACATGGGTCTGTTCTTGGTTCTAGCATGAGCCTCCATACTCCACCTGCCTTCCTCCCCAACACTGTTTAAGTAAAGCTCAACATGTGTGACACCCCTGCAGCCAACTCTCCTTTGCTCGCCTTTCTCCCTCTTTGCCACCCATTCCTTTCTCTGCCCTCTGCTTTTTTCTGATGGGTCTATAAATACCAGTCCATGGATGACAAAGACATTATAAAAGGAAAGAAAACTTCAAATGGGGATATCTGATGGTCCTCTCCACAGCCAAGTGATAGCAGGCCCAGGCCCAGGCTTTCTGAGCTCTTGATGAGACACAGTGCCAAATACTCTTCACCCGGGTAGTGCTGAACCAGAATCTAAGCGTGAGGACTCCATTGGGTACATCCATGAAGTGGGATATTCTCCAACAATCACCTTTGACGCTTCTGAACTTTCAATGTCATGGAAAACAAAAGTGAAAGCAAAGGGCATAAGCCTTTGTTATGGTCCACATCTGTAGCACTTGGGAAGCTGAGGCAGAGTGATTTCTTGAGGCTAGCCTGGACAACACAGAAAGACACCATCTAAAAATAAGTGAATTAAATACACATAATTTGATTTGAAAGGATAATAAAAGATCTGGATGTGGTGGTATATCCTGTTTGTTTGTTTGTGGGTTTTTTTTTTTTCTGGTCTACTTAACATGGGCTAGAATCATTTGAGAAGGGGAACCTCAATTGAAAAACATGCCTTTGTAAGATTGGCATGCAGGCAAGCCCGTGGGAGCATTTTCATGATTGATGACTGATTTGGAAGGGACCATCCCACTGTAGGCAGTGCCATCTTTGGGTGGGTGGCCCTGGGGTATATAAGAAAGCAAACTGAGCAAGACTGGAAGCAGCATTCTTTCATGGCTTCTGCTTCAGTCCCTGCCTCCAGATTCCTGCCTTGAATCTCTGCACTGATTTCCTTTGATGACAGACTGTGATACAGGAGTGCAAGACCAAGAAACCGTTTCCTCCCTAAGCTGTTGTTGGTTATGGTGCTTTATCACAGCAATAGAAACCCTAACAGAGACATGTTACATGTCTATAATCCTAGTACTTGGGAGGTGGAGACAAGAGGAGCAGTCTGAGACCATGTGAGCTACATAAGACCTTGTAGAAAGATAGATGATCACTAGATGGTAGATAGATAGATAGATAGATGGATGGATGGATGGATGGATGGATGGATGGATAGATAGATAGATAGATAGATAGATAGATAGATAGGTAGAAAGAAAGAAGATAGACACATTGATTCATAGAAGATAGCTACAAGAGACATTTTGGGCAAGTATGATCATAGATTGCATACCAGCTGATATTACTGAGCTAATCTTGATTTTCTTAGATTGGATATAATGTGATTACACAAAATACTGTTCCTTTTCTCCAGAGATGCATGCTGGAATACTTAAAGTTGAGCCATCTCAAGGTCTGTGGTTTACTTCTAGTTGTTTTTTAAAATGTATATGCAAATATTTATAACGTATGCATTTGTGTATAAAACAATTATACGGTAAAGGAGAGAACAAACAAATTATTGGCAATTATTTAGTTTGGGTAAAGGGCCTAAAATGTTTATTGTACCACTCTTTCAACTCTTACATGGTAAGAATTTTTTCCATTTTTATATGTTAAAAGTTTAAAGGGGGGTTGGGGATTTAGCGCAGTGGCAGAGTGTTTGCCTAGCAAGCGCAAGGCCCGGGGTTCGATCCTCAGCTAAATAAATAAATACATAAATACATAAATAAATAAATGAAGGAAGGAAGAAAGAAAGAAAGGAAGGAAGGAAGGAAGGAAGGAAGGAAGGAAGAAAGAAAGAAAGAAAGAAAGAAAGAAAGAAAGAAAGAAAGAAAGTTTAAAGGAAACAGGTGTATCAAAATTAGCATGCAGCCAGGAATGATAGCATACACCACATCCCAGCACTCAGGAGGCTGTGATTTCAAGGTCAGCCTGTGTTACACACTGAGACCAGAAGGCACTGGTGCACATTGTGGCATTTGTTAGTTAGCCATTCAATAACAAACATGAAAAGTGTGGCTCATCGCCACATGTGATCAGGAGCGTGCTGGCAGATCCATTTTGATGGGGTCTTAACCCAGGCAAGCACAAGTGCCCAGCCTTTCGAGGATGGTCAGATTTGGCAATAGCCACTGTGGGTGGTGCCACCTCTGGTCTGGTGGTCCTGGGTGCTATAAGAAAACAGGCTGAGCAAATCATGGGGAACAAGCCAGTAAAGAGCACTATCCACAGCATCTATTCTAGTTCCTGCCTCCAGGTTCCTGCCCTGGATTCCCTTAGGGATGAACTTGTAATCTGTAAGGTGAAATAGACCCTATTCTTCCCAAGTTGCTTTATGTTTTGTTGTGGTGTTTTGTCACAGCAATAGAAAACTTGACTAAGATACCAGCTAAGTCAATTTCGCATAAATCGTCCATCCTCTGTGGGTATCTGACTGCTCCTGAGACCTGGTTAAGGTCCTCACCCTCCACCATCCTCTGGTCATTTTTGATAGCACTGCCTGTCTTCAGCAAGAATCATATTGGTTGGCTCAGCTAGAATCCTATCACAGCTGATGTTCCCTTCTCTTTCCCACCCTCTGACTCCTACCCTTTTCTTTGACTATAAATTTTTACTTAACTAGACTATTTGAACCTGAGCCCCATTTCTCTCCCCTACTGCATGTGAGCCAATTTCTTTTCTTTTCTTTTCTTTTCTTTTCTTTTCTTTTCTTTCTTTCTTTCTTTCGTTTGTTTGTTTTTTCGAGACAGGGTTTCTCTGTGTAGCTTTGCTCCTTTTTCCTGGAACTCACTTGGTAGCCCAGGCTGGCCTCAAACTCACAGAGATCCGCCTGCCTCCTGAGTGCTGGGATTAAAGGTGTGCACTACCACCGCCCAGTGTAAGCCAATTTCTTAATCCAGTGCCTTAGACTGCTTGGTGACACTACCCCTGTATGTGGGCCATTTCTTTTCACCGTGGTCCCAAGCATTGTTTTTCTTACTCTACTTCAAGTGTGTCATTGAATATTTGTTTTCTGTAGCAGCTGATGAGGACTAGAGAAAGAATCAACTAGTCTACAGATTCCTAATCACCTAATCACCTTATACCTCTACCCCCTGACTCCTACATCTCATTCCTAGGGAAGAGAAATTCCTCTTGTGCAGCTGGACATTGCAGAAGAAATAGAGCCATGTCCTGCAGGTTTGTGTTCATGTTCAGTCAGTTTCTCCGTGGGAAACCCTCATGGTTGTTAGGACAGACTTTCTTCCTCTTTTATTTTAATTTTTTAATTTTTAAAAAATTACGTGCATTTGTACATTAGTGTAGTTGCCTATGGGTCCCAGAGGTATTGGATCATGTAGATCTGGACTTATAGGTTGCTATGAGACACCCAACATGGGTGGTAGGAACTCAGGCCCTCTGAATGATCTCTCCAGCCACTCTTTTTTTCTTCCTTTCCTTTTCTTTTCTTTCCTTTCTTTTCTTTTCCTTTCCTTTCCTTTCCTTTCCTTTCCTTTCCTTCCCTTTCCTTCCCTTCCCTTCCCTTCCCTTCCCTTCCCTTCCCTTCCCTTCCCTTCCCTTTCCTTTCCTTTCCTTTTCTTCCTTCCTTCTTCTCTCCCTCCCTCCCTCCCTTCCCCCCTACTTGCTTTCTTGCTTTCTCTCTTTCCTTCTTTCTTTCTTCCTTTGCTATATACCCCAATCCCATCTAAAGCTCATGATCTTTCAGCTTAGCCAACAGCTCATTCTTAACCTCCTTTGAGTATTTGCCTATACAGCCTTAGAGTTGGCAAGTCTTCTTCTGCCTCTGATATGTGTGTCTCAATTCAGAAGTGTCTTTCTCAAGGACTTGAAGGTCAGTCCTATGAACTGTTATGGTTTAGATATGAGGTAGTCCTTAAAAGCTCCTTTGTAAGGGCTGATCCAGCCATCACTGAGATAACTGGATCTTCATGGTATTAACTTTGCCAGTTAACTTTACATGTACCTTCTTCAGTGAAACCAAACATTTTTTTGTTTCTTTGTTCTGTGAAAAGCTGGACAAAACTGAACATGGTGGCACATGATTTTAATCCTAGCACCCAGGGTGCAGAGGCAGGAGGATCTCTGTGAGTTCTAGGACATTCTGGTCTACATAGAGAGTTTTGGGCCAGCCAGAGCTACAAAGTGAGATCCTGTCTCAAAAAAAAAAAAAAATGTCAAAAGGCTAAATTCAATCAAGAAATAAGAACATTGCTACTGATCTCAGAGAAACACAAAAGACTGAAAAGGAATGCTCGGAACAGCTCTCAGTTGGTAAATTAGGCAAGTTAGGTGGAAAGAACAAATTCTTAGACATAAATGACCAAAGATGACCCAAGGCAGAATAGACAGTCTGGATAGACCTGCAACAAGAGATTAAATTAGTAATTTTTAGAAGTCTAGGGCCAGATAGAGTCTTCTCAATTATAGCAAACATTTTTAGAAAGGATGAATGCCAAGTCTTCACAAACTACTTCGGAAAATAGAAGGGACAGAGCCATTTTCAACTCTTTCATGCCAGGATTACTGTAATGCCACCATGCTGTTTCCGGAGCTCAAATCCAGGTCTTCATTCAAGCTCAGCAAGCACTGTACCACCAAGAGCATCCCAGTTCCTGTTCCCGTCCAATGGGAATGTCTTCACCCAAGAAACTCATGACTTTCAAGCATTCATGTATCACCGGAATGATGCTTAAAACAACTGCAAATATGGAATTAATGTGTGGTTCACCTAAGCTGGCTGTGGCCTTTATGAGCACATTTGATATGACCAAAAGGGTACATTTTTGAAGGCTCTTGACTCTGAAGATGTGAAAACACTCCGTGTCCTGTGATTTAAATCACATGTGCACATGTGGAGCTTCTGCTTCACCTACAACCACCTCCACCCCCACTTTGCCAAGCTGTGGGGATGGAATGGAACCCCCAACCCCACCCCACATATAGCTACCGCTAGAGACAGAAGAAGACATGGATCCAACCATCCCCTTTCTCAAGCTGCTCTTCTGCAGATGGTCTCTTGTCAACCTCATTTTCCCATCTGAAGCCCACCCTTAGTAAAGAACACATTGTATAATCCATAAACCGCTGGTCATGAACAGAGTTGAGAGCTATTTTTAAACTAATTAAAAAACGCTTCAACTTAAAAAAAAAAAAAAGTTTGTGTTAATCTGTGAAACCTCTAACCACAAGCCAACCCGTGTAACAGCAGATGTGGAGACTAATTACAGCCTGGGCAGAGCTGAGGCAATGGTCCAGAAAGGCTCAGAGAACAGACAGGCCATCTAGTCTCCCCAGGGAATTAGCAAACACAGCCGGAAAGTCTTTCAAATTCAGTACAGCTCCTGATTTGATGGTTTCTAGAAGTTACAAAAGAACATTAATGAATAAGACAAAGAATCCCAAAGACAGCTCAAGTACAGAAAAGATTTAAGAGATAAACGCCAAAACAGAACACGCTAAGCGGCCAGCGCCGCCTTGCAGAAAAACTCCCCAGCTGAGAGAAAGAAAAGGGGAAATTTGTCTGAATGAGCCAAACTGCAAACGGTAATAGCTTGATATCTGTCTGGGAATTTCAATTTGTGCTGTGGTGGTGGGGAACAAACCCAGAGCATTGTGCATGTTAAGCATGGCCCAGCTACACTCTCAGCCTCTGTGCTGATATTTAAATACTTAAGGAACTAAGTCTCTATACACTAAAATGTCTGATCATTTTCTCCTTGGAAAAGGAGGATCTCAAATGAAAAGACTGGAAAACCTTACTTAGTATGAAGGACTATAACATTATATACTTGTGGCATCTTAATTCCATGTTATATGTGCATGTGTGGTGTTTCTAGTTTTATCTAGTAAGCATAGAAACCCATGGTTTTATATGGTAAGCAAGCACTTCACCACTGGCCTGTAGCATTGGTTTGTGAGATGAGGTCTTGCTACGGTACCACATCCTGGCCTTGAACTATTTGCAGCCTGGGCTGGCTTGTGTAGCCAAGAATGGCCCTGAACTTGATCTCCTGTCTCCAAGTCCCATGTGCTGGGATTACAGGCTTGTGCTACCATGGCCAGCATTATGTAGTGCTAGGGATTAAACCCAGGGCTTTGTATAAAGCTAGGCAAGGAATTTACCAACTGAGTTACATACTCAGTCCTTGTTTACTTGTGGTTTAGTCTTGAAACAGGGTCTCGTCATGTATGGTGGCTCACACCTTTAATTCTAGTACTCCAGAGGCAGAGGCAAGCAGGTCTCTGAGTTTGAGGCCAGCTTGGTCTACAGAGCTAGTTCCAGGACAGCCAGGGTTACACAGTAAGACTGTCTCAAAACCAAATGAAAGCAAAGGGAATCAAGGTTTCCTTATGTGGTCCAGACTGTTTCCAAACTTGCAGTCCTCTGTCTCTGGATCCGAAGTGCTGAGATTACAAATGCCTGCCACCTGACTAAACCTCATGAATATCATTGGATTGCAATTATTTATACATCCTGGGTATTAATCCCTTGTGATGTACAATTTGAGAGTATTTTCTCCCTGTGGGTTGCTACTGTTGATTTCTGCCTGTGATGAATATCACTTTTGCATTTTTATGCCACCTAACTTTTTATCTGTTTGTTTGTTGGCTGCCTTTTGTGTGATAATCAAGAAATCACTTCTATGCTGTGTGCATGTTGTTTTCTTGCAAGAGTTTTATAGTCATAGAGCATATATTTAGGTCCTTGAGTCATTCTAAATTAAAATGTGGGTATGGATGAGTCCATTTTTATTCTTTACATGTGGAAACCTAATTACCCCACACCATTGGCTGAAGATATATCTTTTTTTTTTCCCAGTGAGTGGTCTTGGGACATTTGTGAATTTGCTGACCAAGACTCAAATGTTTCTTTCTGGGCACTGAGGCCTCTTTTGTATCCACGTTGTTTTGATAATTGGCTTTGCAGCGACTGTTGATATCAGGAAAATGAAGTCTTCAACTCAGTTATAAGATTGTTTTGTCCATTTGGGTCCCTGAGATTGTCTATGGGTTTGGGGGTAGGTTTTTCTCCTTCAGAAATACACATTATTAGAGTTTTCATAGAGATTAGATTTAATCTTAGATTGATTGCTGCGAGCAGCGTTGACATCTTCACAATAGGCTTCAACCCCATGAAAACAGGCATCATTCTACCCATTTGCATCTTCTGTATTTCTTCAAGAATATTTCACAGTTTTCAGGGAACAAGTTTGTGCCTTGGTTAACTTTTCTCTTATTTTATTCTTTGTGATATTGTTATGAATGATGTTTGCTTTGTTTATTTTCTTTGCAGATCATTCAACGCAATAATCTAAAGTTTGGGGGGATTGGTCTTACATCCTGTTAGTTTAGTGACCTATTGGTTGTAACACACTGCTTTTGTTGTTGCTATTGTTGGGTCTTTAGGGTTTCCTACACAGGAGATCACAACATTTGTAAACAGAAAAAAGCAGTAAGTTCTTTTTGTGACCAAGCCATCTCATCAAACCCTCTTCATCTTTACCTTCAGTGTGTTGTCACAACTTATTTCTAATCTACTATTTAAACAGAAATGTTAGTCAATTTACTTACTGAAGGAGCAAACACCAAGTGTAAAGCATTTCTGTATGTGGGTTAGAAAGAAAACAGATACCCCTGAGTTCATTGTGTAGGAACCTTCTGAGCAAACTGGGAGTTCTTGCAACTGATTTTCATAGAGAATACAATTATTAATAGATAAAAAAATGTGCCAAATTAAAGATGATATATCTGCTAAGTGTAATTCTAAGATGCAGGAATCATTTAGAACTTTCGAGGTCAGAAGACTTTTCATGAAGCAGGAGTCTACTGACATTGTTTAGAAGATCTCACCTGTGCTAAATGTTAGAGGGAAGTGACTTCCGTCAGCTGAATACCATGTTTGACATACTTGGCTGCCTGCTGTGAAGAGGCAGAATCTGGATCTCCGCCCGCAATCTCCACTGCTTGAAAGCAATGGCCAACTGCGCAAATGTTTGCTGACTACACATCTGTAAGAATTGTGTCATCATTTTAAAATTGATTTTTTCATTTGCACATATGTGTATCTCTGTGTGTGCTGCCATATGTGTGCAGATGCCCATGAAGTCCAGAAGTGGGCATAGGATACCCTAGAGCTGGGGTTACAGGTGATTGTGAGCTCTGGGAACAGAACTCTGGTGGTTTGTAAGAGCAGTATGCACTCTTAAAACACTGAGCCATCTCTCCAAGCCCAGAATTAATTTAAGTGAACATCCTTGAAGCTGATTTTTTTGTTTGTTTGTTGTGGTGTAGGATAAGGATGAAGAAACACAAAATGGAAGCCAGCAAAGTCCTCCATGCACAAAAGTGCTTTAGGATTTTAAGCTTGTGTTTTACAAACTATGGTTTAGGAAACCTCAAGTTCCAGGTTGGTGTTTGGCACCCTCTGGTGGGAACTTTGAACATATACAGCTCAGATAACTGTCTAAATTAGTAATGATTTATTATGCTATTTACTAAGTATCATTGAACTAAATAAGCCCTTTGTGTGGCATTTTCTCTTCTTTACAAATACCTGATAACTAGACATCGGATTCTAAAGTTAATGATCACAGAACTAGCACAGAGCGTGGATAGACCACAGCCACACAGCTGGCAAGTGGCAGAGATGGAAAGATGTTCTCATCCCCTATGGTGCCCCCCATCCACTTACCTGGTCAGAGCCTGGAGCCTTGGGGGCTCCTCAGCAGCTTGCTTACTATCTCTAGGAATTAACAGAACCTTTGAAGGGTAGTCCCTCCAGAGTCAGCAGGTCCCAAATTGTCAAAGCCCTTGCTTACAGAAATTAGAAGACATAATTAACATACTGTCCAATAATTACATATTCAAATACAGATGATTTGTTATAATATACTTTCACATATTTCCCATTTAAATCACAGGTAAGGCATCAGAGTGGCCTGTGGTTGTTATTTTGAAACAGGGTCCTATTCTGTTTGGCTTGGAACTCACCCTGCAGCCCAGGGTGACCTTGAACTCTAGGCAAGCCCTTTGCCTCACTCTCCCAAGAGCTGGGATTACAGGGGTCAGCCATCATGCCTGGCCAAAGAGGTCTTTTAAAAGTATTCCTCGGTGATTTTCATTTTAGACTAGCAAAGTGAGAGGTTTTGCAATTGTCCAATTGTCTATTCCAGAAGTTGACACAGCACCTGGTGAGACAAAAGTCACCAATGTTTCACAGAAGACACAAACAAATGCCCACTGATTGCCCCTGACCTTCCCAGAGACAGCCACACAGTCTAGGGTAGCAAAAGGATTGTATCCACAGCTGGTTCCGGGCCAACCTTCTGGTACCTCTAGACTTCCTTTGGCACCTGGTAGCCTGTTTCCTTGGTTGAGTGAAAACTGAGTGGTGTGAACCAAAGTGTCCGTCAGTAAATGCCCAGGCAAGCACCCACATACAAAAGCAATAACATACCAACAAGCAAACGTGTGTTCCATCTGTCGGGAAAATGGGGGATGCAGAATATCACTCCAGTCCTGTTCCCTCACCCCCCCCACCCCCGACTTTCTCTTGCCTCCTCAGCTTCTCTGTGAAGGGCAGAGGTTTGCTCTCTACACTTCCACGTCCTCTAAGATCTCCACTTCTCTGTGAAGCTTGTCCTGACAGCAAGCTCATCATTTTGTCTTTGGTCCCTTTTCCAGGCCTGGAGACACCCTGAAGGGGTGCTTCTCAAGCTTCCATGGGTGTGAGACTCCCCTGTGGAAAACCAAACATGGAGCTTCCAACCCCCCCCCAGGTGATGCTGAACCAGACTCTGAGACCGAAGTGATTGTCTCCCTTCTGTTTTCTGTTGTTAATAACCCAGTGCCTCAGCCTGGGACAGTTATAAAGGAAAAAGAGGTGGGGTTGTTTTAGCTTAGGGTTCTGCTCCACAGAGGAGGAGCTCCATCAATGACAGAACAGAGTCCTGGGGTGGGACAGAATGTCATGTGGTTAGACCCAAGGAGTGCACCAGAGACCTGACCTAAGTGGTTTTACTTTGAGATATCTACTCATCTGAAGGAGCCCAGATGTGTCTGACCTTTGACTTTACAATACCATGTTGTTATCTACAAAGTCCAAGCCCCAAAACTATTCAACAGAGCCACCAAACAAACAAACAACAACAAAACCTCTCAAATCATCTAAAGTTTATGATTTTATAGCATTAAGAGCTATCCTGGGGTAAGTGTGGTCCACCCACTCACCTCTTTAAAGGTTTCACATGGTCCCCCCTTTTCCTGGCTCTTAGTGGGGTTAAATCTTATCATGCAATTTGGAGACAATAAGGCATACTCAAACCATAGCACCTGAGGGTTCTAAACCAGACTTATCACCACAGAGCAGCCTTTGCAAAACACCATGCCCAATCCTTTTTAGGCACACCCTCTCCTCATCTAACCTCTCAAAGCAAAGCCCCATAATTGGAATTTCCAGGAGCAAGCCATATAACAATAGCAAACATCCAAACTGGCAGACTACAAGTCTCAAAAGCAGAGTGATCGTGATGTGTTTTCACACTTCAGACCGATTCCAAGGACTGTCCCTTCTCACACAATCACAAGACCAAAGCAGATGGGGACACGATGTAAACTAATCTTAGATGTTAGATGCTAGA
Organism: Onychomys torridus; assembly: GCF_903995425.1. Taxonomy (NCBI): domain Eukaryota; kingdom Metazoa; phylum Chordata; class Mammalia; order Rodentia; family Cricetidae; genus Onychomys; species Onychomys torridus. Next base: position 52,172,142 of record NC_050451.1, read on the forward strand.
ATCTTCTTTCTGTGTACTTTTATATCTCATAAGATGATCGTAGGAGCTGCCAGAAATCCAACTTGAGACATTCTACTGAGACACGATTTAAACAACCAGGAATCTCACCTAAGGTTTTACAAAAAGCTTGTCTGCATAATTATGAGTGTCCCATTTTCCCTGGGTCTGCTTCTGTGTCTCAAGTTATCTTGGCTCTCAGCCCCAGGTAGGAAGTGATTAGAGCTGTCTCTGAGTCTGGTGTGGTAACACAGGTCTGTGATCCCAGTACGGGGGAGCTGAGGGAACAGGTTGGGAGTTCAAGATCAGCCTGGGTGGCTTGGTGGAAACCTGCCTTCATCTACTCAAACAAGAGAGTAGATGAGTGGAAACTCTCTATCCCACTTGCAGGGGTGTGGGGATTAGTAATGGAAGGGACCCATGAGTTGGAATGCCCACCTGAGCTACAGAAGCACTCATACTATCTCCAAAGATCTCAGTGGGGAACAGCAGCAGGACCAATACAGCCACACATGCTGTTCAGCCACCAAGAAACCTGTCTGCAGTCCAGATGGAAGGCTTCAGGCAGATCATCAGTGGGGCTGGGCCAATCTGGAAACACCTTTCTGATGGGGACAAAGGTTCCATGAAGCAAATTATTTCCTGTGTTATATACCATGAGTCCAGAGTAATACTGTGTCTTCAGGCATGCCTGAGGTCATTTTCTGTTGTTATAACCAAACACTGGAGGTTGGGTCTTTCCCCCACCCTCATAATGCAAGAGAGCAGAGTAGCCAGTGGGAACACACACAAGGGAACTTATCTTCACACAGAGGAGTAAAGTGAGAGAGGGCACCACATTTGCCCTGTAACAACCCGTTCCTCTCCTTAGGATGCTACACTAATCCCTTTTGGGTAAGGAAGCTCTATGGTTTCATTGCCTTTGAAGGCTTCACCACCTCCCAACATTCTAACACAGGATGCTGATCTCTGATACATAGATTTGGGAGACAAACTATATTCAAATGATAGGAATCTGTGAAGAGTGGGGTGTCATTTAATTCAATGGAGGTGTTCTTTTTTGTCTCTGGTGAAACTTAACTCAGGAGTTAGGATGTGGGATGCTCATATTCACTTAAAACTTGCAGAGTCAGTGGCCTCTGGGTTCTTGTCTCACAGAGTCAAATGATGAAATTCATGAGCAACAGGAGGATGTGTTTAGAAAGTTTTATTGAAGGTTCATAGATAGGAGGGTAAGAGAAAGAAAACAGTCATGTGTCGTAGGAACAGGTTCCCAGTAACGTGATGCCATGAAACGTCTATTTGGGGGCCTTTATAATCTCTCCAGAAACTGAGGTGAGGTATGGGGAGAAGGATAAAATGGTCAGTCCCATTGGACCAACCATGAGGTGTTCATGTGACTTCTCTCCGTTTTGGTTATGTTCTTTTGTGTAGAAAGAGCAGGAGAGTCCTCAGGGTTGGTACAAGACTAGTCTAGCCAAAATGGTAAGCTTGGGGTTCAGTGAAAGACTTTGTCTAAAAAAAAAAAAGGTGGAGAGATAAATAAAAGAAGACATAGTGACTTTAACCTTTCACCTCCACACCTGCCAGTGTGGGTGAGGATATCCACATCCAAACATCCATACACCACATGGGGGGTGTGGGTGAGGGAACCAACACCCCCATGTCCATACATCATTGGAGAGAGAGAGAGAGAGAGAGAGAGAGAGAGAGAGAGAGAGAGAGAGAGATGCCCTTAGTGAGCTGAGCCTAGTCTTGCTTGGAGGAGACTAGCCTCTAGTGCTGGCGAGCAGAAGTCTGTGGGCAGTCTTCAAGTACAACTTGAAGAGATACGTCAGCAAGGCAAAAGGTGCAAAAAGCCTTCTCTGCCTCCCGGGTATTTTCTCCACCATTCTGGTAGAGAACGAGTGCATATGTGCTTTCGGAGCTCATGCAGGACTTTCGGTGCATCCAAAGGACATCTGTTCAACGCTCTTAAGCACCTGCCAGCCAGGCAGCTTCAGAAGCATGCATCAGATAAGCAAGGAATTTTTTCTCATTGCAAATCACATAGTTACCCCAGTACAGATCCTTGCTGGAGCTGCGATCTGCTGGCTGAGCTCCCCCGGAAGCTGCTTGTGGAGGAAAACATTCTGTCAGGGCCTTTTGGACAACAGATTCATGTGCTTATTGCTTCACACCTGTGTTTTTAAATTGTTCTCTTCAACTGGAAATTGAAATGGAGGTGTAGGCTGCTTTCAGTTCCCAAGTAACGTTAGCATATGTGTTTGAAACCCATGCCACATTCCTGGTCTTGTCTTTTTTTTTTTTTTCCTCCTCCTTCTTCTTTTCATTTTCTGCATTTTTTTTTCTGTTCCAAGGCGGGGGGGGGGTGGGGTGGGGTGGGGTGGGGGCGGGGGGTGGTGATTGCAAAAGCAAACTGTATCTGTGCAGTGTATGTGTGAATACCCTCCCCTCATCTGGGCTGCTTCCGATTCCATTCCTACTTTATTCTCTATTTACAAGAGCATCCGGTTCAGACCTGTACCCTCCTGCCCTTCCCACGGCTTGCCTCACTCCGCCTTTCCTCTCTCCCACCTGGACCATCACAAGGACAACACCCTCTCCAAGCTGTCTTGCATCTTCGGTGCCTTTTAACCCATTGTTCACTCCTCAACCACAAGCATCACTGTTCCTTCTCTGTCTGCGTGGCAAACTTCCGGCCTCTCCTTGAGATGCCACTCAAGCACTGCTCATGTTGGAACCACCTCAGTGCCTCCCAAGCTGAAGCGGCTTTCCTTGTCTGAGGCTCACTACCCTCCCTGACATGTGCTTGGAGTGACTTTCAGATCTGCTGTCCTCTTCGCTTTACAGGAACAGAATCACAAAGCATGTGTTCATGCATGCCCAGCTTCTTCTCATTCCGCCCTATGCCCATGAAAATTATCCACTTTGTTATGCATGGCTCAATTCACTCATGTTCATTGCTCTGTAGTCCAGTGGTTTTCAACCTTCCTAATGCTGTGACCCTTTAATACAGTTCCTCATGCTGTGGTGACCCCAAATCATACAATTATTTTTGTTGCTACTCCATAGTCATAATTTCGCTACTGTTATGAATCATAATGTAAATATCTGACATGCAGGATATCTGATCTGCAACCCCAAGTGGGTCATGACCCACAGGTTGAGAACTGTTGTTCTAGTAGCTCCTGGAAGTATGTTTCCCTGGGTAGCAGCTTCTGGCTCTTGCAAATAGTGCAGCTACAGACAGTCTTACAAGTAACTTTTGGTAAGTGTGTGTGTGTGTGTTTTGAATGTGAGCTGCTCATCCAAAAGTGGAAGTGGTCAAAGTCACATACATTCTTACACCCATGTATAAGAATTTTAGGTCTCAATACTTAATATTTCCTTTGTAATTTTAGCCACTCTGATTGGCACGAGGCTAGACCCCATTTTGGCTTCCACTTGCATTTCCCTGCTGACCAAGGGATTTCACCACCTTCCCACAGGCTTGTTTTCTGTGGAACGTCCCTTTAAGGAGACTGTAAGGTCTTTTGCTTGTTTTCCTGTTGAACAAATGTCTTTTTAAAAGCATAGGTTGTAGGAATTATTTATGTATTCTTGATGAAAGATTTTCGGAATATTCATTTTTCAAATTACTTCTCTTATTCTATGGGTCATATTTGATTCTTTCAAAAATTTTAGGTTTACTTATTTTATGTCTATGATTATTTTCCTGCATGTATGTCTCTGCACCATGTGTGTGCCCGATGCCTGTGGAGGTCGGAAGAGGGTGATGGATCCCTTGGAACTGGAATTACAGATGGCTGTGAACCATGCTGTGGGTGCTAGGAACTGAATCTGGGTCCTCTGCAAGAGCACCCAGTGCTCTTAACTGCTGAGTCATCTTTCCCACCCCTACTTTCTATTCTTTCAATCATGCCATTTAATTAGCAGACACTTTTCATTTCAGTGTATTGTAGTTAGTTTTTTTACTCTTGCGGGGCACCACCCAGCTCCCAAATAAATACACATGGAGGCCTATTCTTTCTTATAAATGCCTGGCCTTGGCTTGACTAATTTCTAGCCAGCTTTTCTTAGCTTATCCTGTCTTCCTTTTGCCTCCGGGCTTTTACCTTTCTCTATTTCTGTATATCTTTTCTTTCCTTCTTATTCCATGTCTGTCTGTGTAGCTGGGTGGCTGGCCCATTCTTTTCTCACTCCTTGATCTTCCTGCCTGCCAGCCTCACCTGTCCTTTCTCCTGCCTCACTACTGGTTGTTCAGCTCTTTATTAGACAAATCAGATGTTTTAGACAAGCAAAGTAACACAGCTTCACAGAGTTAAATAAATGCAACATGAAAGAATGCAACATATCTTTGCATCATTAAAACTAATGTTCCACAACATAAACAAATGTAACACATCTTAAAAGAATATTCCACAACAGTGTATTATGTCCAAAACTGATTATATTGAATGCGATGTATCTAAAATGTGTTGATTTCTTGGTGCATGCCTAACAATTGTTTTGTGGATGATGTTGTTTTAATTATTTGAAAAAATTAGGTATTTGTCTACTTTAAGGTCATAAAACAGTATTATTTTCTTTATCATCTGGGTTGTATTGCTTTTCATACTAGGAATGTAGTCCACCTGCTGTGATAGTCTTCTTCGGTGTGAGGTAGGGATCAAGGTTTACTTTTCCCCATGTGGTAATACAACTGTCCCAGCAACATCTCCAGAAAAAAAGATTCCCCTGTATGCTCAAGGATTTGGAAATCATATATCTACAAATGAAATTATGAGTTTTATCCCTAACTTCATAGGTGGTCCACACAAGTCTTTTTTTTAAAGACAATGATATACTTCCCACCTGTTAGACCCACTATTGTAATAACCTGCCCCCCCAATTTCACAGAAGAAAAATCCAAGGCAAAGAGTTACTAAGGCACTTGCCCAGTTCACAGACAGCTCATTGCAGGGTGACTCAGAACTGGACTCCAGGAAGCCTCGCTTTGCAGTCTCTATATTCTTTTTGTCCTTATGATATGCTGCATCGCACTATAAGCTTCATGGGAACGTTAATTTTGGTGATGTTATGTAGGCTGGTTCGTGACTCTGATGGGAGAAATATAGACAGACATTAGTCAGGGAGCACTTGGTGGTGGATTTCTAAAATAGAACAACAGTGATGGAGAGAAGAGGTGGATTTGACCAACATCACTAGACTAAGAGAGCAGACGTAGCGATCCACCTCAGTGAGCTTCAAAGCAAGGAGGCATCAGCAGGGAGGTCAAGGAATACATCACGTGGATAAAGCGCGCATCTCCTCTTCCTGTTCTTTTCTTGTCCAACCTTGCCTCCCATTTATTTCTCTTCCTCTACTTTGTCCCTTATTCACATTAAGTGTGGGTTTTTTAAACCTTGACAAGGCTGATCTGTGGCTCCTCCAATATGACTCTCTAGGACTGAGAGATTCACCCAAACAGTTTGGCCCCAAGAAGAATTCTGGTGCCCAGTGTCAGATGTCTGTTTATCACTCCATCCAAGAACTTCAGGTCATTCCGTGTCATTGAGTCATATATTCAACTGCAAAGTGTTCACCTCCCCCAGATGGCATCAGCTCTAGCCATGTGTTGACTAAATTTTGATTCATAAACTAAATCATGATGTTGCACCCCCAATCATTAACATGGGTCGGCTGCCACTTGAGGAACCAGTAGAAAGTCAGGGTTCTACACTTCTTTCTCTAAAGATCTTTTAAATAGCCTTTCAGTGAGGAGGCCAAGTTGTCTCCCTGGATGCCTTTACATGCTCAGCCCCTGCTCCAGATGGTTGGAAGAGGGTGGTTCTCATGCCATGCTGAGAAGTGATGTGGGAGTGGGTAGAGGGATGCTGCTGTCTGGTCCTCCCCCTCTGGGACAGAGGCTCATCTCCAATCTCTTAAGGCACCTGTTGGTATAAGCACTTGACACTGTCCATTCTCCCAGCAGTTTTGTGAGTCCCCATAGTCTCCGTTTTACAGGAAAGACACTGCAACTCAGCCTGATCCACTTGCTGGGTTTCACAGCTAGTACTCTGCCATTGACTCACTCCTTCATTTATGTACCACTGTATGTTTGGCACTATTCTAGGTACCAGTAGGCGGAAGAGCAAGGATATGAACTCAGAACACTGAGCTCGTGCTCTTAACCATGATGACATATATATCTTCCTAAAACCCGTGGTGATAGCTTCATAGACACCAGGGCTGAGTATGGCGGGGCAAAGGAAATAGAAAGGCAGGAGGCTCCCTGGCACTATATCTCACCCTGTTTCTCTACAGTATAACTTCAGGCTTTTTAATCTGTTTGGGCTCCCATCCCTGGAGCCTTTCTCTACACCTGGCCATCAGAGCAGTTACCTCATTTCTGTTTAGCCCAGCACTCCAGCCTTCAAGCAATCATCACCTTCACCTTGGTTTAACCTCTTTGTCACCTCTCCCCTTGACTAATCCCTAGGACCAGAGAACATGTTGTTAAACTCAAGGCCCGGAAAAGCCTTGTCTTGCTGTGGTCACTTTATACATACGCCTGGGCTCTCCCTTTCCCATTATACAGCTCTCCTCGGGTCCCCATTATACAGGTCCCCATTATACAGGTCCCCAGGGCAGGCTCCCATGTCTTCATTTGTTTACTCATGACTTCAGGTATCAATAATGTTCGCCCTGTGCCTCCTGAAGAACCTGAAAGGACCAAGCAGACGCCATAACAGGCTGCTCAGCCTTCTCTCAGAGATGAGGCCTCAGTTTCAATTTCCTGAAACTTGAGCAAGCTGTTTCTGGGAGGCCCATGAACAAAAGACATAGTCTTTGCACTAGCTCGCTTTATGCATGTACTCTGACTGCTCAAGATTCAGTTAATTGTTCACTGTCTGGGACCCCTCACCAACTTAGAGCTACGTGCATGAGTCAAGGACAGGGCCTGGGCCACTGAGCAGCCTCCCACAGTGAGTAAGTACATGCTAGGCTAGCCAGCCTCCATGGCAGCTCAAGGACAAAGCCTGGGACTTGTCCAGGCCTGCCCAAAAAGGTAACTGTAACCCCCCCAACTAACCCTAGCCAATTAAAAGTTAATAACATGATTGCCACTGGCATAAACCAGTCCTGAGTCTGTCCCTATGTAGTCTGTAGACTCTAAGCTCCCCTTGCTTTAAAAACCCTGCCCTATTGCTACTCAGGGTCTCTCCTGCTCTGCTGCTTTGTCAGACAGATAGAGAGGCCCCATTTAACTTGTACTGAAGACTCTTTGCTTTTGCATTGGATTTTGTCTCTTGGTGGTCTTTTTTTTTTTTCTTTCTTTTTTTTTTGTATGTGGAGCTGAGGATCAAACCCAGGGCCTTGTGCTTACCAGGCAAGCGCTCTACCACTGACCTAAATCCCCAGACCCTCCTTTGGTGGTCTTTGGGGGACCATGCTACAACAAACCTACTCCACCATTTTTGGGATAATCTCACCAAGGACCAGCCATATCTCAGTGTCTGCCTTAGTTATCATTCTCTGTCCAGACTTCTGCCTGCTGACTCACCTGCAGGGCCCTTCTAGGGGTGCAACAGTAGATGACCAAGAATATGTCCCTTTCCCTGGCTTCTGATGTTCCTAACACACTCCCTATCTATGTCTCTCCCCTTCCTGTGTATGGTATATGCATGTACATGTTCTTATGCACATGTGCATTCAAGTGATTGTGCACAGGCATGCATATGTGTGTGGTGGTAGATACTGGGATCTTCCTCAGTCACTTTCTACCTTATCTTCTGAGACAGGGTCTCTCACTGAACAGGAAGGTCACCTGTTCAGATAGGATGGCCAGCCTTCCAACAAGTTCTGTTGTTACCTCCCAAGCTCTGGGATTACAGTCATCTGACAGTGCCTGGCTCTGTGGGTGCTGGGGAATCTGAATCCAGGCCTTCATGCCTGTACAGCAAACACCTTACTGACTGAGCAGTGTCTCTAGGTCCTATCATTTTATTTTTATTATTTTTAAATGTGTGTGTGCGCGCATGTGTGTTAGAGGTGTTATGTATGTGATTGCAACTGCAAATACATGAGGTGTCTGGAGGCATTAGATCCCCCTGAACCTACAGTTTTTAAGTCATCTGTGAGCTACCTAATGTGGGTACTGGGAACCAAACTCAGGTCCTCTGGAAGAGAAGCATCTAGTCTTCACAGCTGAGCCATCTCTCTACAGTCCTCCTCTCTTATTTTTTGACATAGGATCTCATTGTGTAGCCAAGACTACTCTGAAATTTCCTGAGTAGCCCAGACTAGCCTCAGATGCCTCAGCCTCCTGAGTGCTGGGGTTACAGGTGTGTGCCACCATGCCTGGCAAGGAAGTAACATTTCCGAAAGCAAGTGCCTCCACTGAGCCATCATCATCGGTCTACTTAGCTCCCGGGGCTCTGAGAGTGGAGATCTTAGGCAAAGGGTGGTGGTAAACTGAGCTGAGAAGGCAAAATTCCCCTTAGTCTTTTCAGCAGCACAATAGCAGCAGGCACTATTTTAAACTCTCTGATAATTTGGTCTTAATTATATGGTTTGCAGAGGCACTAATAAGTTTACCAATCTGCCAGCAACACTAAACACACATGTCTTAGAAAATGCTACCCTTCTTTCTGCTTATTACAGGACTGGGAACTTGGGTAATTGTGAATAATTAAGAGGGGGGTGACCAAATGGAGATTCGCAGGAAGTCTCCAGAGATATCAACAGAAGCAGGGAACCTGCAGAGTGGGCAAGGAGCCTCTGAAGGCTGTGGGGGCTGAGACTGTAGGCATCCATCCCTCAAAGCTGAACGGGAAGCAGAAAACGACAACAGGATGGTCAAGAAATTGCTTCTTACCTATCAAGAGGTCCAGTGAAAGTTTTGACGGTCTCAGGACGCAAAGTGCTGATTGTGATGGTGTGTGACTCTAATCTTGGGGCTCAAGATACTGAAGCGGGAAGATCTCAAGCAGGCTACTCTGGGATACGTGGGGGAGAGAGAGAGAGAGAGAGAGAGAGAGAGAGAGAGAGAGAGAGAGAGAGAGAGAAGGAGGGAGAGAGAAAGACAAAGAGAGAGGGAGGGAGAGGGAGGGAGGGAGGGAGAGAGAGAAAGCGAGCAACAGGAGGCTTCTGCTCCCAGTGCCTGTACCACAATGGTGCAGAACCACGTGGTTCCTGAGCTCCCACCATCTGCACAGCTCCCAGCTTGGTTCTGCCACTCAACAGCCGAATGCCACCATCAAGTTACTGTGGGTGTTCCTTGGCTTCTTCACTGCAGAATGTGGCAAATCCCTGCCTGGCAATAGTCGTACTTACATCCACAAGCATATGTGAAGCCCCGGCAGCCATCTCCACACACAGTAGGGATGCAATTTCTATTCTTTCACTTCTTTCCCTGCCTTTTGACTTAAAAAAAAAAAAAAACTTTTTGAATTTGTGTTTTCTGATTGTATCCACCCCATCCCTCTAACTCCCTTTGGATGCCCCTTCATCATGTCCTCCCCAAAACTTCTTATCATTTCTTCTCCTCCTCTTCCAGTAATTCTAGTGTGTGGTGCCATATGTGCATAACATGGCACCACCCACTGAAACAAGGGTAATCTACTAGTAGCTATACACACTAAAGGAAAAGTGACCCTCTGTCAGCAGTCATCAACTGCCAATGGCCTCTCAGATGGGGTGCGGCCTTAGAAGCCTCATTTCTATCTATGCTGGAATGTTGGCCAGGTAGCCATATCTGATAGGAGTTCTTGAGTGCGAGAGTCCATCATGCCCGGAAGACAGAATTTCACAGCATCCCCTCATCTTCTGACAGACACTTTTTCATCCTCTTCTTCTATAATGTTCCCTGAACGTGTGTGTGTGTGTGTGTGTGTGTGTGTGTGTGTGTGTGTGTGTGTATGTATGTATGTATGTATATGTGTGTATGTATGTATGTGTGTGTATGTATGTATGTGTGTATGTATGTATGTGTGTATGTGTGTATGTATGTATGTGTGTGTATGTATGTGTGTGTATGTATGTATGTGTGTGTATGTATGTATGTATGTATATGTGTGTATGTATGTATGTGTGTGTATGTATGTATGTGTGTGTATGTATGTATGTATGTATGTATATGTGTGTATGTATGTATGTGTGTATGTATGTATATGTGTGTATGTATGTATGTATGTATATGTGTGTGTATGTATGTATGTGTGTGTGTGTGTGTATGTGTGTGTGTGTGTGACATACCTGTCCCATTTAGGGATGAGCTTGCCCAGTTTCAGTTCTCAGCACTTTGACCAGTAATGAGTTTCTGCATTAACTATGCTCACTGCAAAAAAGAAGTTTCTCTGACCAAGGTTGAGAACATCACGAATCTATAGCTAAAAAAGATATTTAGAAGGCAGTTTGATAATAGGACCATTCATTGATGGAGCCTGTGACCTCCCCAGTTATAAGCTTTTGACCATTGCTAGGCACAAATTCCCTCTTGTAAAACAGGTTTCAGGTCCATGTAGAAAGTGCTTGGTTATACCCATAACCTTTATGCCACTACTCTACCAAGAGGCCCATCTTGCCTGGCAGTTTGGCATTGCAGCCACTGGTGTCCTTTATCCCCCAGCTACCAGCACTATGAATGCTTGCCAGGAGGGAGGGACCTGACTCTCATCTTTGTAAGTGGATAAACCGTGTTTACTGAGCTCATAAATGACTGGTGCAGTTTCTGACTCTCAGAAGTGTCTTGATCAATATTTGCTCAAGGAAGGAACATATAAAATATGCTGTTCCCGACTTCATCAAAAATGTTGAGCACAGAGAGGCTAAGTAACTTGGCTAAAGCATCCAGCAAGTAGGTGGCAAGTGAGGCTTTAATCATGGCAGGGGCGTTGGAACTGCAGCACAGTCAAGCTCAACATGACAGATCCAAGCTACAGTGTGGAGCTGGGCTCTGTGCCCTGATCTTTGTCCTGAAGTTTCAGTAATTAGCCAGAACATTTGTTTCAAGCAGGAAAAGAGAACACCCCGGCAGCTGAGGGAGTGTGAATGCCTGACTTCTGCCTAGCTTCTTTGGATAAAATAGAAACTTTGCTTCTCTGATATATGTGTTTAGGCAGATTAAATTCATGTTTGATTACAAACCCCAGGATAAAAGGAAAATAAATATGTTCATGCAGATGAGAGATTCCCAAAGGGAGGAGGGGGGAAAGTCCTCAGATAATGCTGTGGTGGCTGCTGTCCACAGGGGAGTGTAGGGTGGGCTGTCCCAACCTGCCATGGCAGCCTGCATTGAGGCCCTCTATGAGGAACTCCAGGAGATCCAGAGAGTGTCCACGGCTCCAGGCATGCCATTCACAACTCTCCCATGCTGTCAAAATCCTGTAGATTTTCTGGCCTCTTCCCTCTGCCCTTTACCTCACACATCAGCCTGTGTGTTGTGTGCTCTCCTCCCTGAGGTTTACTGTCTGGGCCTCCAGCCTACTCCTTCTCAACCTACTGGGAAACAGAAATCAATTCAGAAGGCCCAGGTGAAATGTATGAATCCCCTGTAAGTCTCTTTGTAGCTCCTTGGCAGGAAATGGCCATTTCCCTTGCAACCCCAAAACACGCGCTAGTTTTCTTGTTCTGTTCATCAAAATCCACCTTGTATTAAAATGACATTTATTTACATGCATCTCTAACTTCCCCTTAGAACCTGCAATAATACTCTTTGTCTTCCAGCTTCAGGACCCTGAGCACTATACAAAAGTGTGTGAAAAAAAAATGTTTGTGGATGAGAAAGCCATCTAAGTGTCCAACACAGAAAGCCAAGGTGAATTAAAGGTGACAAGGTCCTAAAGTGTGGTTTTGTGTTATCATTAAAGAGATGGCATTCAGATCTCAAAGACAGAAAGAACTGTTTAGTAGGTTGTGACTGTGAACACTCCTGTAACCCCAACACTGAGAAGGTGGAAACAGGAAGATCATGAGTTTAAAACCATGTTTGACTGTATAGTGAGCTCTTGGCCAGCCTTGGCTACCTGAGACCCCATCTCAAAAAGCCAAAACAACGAAACAAAAGAAAAATTGGCATAGCTATTAACCTTCACACTTCCACGACCCTGGCAAGGCCATAGCTACCCACTCAACAGTCCATTTGCTTCCATGAATGTCCCTGTCCTCTTGTAGTGAGCTTATGTGGGACTGTATGAGTCCAGTAGCCAGGGGAATTTCAGCACCAGCAATTCTGCTAAGACAGAATCAGATGAGCCTGTTGGTAACCTAGGCCTTCTTCTCTGTATTGACTGCTCCAGGCAGGGGCCCCAGGTAAGGCAGCTACAGAAGATGAGGCATGACGGGAAGGGAAGGATGGAACCACCCTGTGTCGAGTTCCTGGGGCTTGAGTGAGGGAAACACCAAGCGTGGATGTTATTGCTGCCTTTATAAGTCACTATGCCATTCAGATGATTATTGGTGGTGCTTAGCAGGTCAGGGCACCCAGCACCTAACGGGTGTTTTTATAAGTGCTAGGCCGGGTTTGCCTTTCTATTCTCCCAGTGATGAGCCTGCCACTGTCCATCAGTAAGTTATACTGCAGAGAGGAGCCCCAGAAGAAGGTGACAGACAAGTCAAAGCAGGCCAACAACTGGTGATGCTGCTCCAAGGGTGACTGTGGTGGGTTCTTGTGGCAGTGACGCTGTGTCTCCGAAAGCATGGACACAGATGGAGGAGCTGGGCATGCTCCTGAAATGGGCGCTTAGTTGCTTTTGCTAAAAGAAAAAGGGGAGGGGGCTCTGGGGTAACTAAAAGCAGGAGGAAGAACGGACGCTTCCGACTTCATTTGGTGCATGTTTCTTTTACTTCGCAGCTATCTGCTTACCTCTGCACACACGTGTCTGCCTAACCCATTTCACTCCTCTTCAAGTCTGAAGAAATAGGGATAAGGCATGGGAGTAAAGCTGCAGGTCCTAAACCTGAAGTTCAAGGGAATAGCAGAAGCTCTCAGGGAAGATTTGGTCCATCGTCCATAGAGGAGAGGCTGCACCCCTGGGGTGACTGTCTTCTGAAAGCCAGATTGATCCTCTTCCATGGTGACAGTAATGAGGGCTTATTTAAACCTTCTTGGAGAACCAGAACTGAAACAATGCCAACTAGATCCACCACAATTGACCAGGACTGCTAATTATGTACGCCTCAAGCCCTGTCCCAATTCTTCCTCTGTCTAAACCTAAACCCCACGCCGGTACCCCACGTCAGACTTGGGGAGTCACTGGACTACTTGCTTCGTTCTTCTCTCCAGTGTGGCTACTTTAAATAGGTCTCCTCTCTGCTTTCACCACCACTTGTCACTGTAATCTGCATTCTGGGTACCAGGGGCCAAACCCAGTAATTCGGGATTCCTGGAGCCTAGGTTCTTGTCATAAAAACTCCAGTTACACTCCTAATTTGGTAACTTGACTTTTTAAAAAAATATAGTGCAAAGGATGGCCCCCAGGTTCTCACTCACACTAAGCAAGCACTCATCACTGACCTATGTGCCAGCCTGTGGCTTTGGCTTCTGGCTTGTTCACCCACGCTCTACAATTACAACAACGGTTATAATCCATCTGTGCCCTTTTGGAGTAGAAGACATGGAGACACAGGGATCTGTGGACATCTGCCATGACACCAGGGCAGAGGTCTGGAAGGTTGTGTGGCCCAGCAAGAAGGTTGTAAAATGAGGTGAGATTTAGAAGGCTGCAGAGAAGGGAAAGTGTCCCCTTGAATCCTATTTGTCCTAGGGAGTTTTCCAAAGCCAGACAAAGGAACTCCCGTCTAACCCCCGGTCTCACCCGAAGACTGTCCTGGGCAGTCTTTATGCTCCCTTTTCTAGCTGTGCGCACTTGGCTGCACAGATTTGAAAAAGGACAAAGGTTGCTTTAATGGTGTTAATGGGGGGTGATGAGCAAATCATAATCTTATAACCGAAATGGTTCACTCATTCGTGTGAGCTATTGAGGGCTAAATCTCTTCGGTAGGTGGAGAAGAAAAGGATTTGAAATTGCCTGCCGCCCACCTCCTCCACAGGAGTCGACATGCATTAATGAGGGAACACACCGCGCACTCTGAGCTCTCTGCAAAGAGGCTGCTTTGCCAATCGCAAACATGACTGCGACTGTTAGGAAGGGCTGGAGAGACCATGGGGGTGGGAGGCTGGCTGTTGCCTGCGGTGTTTTTCTTCTGGGGCTCCCCAGTTGCCTCTGAAGCAAAAACGTCTGCTGAGAAAGGACCCAAGAACAGGGCATTATTTCTGGATTTTTATTCTTGCAAGACCCTGGTCAACATGTGGTGCCTTGTTGTGGCTCGGTGTGTCCCACTGCCCACTTGTGAGCTTATCTGATGGGGAACGCTTGAAGAATTTGCAAGTTAAAACTTGTTGGGAAACGAAAAGAAGTGGACACCATAAGAATAACAGGGCTTTAGGGATGGCTCAGTGGGCTAAGGCCCTTGTAACTGAGGCTCACAACCTGGGTTCAATCCCCAGGACCTACAAGGTAGAAGGGGAGAAGTGAGACCCACAAGTTGTCCTCTTGCCTCCACCATATCCCCAATAAATAAATAAATAAATAAATAAATAAACAAATAAACAAACAAACAAATAAATAAATAACAAATGTAATAAAAATTTAAAACAATGCCATAAAGGACAGCATACAAACATATCATGTCTTTACATAGTAGCTTAAGATAAAGAACTGTGTGCAGAACCACTGTCAAGAAATTAAAGGGCAGGAAACAATCTTAATAGTAGTAACAAGAGGGTGGGGAAATGGCCTGGTCTATAGAATTCTTGCTGTGTATGCAAGAGGGTGTGATCCCCAGAACTTATGTAAACAAGCTGAGTGTGATAGCTTGGCTGGAGACATAGAGACAGGCAGATCCCTGGGACCAACTGGCGGCCGGTCCATCCTACTTGGCAAGTCCCAGGCTATCTCAAAAAGTCAGGGTTGATGATAACCTGAGGATAACACTGGAAGTTGACCTCTGGCTTCCTCATGTGTGTGTGCACATACAAGCAACCATAATATGTATACACACACACACACACACATGCATGAGCAGTAGTGTAATAGTAGCCTTGACTTTGTAAAGCAGGTTAGACCTCACAAAGCACATCATCTCCTGAGATCCTGCAGGATGAACGCAGGTGAACCAGTAAGCTGATAGGTGAGCAAGTGATCATGCTTGTGATTCACTCAGCTGGCCAGGAACACGAGGCTTACTACCATAAAGGAACAGATCATAAGTGAGGGTAAAACATTGTACTTTCAATCGTTTGTTGTTGTTGTTGTTATTGTTGTTGTTCCACTCAACAAATAATAGAAACGTAGTTTTAAAAAAATACAGCTGGGCAGTGGTGGCGCACGCCTTTAATCTCAGCACTCGGGAGGCAGAGGCAAACAGATCTCTATGAGTTTGAGGCCAGCCTGGCCTACAGAGTGAGTTCCAGGACAGCCAAGACTACCCAGAGAAACCCTGTCTTGGAAAAAAAAAAACAACAAAAATAACAAAGATGTACACAACCATTAAAAATAAACAACTCGGCCGGGTGGTGGTGGCGGCGGCGGCGGCGCACGCCTTTAATCCCAGCACTTGGGAGGCAGAGCCAGGCGGATCTTTGTGAGTTTGAGGCCAGCCTGGGCTACCATGTGAGTTCCACGAAAGGCGCAAAGCTACACAGAGAAACCCTGTCTCGAAAAACCAAAAAGTAAAAATTAAAAAAAAAAAAAACTCAAGTAGTATTGTTGAAATGTGATTGGGCATCAGATTTCCTGGACTTTGTCAGGGATTGCTTGTGAGCTGCCATGTGGGTGCTGGGAATCAAATATGAGGAGGGGGATTGGCAAAGATCTAAGAAAGGAACTTCAAATCTGTGTTTAAACTGTTTGGGCCAGCCAAGTGCCTTGTGTCAGCATTTTATTCAACATGTGACTATACATGTGACATGGTATTTTTACTGTTACTTTCTTGTGTTTATGTATGTTTGGATATGACAGTTCCTGGTATGATACTGTCTTAGTTAGGGTTTCTATTGCTTTGGAAAGACACCATGACCATAGCAATGCTTATTTTAAAAAAAAAACAAAAAAACATTTAATTGGTAGCTTACATTTTCAGAGTTTAGTCCATTATTATCATGGTGGGAAGCGTGCAGGCAGACATGGTGCTGGAGAGGTAGCTGAGAGTCCTATATCTTGACCCACAGGCAACTATCTATAGTGGTCTGAACTAGGCATAGTTTAAGCATAAGAGACCTCAAAGCCCACCCCCACAGTGACACATTCCCTCTAACAAAGCCACACCTCTTAGTAGTGCCACTTCCTTTGGGAGCCATTTTCTTTCAAACCACCACAGATCCCAAGCTGGAAAGATTTGCAGCCAAGGTACAATAGATGACATCATGTGACCCAGATATGTAGAAGGCAGTGCCATTCAGGTTTGCAGGCACTGTGATGTTTGCATGATAAATTCACCCAGTGACACATTCTTCAGAATGTTTCCCCTCCATTAAATGACAGATGACTGTAGTAATAAGTCAGCCTCCAATGAATGGCTGTACTTGAGAACCACAAAGCCTAATTTTCACATTTTCGTTTTCTTTGAATAAAGTGAAACATGAGTGGTCCTAATTTTCTTTCAAAGTTTGGGGATGTCTCATCTGCTGTACTGAAATTAGGAAACCAAATATGCTAAAAAATAAAACCCAAGGGGGGGGGAGCTACCTCAGTCCATAAAGTGCTTCTACAAAATCATGAGGACCTAAGTTCAACGCCCAGCACCCATGTGAAAAGCCCCCTTGGTGACACCCACCTGCAATACTAAAGTTGGGGAAAAGGAGACAGAAGGACCCCTGGGGTTCTCTGACCAGGCAACCTTGCTTTAAAAATGGTGATTCCAGGCCAGAGAGAAAAGCTGTCTCAAAAGTTAAAGTGGGCATGCCCTGAGGAATGGCATACACATACACTCCCACCTTTACACATGTGACCATGTGCACATAGCCTGCATATACAAATAAATGAGCAAACAAATAAAAAAATAAAACCTGCTAATTCTCAATTCTTTTTAGGACTTTTAAATAATGTAAACATGTATTTTAAATGCTAGCCTTACTCACTCATTCATTTATCTATTTATTTTGTGGTGCTTGGACCAAACCAAGGCTTCACATGCTCTGAGGCTCACCTACATCCCTAGCCCTGTTTTTTGACGTTGTCTCACAATGTTGCCCATACTAGTCTCAAATTCCTGAGCTTAAGTAAGTCTCCTGTCTCAGCCTGAGTAGTAGGGACTAAAGGTGTATGCCACCATGCTCAGTGAAGGCAGGCATGTTCAACAGTAGTTTTGGTAAATGATGGTAAATTATTATTGTTATTATTATTACACATTTACTGCATGTGTGTGTATGTGCAATGGTGTGCATGTGAAGATCAGAGGACAACTTTCAGGAGTCAGTTCTCACGAGCCCAGGATTCTTTTCCTTATTTGTATCTAAAAAGAACAAGCTACCCTTTGATAGCCCAAGTCAAGTCCTACTATGAGGCATTTCAATAACACACTGAGAAAACAGATAATTCACATTAAAATAATAGAGATATCTATTATATGCGATTGTTTTGAGCTGTTAAAATGGAAGAAACAATAAAACCTGTTGAAGTGGGTATGTGATATGCGGAATCAGATATTGCCTACTTTGCTGATCTCTGCTAGAGAAGACTGAATGTTTAATAAAACTCTAATACATTTTTAAACAAAACACTTCTTTTTAAGTAGTCTTAATAATCACAGACTCTTAAAAAAGTATTAACTGAGCCACAGAATGCTAAATTCCATATGATTTAAATGCATAAAGTTTTTAAGTGTCAACATGGCTAACACTGATGGTGATTTTGCAATCTTAAAATCTTTAAAAATCTTAAAAACTGAAGCACCTTGAAAATATAAAATAGCAAAACACTAAGACCTGAGATTACAAGGAATCCTTTTTGTGAAACTGAAACCAGTGTTTTATACCTTTAAACAATTCTCAGCATATCCTGAAAGTGTCTGTGGTTGTCTGTATGTCAATTCATGCTCAATAGTCTCAAAAAATACAGGTGTGTGCGGGGTAACAGAAAAATTCCTGTGCTGTTGGATAGACACAATTTATACTGGTTTCTCTGTGTGGTGTTTTCTTCATCTGCATATTGTCCCCCTCTTCCTGGTAAGTGTGTGATTCCTGTAATGTTGGTGTGTGTGTGTGTGGGGGGGTATATGCACATGTGTGGAGACCAGAGGTTGACACTGGTTCTTCCTCAGTTGTTCCTCACCTCTGTTTTTGATACAGCATCTCTCACTGAACATGGAGCTCTGCCATTCAGTGAGGCTGGTGGCCCAGCAAGCTCCTGGGATCCTCTTGTCTCTACCTGCTCCACTCGGAGACTATTGGCGTGTAGAGCCATGACCAAACTACACAGGTGCTGGGGATCAAACTCAAGTCCTCATGCTTGTGTGGCAAGCCAGTTAGTGGTCAAGCCATCTCCCCGGCCCTGATTTTCTTAGATCTATCAAGGTCACTAAAGAAGAATTCATTAGCTTCCTATTTTATATTTTCAAAGTTGAAGGCTACCCACAGTGGTTCTGAGGACTCCAGTCTAGCTCTTACCCTAACCCTGACAGAAGAGCAAAAGTTCAAGGCCAGCCTCAGTTACATACTGAGTTCTAGACTAGCTTGAGCTACATGAAACATTGTCTCAAATAAATAAATAAACAAACAACAAACAAATAAATAAAATTAAAAAGTTCTCACCAATTGCATCCCCACCACAGGTATAAATTGGTTTTTCTGAGCTATTTGTAGATTTTCAGCCTTCTTTCGGGAGCCCAACATTCTTGGTACCTACCACACGGAGTTCTAACTTTTCTGACCCCCACCCTTTCGTCTACTATAACTGGTTGGCCTGTGAGAGAGAAGCAGAGTTGGGAATGAAGTAAACGGCTTTCAGGAGTTTTGACCTCCTGGCAAAAGAGGCCCATTAGCCTTTCTATGGGGTCACAAACTGTGAAGTGTGACACTGGAGATGACAGGAGACATGCTTCCTCCATGAGGATGCATCTGCGGAACCGGGAGAGACGGACAATGGAGAGTGAGTCTTGGGAGTCCTGTGGACAGCACTCACTCCCAAGTGAACTTGTGATTCTGCAGCAGAGGTACCCTCTCCTCAGCCAGGGGACTACTTTTCTTTATTTCCAAGATAAAGCACTGTGAGTGTGGGAGTAAGAGGGTTTCCAGGAAAAAGAGGGCCGCTAAGTCCTCTCTCTTAGGAAAGCCCTCTCTGGAGGTAGCCACTTTAATTCAATCTGGTCATCACAGAATCTTGGCAATCATTTAAATGTTGGCCCACTACAACCATTTTCTATCCATGTCTCGTTCTCTTCAAGCAATTGGCCCATGGCACTGATCAGGTAGTGTGTGTGTATTTTGTGTGTGTGTGTGTGTGTGTGTGTGTGTGTGTGTGTGTGTGTGTGTGTACAATGCCTATGTTTGTATAAGTGTGCTAGGCTATAAAGGCCAGACATTATTTTTGTCCACACTAGCTAATCAGTAAGGCCCTGGGATCGACCTGTTTCCAGTGCTGAGGTTACAGACACATGCTGGCTTGTGTGCCATGCCATGTGAGGGATCTAATATGTCTTGCATGCTTCCCATGTCCTAAAATTGGACATGTATCAACTCATTTAATGAGCACCACATCAACATTGTGGGCTAGCTAGTTTGTTAGTCTCATTTTATGCTCCAAGAAAATGTAGCCCAGAGAGGCTAAGGAGCTTATCTAAATTCACACAGCTAGTGTGGGAATAGATTCAGGTAGTTGGCTCCAGGATTCTTGGTCTGTAACTACCCACAGACCAGGGATGTCTAGAGGCAGGATGTGGTGCTTCCCAGACACTCCTTCTGAACCTCATGACCCTTAACCCCTCCACCTACTACACAACTTTCTAACTTCCCTCACTCTGTGGGGGAGAGGTAAGGTGTTTTCAAACCTGTTGTTGCTACCTGACCACATTGGCCCAGGAGCTTAGTGATCTGCCCATCAACATTACCTAGAGCCTGAAGGAATAATAATTTCCCTGGTCAAGGGGGAATTAATCAACTACATGGTACAACATTTTACAGAATTCTGTCAGAATTTCTTTATACATGTGTCATGATTTGAATATGAAATAATGTTCTCTATAGGCTTACGTGTTTGAGCACCTTGTCCTCTGCTAGTGATATTACTTTGGGATGTTATAGAACCTTTGGGGTCTGGGCCTAGCTGGCACACATAGGGCCATGGGGGAAGGGCTAGAGTGTGTGTCTATGTGTAAGTATGTGCATGTGTGAATGCAGGTACCCACAGAGTGCAGAAGAGGGTGACAGTTTCCTAGAGCTGGAGTGGCAGGTGGTTGTGAGCTGCTTGATGTGGGTATGGGGAACTGAACTGGGTTCTCTGCAAGAGCAGTACATGCTCTTAACCATAGCTTCAGAACTCTCTCTCCAGCCATGAGTGGTCATTTAAAAAAGGCTTTTCTATTTTAGAAGGGGAATTGGGCTGGAGTTGTGGGTCAGTGGTTCAGAGAATTGGCTGCTCTTCTAAAGGACCTGAGTTGAGTTCCCAAAACTCACATGACAGCTGACAATCATCTGTATCTCCAGTTTCAGAGGACCCAATGTCTTCTTCTGACCTCTGCAAGCACTAAGTACACAGGCCTTGTACTTATATATATACAGGCAAAACACTCATACACATAAAATAAAATTTAAAAAAATGTAATTTCACCGTAGTTTGAATCACTACATTTTTTTTCATGCATTTTATGTCTCAGATGAAGCAAGTTCTTGTTACAGACAGGTCACCAGAAGAATCTACCTCTGGGCATTTGTTTTGAAAACCTAATCCATTAAGACTATAGGGTCTGAGACAAAGATTGTCTTCTCCAGACCCAGATGACAAATTCCCCACTTGAATGACAGGTACAGAGACTCAGGATGCTGAAAAAACAGATGCCTCGTTATGACTCTGGAGTACAGGGTGGTGAAGAGATGTTATGCATGGTGTCCTTAGGAGTCGATATAAGGACCCTCAAGCAGCCGAGGGTCCATGCTTTGTGGATGTGTCCTGATGTGGGCCAAAGGAGTCTGAGATCCTAACACCCGGATAAGATCTAACTATCCCTGTGTGGACAGCTTACTGACAAGCAAATGGGACCCTTCCATTTCAGGTTGTTCTGGGCTGAATTATGTCTCCCAGACTCATCTCATGTTTGTTGGTCCTACTCCTCAGTATTTCTGGAGATGGGATTATTGAAGAGCTAATCAAGGTTAAGTGGGGTCATTAGGGTATGTGGTCCTAATCCAATAGGAATGGTGTCCTCATAAGAAGAAATTATGATAGACTCATATACAGAGAAGACCATGGGCCAGGTGCGGTGGTGCAGGACTTTAATCCCAGCCTTTAGGAGGCAGAGGCAGGTGGATTTCTCTGAGTTCTAGGCAAGCCAGAAATACATAATGAGATGTCATCTCAAAATACCAAACCAAACAAAAACCACTCCCTCAACACACACACACACACACACACACACACACACACACACACACACACCCACAAACCAAAAGACAAAACAGAGGGAAGAGCATATGAGTATATAGAAGTCAACCCTCTATAAGTTGAAGAAAAAAGCCA
Organism: Onychomys torridus; assembly: GCF_903995425.1. Classification (NCBI taxonomy): domain Eukaryota; kingdom Metazoa; phylum Chordata; class Mammalia; order Rodentia; family Cricetidae; genus Onychomys; species Onychomys torridus. The sequence goes on from NC_050451.1 coordinate 52,193,855, forward strand.
CATGCTACCACCTTGCACCTTGATCTTGCACTTCCAGAATGTGGGGCAGGGGATTTCTGTTGCTAGTCCCCAAGGCTGCACTGTTTAATGCCTCATCATGTAGGTTCTGGTGGTCACAGTCTTTTCACCAAGCTTGGTGGCACGTGCCTTTACCGGATGAGACATCTCAATGGCCCGTTATCGAGTAGATTTTGAAGGCTCTGTTATAATTAATATTAACCTTTCCTTATTTAAGTACATTACTTTATTATTATTATCATCATTATTATTATCATTACTATTCTTTAAGACCTTTATTAACAGGTGCTTGCAGTTTGTTGACTTTTTTTTTTTTGAAAAAATCAAGTTGTAAACTTTTATTACAAATTAAAAATGAAGTTCTTAAAAATCTCAACTTGACCAGATAAGAAACAATTTAAAGACCATTAAAGGTGTATTGAGAAAAACCAAACTTTAAAAAAAACAAAAACAAAAACAAAAAACCCCATACACATTTGTCGTTACCAAAAAGAGACATCTTTAGGTAAAAATAATAAAAACCCTATGCTGCATAGATAATGCAGATAGTTCTAGTGTATCTGGTCAACAGGCAAAAAGCAAGCACTTAAGGTCGGGTTGGGGATTTAGCTCAGTGGTAGAGTGCTTGCCTAGTAAGCACAAGGCCCTGGGTTCGGTCCTCAGCTCCAAAAAAAAAAAAAAAATAAGTACATTACTTTTAAAATTCATTATTTTATAACTTACTGAGGAGTTGTTTAAAAACCACCCAGTACATTTCTCATTTATTCCTCTTATTATTATTATTACTATTTTGCTCCTCCTCCCCCTTTGTGAGACAGGGTCTTACTCTGTTGCTCTGGCTGGCCTGAAACTCACTGTGCACATCAGAATGGCCTTGACATACTTTGGCCTTTTTGATACATGGTCTAGCTATGTAGCCTTGGCTGGCCTGGACCATTTATTCTTTCATGGAAGCTTGACTATCTTGACTTTGGTCTTGTATTTCGAAGTTCCTTTATGGCATTCACATACATGTTCATAAACATATTCTGTAGGAAACTTTCACATATAAGCTCCACTACAGAGCAGATTGAGAGGAGGAATTAGAAACCTCCTGTTTTGCAACTGATTCAGCTGAGAGGAGGCAGAACAGACCATAGATACACAATGAAAGCCATGGAAAAGGCTTTTGGACTTTGGCGATTTTATCAGCAGATGGCAAGTGTAATTTATTGTAGACAAACTAAGAATTAATTGCAGAGCAAGGAGGCCAGGCCCGTGTTGTGTCTGGGCAGCAGATAATCCTCTAGCACACAGATCAAGAAGATTTAGGGATTATTCCCGAAAAAGCATGAAAACTATCAGTCTAGAATCAGGTTCTGGAAACAAAGGCAAAAGGTGTTAACAAAGAGGGTCACAGAAAACTGGAGGTAGAGCCTGCTACTAATTTGTAAGTGTGTGCTCTGTCTAGCTGGTAGTGTTGTTAGTGACTGTTAGGCAACAGGAAATAATGGGGGGTTGGGGATTTAGCTCAGTGGTAGAGTGCCAAGCAAGCGCAAAGCCCTGGGTTCCATCCTCATATCAAAAAACAAACCAACAAGAAATAATGGGAAAATGATCAAACCAAGAATCAACCGTATTTGCTTACAGGGCCTTCAAGGGCCATGCAGGGAGGTGGCAAGCTATGCATGGTGGGACCAGGTCTGCAAGGACGCTTGAAGGTTTTCACGTTCACACATACTGGCATGCACATGTCTGCCTGTATCGGTCAGACGTTTGCCCACTAATGCAGATCTACAATGCCAAAAGTTTTGCTTGGTGTTTCCCTTGTCTCCTGTCTGAGCCGAGTCCTTAGCAGGTTGCACTGCTGTGGGTTACCTAGCAATGGTTGAGCATGCTAAACTAAAGGAGCCCTCCGCGCCACTTAGCAATGACTGACGGTGGCTGTCCCTGATGCTCAATGCCGCTATGTCGAATGTTTAAAGACCTAGTGGGCGAGCCCTGCACGTCAGTTCGGTGCACACTCAGTCTCACTGTGCCTCTATATGTATGGGGGTGTGTGTGGATCCTTTTTAAGTTTTCAATTTTCTTTAATGTGTGTGTACACGTGTGTGAGGCCAGGGGGAGGTCAGAGGAAACATTTCAGGAGTCAGTTCTCCACAGCCACCTTGTGGGAGCTGGGGCTCAACCTCAGGTCATCCCACAGATGGGCAAGTGCCTCTGTCCTCTGCACCATTTGGCCAGCCCTAGAGTTTGTGAATTATTCTGTCTCTGTTTTGAATGAGACTTCATTTTCTCTCTGCTCTCTCCACACACTGGACCTTTCTCCCTCTCAAGTCTTTCCCTCCCTTGTTTACCTACCCTTTTTTTTTTTGAAACATGGTCTCATGTAGCCCAAGCTGACCCAAACCCCTTATGTATTCAAGGATGATTTGGGGCTTCTGACTGCCCCTCTCCCACTGCTTTCAGCTCCCAAGTGCTTGATCTGTAGGCTTGCATGACTCCTCCAGATTTATACAGTGCTGGAGTGCTGGAGCCTGAACCCATGGTTTCATGAATGCTAGGCCAGTTTCCTTGTTGAGTATAGAGACAAGAACTTTCTCAACTGGGTTTTCTTGTCTGGCTTCTCATCCCAGTTTGCTTTGCTCTCTGCTCTTACCTTTTTTTTTGTTTCTTTCACTGTACCCATGCTGCAAAAAAACAAAACAAAACAAAAAAACAAAACTCAAAATGCCCAAGGATATGGAATTTGTTGCAGAGTTTGTGTATAACTGGTAATCTACTCCTTCAAATGTTAACTTTCTCTGGTAGGTAATAGTCCTAAAATACATAAATACTTAATAAGCACTTAAAAACAAACAAACAAACAAACAAACAAACAAACAAACAAGGACTGAAGAGATGGCTCAGCAGTTGAAAAACACATGCTGCTCTTGTAGAGGAGCCCTGTTCAGTTCCCAGCACCGTCATAAGGCAGCTCACAACTGCCTGAAACTCCAGCTCCAGGGAATCAGATATTCTCATCGGGCTTTCATGGGTATCTCTGTAACATCACACACCCACACCCACATCCACAACTCTCCCCTCTCCCCAACACACAGCTTTCTTAAAAACTACTTTAGGATGACCCCAAAGTTTATATATTAAACTCTGTACTAGTAGATCTATGTAAAAGTATATATAATATTTACATGTAGAAATTATATACCACACTACAGCAAACATCTGTGGACCCACCTCTCAGGAACTAGAGCATTGGAAATACTGCTAAAATGCTTGCCTATTGTTCAGTGCTCTCTTGAGGCTTGTAACTCCTGCTCTAGGAACATCAACATGGACATCCACCAAGACTGTGTGGTGCTGTGGATATACAACTTGATTGGTCTGTAACAGTATGAAATAAGCCTCTGCGTTGCTTCTTGCACCTGCAGCCTGCCTGTTGCACTTCCCAGCTGCCACAGCTTTTGCACAGACCCCCCAAGAAGCACATCTCAACATGACAATGACCCCTTGTCTTTTCTTTCTCCTTTCCCACTCATAGTTGAACTAGCAGTTGGAAGAGGTAGGCTGCTAGAATGGCAAAAGAGTCAAGGAAGTATTTGAGTCAACTAGAAACATGGTGCAAATAAGCACAGCTATTGTGCAATTCCATGCACCTAGTGAAAGATGAGCAGGGGCCTGAGACCTGCCCTTTATGTCCATCCTTTACAAACACTGTACACTAACTGAGGAATCTTACCCAAAATACTTAGGACTAGAAGTGTTTGGATTTGGAGTTTAGGTGGTTTTGCTTTAATATTTTTCACATGCTTTACTGGTTAAACATCCCTCATCTGAAAATATAAAATCTGAATAAACTGAGTGTGGTGGCACACATCTACTATTCTAGCACTCAGGAGGTAGAGGTGGGAACATTAGGAGCTCAAAGTTATCCTCAGGTATGTAACAAGTTTAAGGCCAGCCTGGGATACGTCTAAAAAACAAACAAACAAACAAACAAACAAACAAACAACAAAAGCAAATAAAACCAAAGGAAGAAGGTCCCATATCTGAAATGCTTCAAAACCTAAAACTTTTAGAGCAAGACACAAAGCATTTCTGATACTGAAGTGTTTTTTAAAGGATTTATTTGTATTAATTTTAAGTATGTGTGCATTTGTATGTGTATATGTGTGCATGTGTGTGTGAGAGCAAATAGGAGCACATGTAGGTTTGTGCATGTGAGTACAGGTGCCTGTAGCAGCCAGAGGTGTCAGATCCCCTGCAGTTGGAGTTCTAGATGAAATCACAGACAGTGCGAGCCTTCTGGTGTGGGTCTGGAAAATTGAACTCTGGTCCTCTGGAAGAGCAGCGAGTGCTCTTCACTGCTGAATCATCTCTCCAGCCCCTGACTTGAAAGTATTTACAGTTGCTCTCTAATAGCAAATCAAGGCGCTGCATATAACATACCTACTATTCTCGAGTCTGGGAGACAGTTCAGGCAGAGTGTGGCTGGGACCTCTGCTCAGTGACTCTCTTGGCTATGATGAAAGTGCTGCCAGGATTCTGTAGGCTCTACTGGAGCAGACTGCACTGCCATGGCAGAATTCATTTCCTTGCGAGTCTGGTCCTAGGGTTTTCCTGGCTGCTGTCTTGAGACTAGTCCCCAGTAGAGATCTTCTCCCCAGGGCCTTCTCCCACATAGCCACTTGCTAGCTCAAGCTCCAGGGAAAGCCTTCAGTTCCATCAGACTTATGCCATATAAACCACAGATTGATAACCCATCGTTTCTGCCATATTCTATTGGCTAGCATCAAGGCATAGGTCCTGGCTGCCCTCAAGGGGAAGGCATGAATCCGGCAAAGGAATCATCAGGAATGGGCTGGGTGGTGATATTATTACCTGTGCCTCAGTAGACAAGGCCTTGGTACAGGAAAACAACAACAACAACAATGACGACAAAACAAACTGTTCAGTAGACATATTTTTTGATATTTCTTTCCAAAGATCATGCGTTTCTGCATTAGCAGAAACTTGGCATTCTGCTGGCATTTTAGAACCAAATGATGCATAGTATAGTGCTGTTTGGAAGGAGCGGCTTATTGTATTAGCTAAATTTCAAACCCTTTAATATGCTCCTGTAAGGGGGTTTAGTTTAGGAAATCGTGAGATAGAACTGATGAGAGAGAAGAAGCAATAAGAAAGCAGAAATTGTTCGAAAGCTTTAAGCTTTATTATTTGTGCATGTGCGTATGCGTGTGCATGTGTGTGTGTGTGTGTGTGTGTGTGTGTGTGTGTGTGTGTGCATCCATGAATGTATAGAGGGAGGTCAGAGGTCAACCTTGGGTATCTGTTCCTCAAGAGCCATTCATTTTGTTCTGTGAGGCAGGGTCTCTCATTGCCTGGGGCTCACTGATTAGATTAGGCTGGCTGGCCAAGGAGATCTGGGGCTCTACTTGCCTCTGCCTTCCCAGCACTGTGATGGCAACGGTGCATTACCATGTGCAGCTTTTTAATGTGGGTCCGAGAATTGAACACAGGTCTCCATGCTTATATGGCAAGTACTTTTGTATCTCTTCAGCACCTATTCTGCTAATTTAAAAAATGTCAATTGATTCTGTTTGGGTTAAGAAAAATTAATCTGAACAGATTTTTTTTTTTTTCCCTGAGACAGGGTTTCTCTGTGTAGCTTTGCGCCTTTCCTGGAACTCACTTGGTAGCCCAGGCTGGCCTCGAACTCACAAGTGCTGGGATTAAAGGTGTGCATCACCACTGCCCAGCTTAGTTTTTTACTAAAATCAAATGCATTTCCCCATGTCTACTAAATAAATATCAAACCCCAAATGCTGGTTTATAAGGACACCAGCTAATTAGTCAGTGCAAGGCACTTACTGTTAGTCTTTGCTCTAACTTCCACACTTTCATCAGAATAATTTGTCTGGAACACAAAGTTGAGGAGCTGGAGAAAGATGGGATTGGGGTGTGAGTGGTTAAGAGCACTTGCTGATCTTGCGGAGAACCCCAGTCAGTTCCCAGCACTCATGGCTGACTACAATTGTCTATAACTCTGGGTTCAAGGTGATCTGATAGCCTCTTCTGACCTCCACAGGTATCAGGCATGTATGTGGTGCACATACACACATTCAGGCAAAAAGTCACACACAAAATAAAATAAAAAAAAAAAACAGTCACAAAGCTTAATTTATCACTTTTCTGATAAAAGCCTATAGGATCAACTTTAAAGTCTCATACCAATGTCTACGAACCTTTCTAAACTTAGCACACTTACCATCTTCCTCTCCTTTACTTACCATTTTCCTTTCCTTTATGTGTCCAATGCGATAAACAATCTGCAGTTTCCTGGTCCATTGCTCTTCCATGTTCCTGCCTCTGTACACATTGTGCCTCTACTTGGTAGATGTCTTTACTGTGTGTCTAGAGACTTTGCTTATAGACTGCTAGGACATTGCCTTGCTTGATTCACCACTGGAGTTATTTATCACAGGGCTAAAACACAGAAAGCAGTCAATAAATATTGCTTAGGTGCATACCCAGAACCCACTTATTCAAAGAATTGGAGGAGCTGGTCCCTACACTCAATTTTGGCCAAAAGGGCGAGAAGCAACTGGGATGATGGCTTTCTTATGGCTGTGATTGAAGGAAAAACATCATCACATGAATTAAGAATTGAGAATGCAAGAGTAAACATGAACAAATTAATGCAAAGAGGAAGAAGTCATCATGCTGGACTGAAACGGTCCAAGGCATTTTTGCTGAAGGAGGTAGAATTTAAAATACGTATTGAAAGATAAGAAGGAATTTGAGTCTTTGCTAGCAGGACATCTTTTTTTACAGTAGATTTTCCTTAAAAATTCCTCTCTCTCTCTCTCTCTCTCTCTCTCTCTCTCTCTGTGTGTGTGTGTGTGTGTGTGTGTGAGCATGCACATTTATATGGGCACATGTGTGTATATGGGTACACATGAGTGTGTGGTATAAGTCCAAGGTTGATGTTGGGTAGCTTCCTCAATTGTTCCCCACTTTATATACGAGACAGGCTCACACTTGAACCCAGAGCTCACCGACACAAGCTAACCAGCTTTCCTGGGGATCTAGTTTCTACTTGAGTAGTGTGGAATTATGGGGTGGCTACCACATTCATCCAGTATTTATATAGGTTTCTCTAGTGGCAATTGCTTTATCCACTGAGCTGCCTCCTTACCTCCTCTTTATTGAAAATACCGGTTTGAACGACAATGGTAGGAAAAGTGGAGGAAGAAGACTTTGGAAATGACTAAAAAGCAAGATCAGAAGGTCTAGAATGGAGAAACACAGGATACATATTCACAAGGAAGGCAGTTCCTTGCCTGGGTGTGCACTGGCTAATGGTGGAAATTAATGACTGTGTAAGGTGGAATGAGGCTATGGATGATCTGAAAACTAAGCATGCCATTTGCATTTGGTAAGGCAGGTAATAGTGATCCATTCCATCTTATCTGATGGTGGTAAATGGGCTGCAGGGGAAACAAACAAAATATAAATGGGAGAGATTAGATAGAAGGCCTCTACTTGGATGGAAATAGTTCTTTATGGTTTTATATTTCCTTATGAAAGGAAGTCATCCAATAAGCCTACAAAAGAGTTTCTTACCACACGCCTTGTAGTAGGGGGGCATAGAAGGTAATATTTTTAATACTCAAAAACTCAACCTGAATTAATCTAAGTTCTATAACCAGCAAATTACATTCACATAGAAAATGTTGACATTGGAATCCAAACCTATCTGTTTTGTTAACGTCCATTGTGGCTAATTTTATGTAATATCTTGACTGGTTAAGGGACACCAAGAGAGCTGGGGAAATGCTATTTCTGGTTGTTTGGAGAAGGTGTTTTTAGAAGAAATGAACATTTGAATTGGTGAATTACACAAAATCTGTCTTCACCAAGGCAAAATCCCGCCCTCAGATGAGGGCGGGAGGGTGCCAGAGTGAGAAAGGAGAAAATTTAGAGGTGGGAGTGAAGTGAAGGCTGGCTCTGAAGATGAAAAAGGAAAATGACCAAAGCTGACAGAATCAAGACTCCAGAAAGGCATGGAAACACATCCCCTCTCACAGTCCCCAGGAGGGACACAGCCCGGCCAACACCAAGAGTTAGACCAGTGAGATGCCTTTTGGAGTTTGATCTTGGGAAGGGTAAGCCAGTATGCTTTCGTGGCTGTAAGCAATTTAGTCTGTGGCAGTCTGGGTAGCAGATTCAAGGAGCAAACAGGAAAGTAACTAGGGAGGGGACCCATGCCTACTTAGCACCTAATGTGTAGCATGACTGACCTTACAGCAAGCTTGTGGAGGGAACAGTCTATTAGCCATTTTTGCATATGAGGAAAATAAAACTGAGAGCTGAAGTAACTTGTCTAAAGTGCTATAGTTGGGCTGAAACAGGAGATTAAGGGATTGATATCTGCTGTAAAAATGCCAAATTCCTCTCTCCAATCTCAAATGCTCAATCTGGGGACATATGTATCACACTGAGTCTCAGAAATGCCTTTCTGATTTAATTTGTTAGTGCTTGCCTCTCATTTTCCTTCAGTTGAGACTAATTAGTCCATTTCACAGAAGTTGTGTATACGTGATGAAGTTGTAACACTTTTTGGGAAGCGAACTCACGAAACTCATTATTCTTGCTTAGGTAACACAGATGAAAACATATGTAAGCTCCAAAAAGGTTTCCATCAATTCATCAGTGTCAGACTTAGGAGTTCTTAGAGCCAAGCAATGTCTTCACAGAATCCTCAATGCTGTTATTATCAATAATAGCCTCTTAGGGTTGTTCCTGCTGTATTATCCACCTCTGTGGCACAGTAGGTATGCACACATCACCTGCTACCTCCGAACACCTTCCAACCTTATTATTTTTATATCCCAGCTTCTGTTCACACAATTTTGCCACATCTAGAACACTACTATATATGTAATTGATTGTTTTAATTATTTCTTGGACCCTTTTCCCAAAATTGCTTTATATAGAAATAAGCAAACAGGAACAGATAACAAATGCACCTCTTCTACATTCTTATAGAAAACAGAGTGTGTTCTAGTGTATTGCACTTTGTTCTTTCTGTATAACACAACATCATAAAGCCCATTCTGCCTAATTAAAAGGAAAAAATGACATTTTCAATATCACCACTTCATATTCTGTCACATAGACACACCATAATGTATCTAGTAGTTGCCCCTTGAATTGACATTTGAATCTTTTACCCTCTTCATATTTTCATGTGATTATAAAATGCTACATGAAGAACTGAGTTATATGACTATACATATGCTTTCTTTTTTAAAAAGTTTATTTTATGTGTATGGGTGTTTTGGCTACATGTGTATCTGTGATCATGATCTAATACATGTGATATACATGTTGTGCAACAGTGGCATAAATGTGATGGGAGTACCCAACCACTCCATGAGACAGAATACACATTTGACAATGTTAATGAAGCCAAGAATTTGAAACTAGGTAAGTTATGTGTGCATTTTTGGTTATGGTTTGGTGGTTTCTCTTTTGTCATTGTTTATTTTTGTTTTCATAATGAGACAAAGAAAATGAAGTTGGGTGGGTAGAAAAGTGAGGAAGATCTGGGAGGACTTGGGGGAAGGGAAAGAATATGATCAAAATATATGATTTGAAAAAATATTTAAAAATTAAAAAACGTAAAAAATATTTTATATACATGGGTGTTTTGCCTGCATGTATAACGTGTGTGAGCCTCATGACCTAGAGGCCATCAGATCCCCTGGAACTGGAGTTAGAGGCAGTTGTGAGCCACCATGTGGGTGCTGGGAATTGAACTCAGGTTGTCTAGAAGAGCATCCAGTGCTCTTTACTGATGAGTCCTATCTCTAGCCCTATTTGTACTTTCTGATGTGTGCATATTTATTTATAGGATAAACTTCCATAAGGAAGGTTATTGTCTCAGAGGGTAATTGCCTTTGTAATTTGGCAAGTAGTGTCTAATTCTCGTCTGTAGAGCTTATTTTATACCACCAGCCAATACTTCAGTTCTCTCTCCCTCCTCTCTCTCTCTCTCTCTCTCTCTCTCTCTCTCTCTCTCTCTCTCTGTGTGTGTGTGTGTGTGTGTGTGTGTGTGTGTGCGTGAGCCTGTGTGAGTCTATGTCACATAGGTGCAGGTGCCCACAGATGCCAGAAGAGGATACCAGACCTTCTGTAACAGGAGTTACAGGTGGTTGTCAACTACCTAGTATGGGTGCTAGGAATCAAATCTGGGTTTTCTGCAAGAGCAAGTGTTCTTAACCATGGAGTCATCTCTCCAGCCTAAACTTCAATTCTTTGTTTGGTTTTTCGACACAGGGTTTACTTACTTTGTGTAGCTTTGCACCTTTCCTGGAACTCAGTCTGTAGCCCAGGCTGGCTTTGAACTCACAGAGATCCGCCTGCCTCTGCCTTCCAAGTGCTGGGATTAAAGGCGTGCACCACTACCGCCCATCTTAAACTTCAATTCTTAACATCAAATGTCAAAATACCAGGTTCTGAAACTTTACTCTGCAGTTCTGAAAGAAGTTCTATTTCTATAGAAGTCAGTAAAATAGAAGGCATGGAAATGATAAGCAGGATGTACACTTACTGTTAAGAAGCTTACATAGGCACAAAACATGTGAAGACCATATGCAGAAGTCTCTCAAAGAGGTTTTGTTGAGGTCCATCCCATATTGGAATTCAAGTGTTCTGTCTCCTAGATGTGTGTCATCACTGCAATGTGACAGGGTCCTTCCTATAGCTAATACAGTGAGTGATGTGACATCCTTTGGGGGTGGTACTAGTAGGTTGGACCAGGGTGGTGGTAGAGTAGTTGGCATAGGGTATGACTCAGGAGAAGTCATTTAGCAGAGCTGACTATGATGGAGAAGGAACTCCTGAGCCTTTGAGGACTGCTGTAAGATCTAAAAGGAACAATCTAGGAGAGTGTTTAATATATAATAGGGTTCAATACCAACTTTCTTCGTTGCCTTTCTGAAAATAGCAAGGAATTAAGAAAGAAACCCTAAGGGCTTCCAAACGGGATTTATGTCACAACTTCCATACAGTAAAACTACCTTACCATACCCATAAAAGCTCATCAAATGTACTTAGAATTAATTTATGTGTAATTGTAACATGCTGTGTTGTCTGGCTTTTCATTTTACATAGTAGTAGAAACATAGGGTCAAATCCCTAACTGACTGAATTATAGAAAGCAAAGGTTAAAAAAAAAGATTAGGAAAAAGCCACACTAGCACTATAACAAAGGTGCTTAGTAGGCCTGAGTGGTCACTTAGCACAAGGCCATCTCAAAGCCAAGCTGTCAAGAAAAGGTCGACTAGACCAGGAAAGATAAACTAGGTGAAAGTGGGTGGTAAAGCATATGCTTAGCATGTATGAGGCCTTGAGTTGATCTTTCAGTAATTCTCTGTGGTAGGTTTATTATCGACATAAGTGACTATAGTTTCAGAACCCTCTGGATTGGAGAATATGTTCCTCCCTTCCTAAAAAGACAGAATGATAAAATTGTTGAGCCAGCAATTACAAAGTTGAAATCACTTGAAAAGACTGAATCTTATTTATCTACTTGAAATTTCAATTGTGACACTTTTTGATTCATTGTCTCTTTTGTCAGCCTTAGTGAGTGTAATTTACTTAGCTAATTTCACCAGTAGATTCTGTTCTTTCAGGGCACAGAGAAATAAGAATCATAAATATGCTATTACTGCCTGCTTTTGTATCTTATTTCATAGCTCCACAGTTTAAATAAAGAAAATATATTTAAAAGTACAAATTAATTGCACTCATTTCCTGGAAGTATTTCAAAATGACTTCTTTTATTAGAGCCATCAAATCTATTTCATGGAGATATATGTTGGCATGATGCAAACATAACAGTAACAGTAATGACAACAATAACACAAGCAGTTGCCATTTATTTATTGTCTAGTACCTATGTGGTATCATGCTGAGAGCTTTGAATAGATTGTTACTGAGCACATTTTCAAAGAAGGGAGTATTATTCCCATGGTATAAAGGTGAAAACTGAGGTTTAAAGAGATTATCTTGTTTATTCATGTTACCAATTTAATGGAACTAGAGTCTAAGTGTGAATAGCTGTATTCAACATATGCCTTTTAGGTGTTATTATTTCAAATCCAGTAAAGAAGCAGTCTCTCCTCTATATGCAGAAATAATTTTTACCTGTTAGCTCTGTTTTATTACTCAAGAAAGCAAAAATGATTAAACTATAGCAAGAAATAAAAGATGCAGCTATGTGGTTTCTTTCAAAAGGTAGCTTTTAGAATCACTTTCTCTAATGTGTGGGTAAAATCCTCTCCAGTTAGTTTTCTCAGTCTTCATAGAGTTCATTTTGGCATATATACTCATGCAAACTTGTGTTCTACAATGGGCTAGTCTCATCTTTTACAGTCATTCTCAAAACTGGAGGAGCTCCTACAGTGTTAAATGTCATATGCATCAAAGCAACTACTAAAATTGACAGTGATTTTTTTCTACAGAACCTCCATGCTATAAATGTGTTGCCTATTTGTCTTCTTAGCATTCTAAAAGAAGTTATTGCCGCTATTAGACTTCACTGAAAGTGGGTTCAAAAATCTACGGAGGTTAATGAGAAAAACCCAGTGCTTTCTTTTCACCTTGTCTCTTGAAAATCCTTTCAACTGGTCAGTAAGAAGCAAGTAGTTTGCCGTGTCTTCCACTGAAAGAGCATTGTAATTCAAATCCATTCAGTGCTGCCTCACTTGTGCAGTTTGTTATCCAAGCTTACATAGTATACCGTGCACCTATTTTAATGATATAGCACATTAACAAAAATTTCACTCACTTAAAGCCATGTTTACTAACAGAGCCTTAGCACCTCCCAAAATCCCTCAAAGACAAGTTTCGCACATTCAAATCGTCTGAACAAGTAATTGATACATACAGCTTAAGCTCTTTTTCAAATTAAGGTCTTTGCACAGTTTTAAAATTACACTTTAAAAAAAAAAAAAGGTTGGTAGAAATGTTTGTGCAGAAAACACTCAAGGTCACAAGATGCCCATTCAATTCTTGCTACAACATGAGAGAGGCAACCAGGCTGATTTCTAGCTAGATTTTTCCTAGAATTTTCTTGAGGGAACACTGGAAACTTTATTACAAAAGATGGGAAAGTTATCAAGTGCCAGGAAAATCAGGAGGTCAATACAGATGAGAGGTGCCTAAAGAGAAGTGTGAATCAGTAAGTTTGTGGAATATATGCTGACTTATGTAATTTTTTTTTTTTTTAGAGCCCCTCAAGATAAGAAAATAACACGGATGTACGAGGAAAAAAAAAATAGCCCAAGAGGTGAGACACAGTCATTTTGATGGGGGGGGGGGGGTCTAACTACACAATGAGGTCATCCTATCTCCCGGAAGTGACAAGTAATCACCTGCTTTGCACTAGCTCCGCCCCTTCCCTCAGAGGTCCCGCCCCTCCGCCAGAAGCCGGCCGGGTGTTAGGGGGCGTTTCTCCCAGAGCAAAGCTGAGAGCTGCGACGCAGAGGAAGGGGACCCCAAAACGTCTGGCACTGCCTCCTCCAGAGAACACTTTGGACCGCCTCACTCAGCCCAGCGGGATTCTGAAACGCCGAGGGGTCAACCTGATGGGTTTCGGGGTCAACGGAAGAGGGGAAGGGGAGCCCTGGCGGGGAGAACCCCCCGGTCCCCCGCCCAGCAGCTGAGGCACAGGAGGGCGGCCATCTTGGCCAGCAGGGTAGGGCCAGGAGGCTGCGGGCGCCGTGCGATTGGGGGGCTCGCCCGGAAGTGACGCCACCCGCCCGGAAGCGGAGGGGGTTCCCTGGCCCACTCCCCCCCGTTCGTCTGCTCCCCCGCTTCCTCCCCGCCCCCCTTCCTCTCCATTCGTTCCCCCCCTCCCCGGTCCCTGCCTTCTCCCCCCCCCCCGTCCCTCCCCCCCCAACCTCCGGAGCTGGGAAGAGAGTCAAGATGGCGGCGAAATCCGATGGCGGTGGCGTGGGGGTGGGCTTCGCCCAGCTGCACAACCTGGACGAGGCGGTGGGCAGCGGCGAGGAGGACGGGGAGCCCGGGGGAGGCGGCTGCGGCGGCGGCGACGGCAGCGAGCCCGGCGAGAGCAGCTCGCTACACATCTGCCACTGCTGCAACACCTCCTCGTGCTACTGGGGCTGCCGCTCCGCCTGCCTGCGCTCGCTGCTGGGCAAGAAGCCGCGCCGCAGCGCCGCCGCCGCCGACGGGGGGGACCAGCCTCTGCAGCCGCCCGGGGCCGCCGGCCGCCACCCCCCGACGCCCTCGGCCGGCCGACCGCAGCCCGCGTCGCCGCAGGTGGAGCGGCCGTGGCTCGACTGCCTGTGGATCGTGCTGGCGCTGCTGGTGTTCTTCGGGGACGTGGGTACCGACCTGTGGCTGGCCCTCGATTACTACCGCAAGGGGGACTACGGCTGCTTCGGGCTGACCCTGTTCTTCGTGCTGGTGCCGTCGCTGCTGGTGCAGAGCCTGAGCTTCCGCTGGTTCGTGCAGGACTACACGGGCGGCGGGCTGGGCGCCGTGGAGGGGCTCAGCAGCCGGGGACCCCCGATGATGGGGGCCGGCTACGGCCACGGCGCGGCCCGCGGCGGCCCGGGTGCGGGGGGCTCGGCCACCCCGGGGGCGCAGCGTCTGTGCCGCCTCTCCGTGTGGATCTGGCAGTCGGTCATCCACCTGCTGCAGATGGGGCAGGTGTGGAGGTAAGAGCACTGCGGGGGGGGGGGGGGGGGGGGTTTGCGGCCGCGCGCGGGCCCCTTGGACGGGCAGGGCTGAGCAGGGCAGCCGCGCGCTGTCCTAGCGTCTCGCGACGGTCAATAGGATGCCTGGCCACGCCTTTGGCCCCGGGGAGGCCCCAGATCCCTCTGTTTGCCCATCTCCTTCCCTGGGTCGTACTTGCAGGAGACCCTGCCTCTGCCCTCCCTCTTCTCTGCAGACCTCCATCCTGGTTGCCCCTTTCCCCACCCCCGGGTGTCCCAAGGTAACCGGCGCTCGCTCTCTGCACCCCGGCTCACATCCTGGAGAGGGGGTCGACCACCTGGCTTCCTCCAGCCGGTTGAACTCGCCCCCCCCCCCCCCGCTTCCCCGAGAGACATCCCCCCCCCCCCCCCCCGCGCGCCTCCCGTTTTCTCTCTGCAGTGGCCGGTGTGGGGCCTCTCCTTAAAGCACTCCTTCCTTTCATGCCCCTCCTGCAAACCCAGCCCCTGCGAAGGGCTCCACACCTCTGCCCTCCTTGAAGGAAAAATGACTTTTTTTTTTTTTTTTCTTTTTCTGAATAGATGTGCCCTTTTCCAGCGACAGGGGGAAAAAATGAGATGGTATCTAATGGCAGCAAGCGTTTGATGTTAACTCTCACCTCTGGAAAATCACTGAGCCACTTGGGCACCTATTCTGTTTTTAATGGCCAGGCCTATGTGTGATTTCTGTTTACATCCAAGATGCAAGCTTGGCCTCAAGGCCCCCTTCCCCCTTCTGTAAAGTCCTAGTGCGTCAGGTGGATCCCTCAAAACCACTTGCCAAGGAACCTTAACTGTCTACCTCCCTGCCTAACCACATAGAGTACCTGACTGGCTACCCCACCGACTGCCTCATAGTTAATAGTCTACCTACTGCCCATCTCACTGACTGATTGCTTCACTGTTTATATCCCTGCCTCACTGACGACCTTAACTCCTTACCTCGCTACCTCACTGTCTACCCTCATTGACTACCCCACCGCCTGACTTCCTCACTGATCGCCTCACTGTTTACATCACTGTCTCATTGACTACCTTTATGGTCTGCCTCACTGATTATCCCACTGTCTTGACTCTTATTGACTACCTCACTGACAGGCTACCTCACTGGCTACCCCACTGGCTACCCTCCTTGTCTACTCCACTGACAGGGACCATCACTGGCTACCTCACTGTCTACCTTCCCCCCTGCCTGTTTACCTCACTAGTTCACCAACTAGATTTCTTTACTGTCTGTCTGACTGCTTCACTAACTGATTGCTTCACTGGTTGCATCATTATCTCACTACCTTCTCTGTTTACCTCATTATCTTCATTGTCTGCCTGCCTCACTATCTACCTCATTGCTTACCTCACTGGTTACCTTCATTGCTTACCTAACTGACTACTGAGTTGTTTACCTCACTGGTTACCTTCACTGCTTACCTAACTGACTACTGAGTTGTTTACTTCACTGGTTACCTTCACTGCTTACCTAACTGACTACTGAGTTGTTTACTTCACTGGTTACCTTCACTGCTTACCTAACTGACTACTGAGTTGTTTACTTCACTATCTCACGTCTGCTGTCTCCGAGTCTGTCTGCTTCTTGAATACCTCACTAGACTGCCTTACCAAACTGATTACCTTCACTGTCTGCTGACTAGCTCGCTGTCTACCTCACTGATTGCTATTGCTGTTCTCACTGACCATGTCATTGTCTACTTGAATGTCTACTGATTATCTCACTGTCTACTGACTGCCTTTCGTCTACCTCACTGTTTACTTCACTGACTGCTTGACTGATTACATTCACTGTTTACCTCACTGCCTGACTGGCTACATCAGAAAACCACTGAAACCTTAGTTACCCTGTGCCCTCTGACTTAAATCAGCTTCAGTGTGTTCTGGAACCAATGACTTTGTCAGTGACAGCATTTACAAGGGGAACCATTTTTCTGGTAAAGCCTACACAGGGATGAATCCTTTTGGTACATTTCCTCAGGAGACTGGTCTATACTATCTGCTATGCGAAGTAATTTTAGGCCTCAGCACCTCAGCTGATAACTCAGGTTAGATGGAAGAAAGTTTGTGTTTTGAATGTTTTCTTCAGCTCTCTATTCTGACTCATCAGAACATCTGAGAAAGCATGAAATTGAATCAAAACATTGTCCTACAGAGTTGATGTGCAGATTCATGAAAAAGTGAGCCTGGGTCTTGATTTTCCTGGTTCAACCCGGTGACCATTACTCTAGCTGCCTTTGTCTGCAGGTAATTTGTTTCCTGCTGATAAAAATTTATGAACAGAGTAAAATTTTTAGTTATGAGCATAGCTGGTCAAATAACAGTTTCAAAATAAATCTTAAATTTAAAATTTTAACCCCTTCCCTAAATAATTCCTGCTGAATCAGTATTGGGGATATAATTGCTCAGATATGATTTGGAGGCTGGTATGAACAGTGAGGGGAGAGGGGCAAAAAGTGGGTATGAGAGTGATCTTGAACTCTTAGTAGGGATTTTGCAGCATGTATTTAATAACTAGCTTCTGTTGAAGAGATTGAAATTACTGTCTTCTTGTCTCGTGTGTGAATATGGGCAATGAGGATGTTTGTGACACGTTCAATTTTTTGAGAGAATTCTAATGTGACCCATTCCATCAGTTGGAAGTAAGCTTTTGGGACCAATGAAGTTAGAGTTAAGTGTATTTTTTGTTAGGATAACCCCTATGCCCCACCTCATTTAGCCAAACTTAATTGTGTTTGTGCAAGGTTGAAGTCTAGATTTTGAGACAAACTGAAAAGTTTAGATTAAGCTTTTAGATTTGAAATGGGGTGTTGTATTTGCCCCCCATCTTCAATTAACTTTTCAGTCTTCACTGGGAAGAAGTTATGGAGGATGCCTGTGTGTTTAGTATGTCACACTTTCAGATTGGATTTTATCTTTACATAACTCAGAGAGTTACAATATTGGAAGACAGGATAATTCAGCAAAGCTGTTTCATCTCTATTGCTACATTTCAAAAGCAGTATTTACTGAGAAAAGATTTTCATTTTTTATTTTTGGACTGACTTTACTTGAAATGCTCTGAGAACAAAGTCTGCTCATTAATACCTGCTAGGCATGTTGTGTGCATTGAAATCATTCATACGGAAGAGCCTGTGAGAAAGATTTTCACTCTTTTCTTGTTTCTACCTCTTGGCAAATGGTTGCTTGTCAACATGTATAAGCACACATTGACTCAGTCCTTTACTGCAGGTCTTTGGGGTTCTGTTGGTTTCCTTTATCATATTTGTGACCCAAATTGTGCTATTTCATGTAGTTACATGGCATCCAGGTTAAGGTTAGGAAATCTGTTTGATTTGGGCCATATTTCTAAGAAAAGATATTAGTGAAGTTGTACATTGACAAAACTAATCCCACTAAACATTGAATACTTGTTTCTCTGCCTTCTTTTTTCACATGTTTTAAAATGTAAAATTTCAGGAGTCTGCTTGGAGAGAATATGGCACCTGTTTAGGAACATGCTTCCCGTGATGTAGTGGAGTGCTCTCCTTGTCTTTCCTGTCAAAATGGCATGTGCTTGACATCTCTGTCATGCTGAGCCCAACTTGGAGCAAGGAAGAGTAGCTGTGTCTTAGTTAGGGTTACTGTTGCTGTGATGAAACATGACCAAAAGCACATTGGGGAGGAAAGGCTCACATACCCTGAATGACAGTCTCTTGAGGGAAGCCAAGGCAGGAACTTGAGGGAACTTGGAGGCAGGAGGTAATGAAGAAGCCATGGAGAATGCTGCTTACTGGCTTACTCAGCCTGCTTTCTTATAGCATCCAGGACCACAGCACAGGGATGACACTACCCACAACCATCTGGGCCTTCCCACATCACTAATTAAGAAAATGCCCTACAGGCTTGCCTGCAGCCTTATGTTATGGAGGCATTTTCTTATTCGAGGTTCCCTTCTCTCACATGACTGTAGCTTATGTCAAGTTAACACAAAACTAGCCAGCAAAAGCTGTGTTTGTAGTGATTTGGTATTGTGAACCCGCCTCTGAGGAGCATTAGAGTGTGATTGAGGTCTATTTAGGTAAGCTTTCCTGGCACTAATTGGTGAAAATGTAGCTTACTGTGTAGCTTTGTGGGCACTGTTCTTCAGGTGCTTTTCCCAGGGGTAACGGGTATGTGAACCAGTCATAAAGACAAGTCACTCCAGACTTCACTTCAGTACGGTGAGCCATTATTAGAAAGTGAGCCCATTTTCTTGGAGGCTCTGGCCCTTGGAATTGTGTGACTGAGTTTGCATGTCTGTGGCCATGCTGGTCTTGCCATAGCATTTTGGCCTTTGCATTTGGCTCTACCTTTGGAGGGTGCCCAGTGAGTGTTGTCATAAAAAAGCGTTTAGGCTTTGTGTTAATTTTGGAAGGACAAGTAAAGGGAGCTAAAGCATGCCTTGTACTGCCCCAGTTCCTGGGTAGGGTTGGAAGGCATGGGTGTGGGATACTTGCTGTGAGCTGCGGGGAGTACTTACTAGAAGTAACTCATGAGACTGTGGAATGGTATGAGAGTGCAAGAGAAATTGGGAAAACCCTAAGGGAAAAACTATGGGAAATATGTCAAATTCTGTTTTTAATCCATGTATCATGTAATTTAAATTTTGCACCCATTTTACAGATGGAGTGGGGTTGGAGGGGTTATGTAACCTTCACCACTGGTCACTAGTGGAGGGAAGTTTTGGCAACATCTCAATGATGGCAAAATGGGCCCCACTTTCTCCCCCATGGCGTTCTTTTCCCTGTAAGAAGGCCATGTCAGCCGGTGTGGCATCCTCAGTGACTTGGTTTCCCTCTGAGAGTTTGCTCTTCTGACTAGTCAGAATCGGACTTGTGGTACCCCTGATGCTCTGGGGGGACCACTTGGTAGATGAGCTGAGGTTCTCTGACACTCAGTTCTTTTAGTCTAATGTATTAGATCCCATTGGCATTGGGCAGAGTTTCAAGTCTTGTAGCTGATGGTGACATCAGATGTGACACAGAGCTGAGGTTCTTGTCTTGAGAACATTTTCAGCAATCTATACAACTCTCTTCTCAGGGTAGATGGCTTCCAGCCCTATAAATCCACAATGTCAAGAGGCTTATGTTAGGGTTGACTCCCTCTGGGGTACCATTCATATGTGGAGTTCCATCTACTAGCTTTCTCTATTTATTCTCTGTTAATCTGTTGGAAATGCCACAGGGTTACAAAGTGCTCACTTGCTAGCCTGAGCTGTGCATCAGGCTCACAGCTCACTCCAAAGTCAGATACTCGGATCCATCATGAGAGATTTTGGTCTATGAGTCCTGGGGTTGAGATGGCCCCAGGAATCTTAAATGTTAGGGACTGGAGAGATGGCTCAACTCTTAAGAGCATTTGCTGCTTTCCCAAAGGACCTGAGTTCAGTTTCCAGCACCCATGTCAGGTGGCTCCCAACATACATGCAAACAAAACACCTATGCATATAAAGTGATTTTTTTTTTTTTTTTTTTTTGAGACAAGTCTTACTATGTAATCTTGGCTAGCTTGCAGCTCACTATGTAGACCAGGCTGGTCTCAAACTCAGTGGAGAGCCATCTCCCTCTGCTTTCTGAGTGATTGAGTAAAGGCATGTGCCACTATGCTTGGCAAAAAGAAAAAAGAAGGAAAGAAAAAAAAATTAAGTAAATCATCAAAGAAAAGAAAGACTCTAAGTATCCTGAAAATCTAGGTTCCTAGCAAGTTTCCCAACCGTTCTAGAGGGGGTGAGAACTCAGCTGCATCGTCTTGAGTTCACACAGTGTTTACAAGAGTAGTTCTTAAGGAGAAAGGAAAACATTCTAGGTCACTTGGGGTTGTTTTGTAAACTTAAGCTCTAGGCAGATTAGGTTTGTTGAGGTAAGACTTATGAAAGAGGCTCTGTGGATTGTTTTAGCAATTTTTACGGAGATTTATTAGTTTATATTTCTTGTGTATGAGTGTTTTCCCTGTATGTATGTAGGTGTACTGTGTGCTTCTGCAGAGGCCAAAGAGGGCGCCCAGTCCCTGGGAACAGGAGTTATGGATGGTTGTAATCTACCGGGTGGTGCTGGGAACTGAACCTCAGGTCTTCAGCAAGAGCAGTCAGTACTCTTTAGCATTGAACCATCTCTCCAGCCTCTGTAGGTGATTTTAATAGAACTTTGGTATTTAAACAGTAGCTGGCTGGGTTTTTAAAAATCTGGAATGAGGTTGATGAAAATGTAGATTATATAATAATCAAATAATTGCTGTGGCCCTATAGAGTGCTTAAAATTCTGAATGTTGCTGTTCTCCACATTTAACACTCAAATGCAGTGAAATACTCCATTGACTCAGAAGTTTCTTTGGAGTTTTGAAATAAGTCAGGGGTTGTTATTTGAACATTATGATGATTTTCATTCTGGAAAACCATAAACTACAAATATCAGGGCTATGGGGAAAAGAACAAAGACAAATGACTTAAAACTGTAACTTTTTAAGCAGACTGGTAATAAAAGTCACGAAGTTCAGATACAGATAATAGCAAGGCTCATTTTCCAAAGACATTTCATTGGGCTGAAAGCCTGGGTGATTCTGAGTCTTCCTTGAGTCTCATATGTAGAATCCTTTAAAAAAATTAAAACAGTATTGTGTGTGCACACACATATTCGTGGAGGTCAGAGGACAAATTGTGGGAGTTATGTTCTCTTCCTCCATCATTTGAATTCTGGGGACTGGACACAGGTAGCAAGTGCCTTTATCTGCTGTGCCTTCATCCTGCTTTGGCCCCAGAGGAAGGTATTTGGTAAGATTCTCAGCATTCTTTTGGGAAGCAGTCTTCCTCTTTGCCTTCTTTCTCATTATTTGTGAGAACATTGATAGCTGCAGAAAATGCTAAGAAGATGGGCTTCAGGCTAACACTACTTCCCCACATGCTGCTGTTCCCACCTTCCAGTTGCACACGGAGGAGCCTGTGGTATAGACGTGTGACATCTGTTTGAATTGAGAGATGTCAAGATGCAGCCATTGAAGTGTCAAGGTTCTGCTATACTGGAAGTATAGCTTGGGTGAGATGGTACAGTGTTCCAAGGTCAAGTGAAAATGATTACTCTTTTCATGCTTAGTTGGTCCTTGTGTATAGTAAAGAAGCAAAGAGGGGCTGTTTAAACCCCCTTTTATGTGTCTACTTCTGTGACCTCGACACTGGATGAGAAGTGATCCTGTTGAATAGCGTGCCTGGAGCCTGGGTGATTTGGGAATTTGCTTCATTTGTTATGTGGTTATAGCGAGGATTTATATTAAAATTCATCTGAGCACACAGTAAACAAAAAGAGCAACAGTAGCCAGTTGTCAGGGAAAAGACTGATGGGTAGAATAAACAGACTGCTTTCTGCAATATAAACAATCTGTTTTCATAGTTTTTTTTTTTTTTTTGAAGGATGAGTAGACCTTCCAAATCAAGGAGTTACTTAAGTGGGAAGCAGCAGATCTGCCTGTACGATAATCACTGTTAGTTTCTGCACTATGGAAACTAACACACAACCTCAGCTGCATAACACAATAGGAATTCATGGCCTGTTGCTGTGGTCTTGGCTGCAGTTGGTCTTGACTGGTGGTAGCCCTGACATTTCTCTGGCACTTGGTTCCCTCAGCCTGTAGAACATATAGCCAGAGATAGGAGAGAGTGGGTGTGTTTCTTCAATGTCTATCTTGAGTGACACATACCACTTCCACTTAGATGCCAGGGTTAGAGATGAGCCCAGTGGCCATACCTGCTTAGGTAGCTAGCAACTCCGAAAGGAGTTTGCATTGGTGGAATGAGACCAAGAAAGAAATAACTACATAAACCATCTACTCTTCAGGTTATGGTGGATGGATATGGTCAGTACACATTTTATGAAATTGTCAAAGAATTAATAAAAGCCCCCACACATATGTCATGCTAATGGTTGTAGAGTATAAGAAGAGATTGCCTGTTGTGGTTGTTTTAAGTTTCTTGGGGACCCTGTCAGGCATCCATTGTACAGTTCTCCTTAAAAATATATAACTGTTCTTGCCTGTTGGGTCTGGAAAATAGTTAAGTATTTAGTTAATCTTTAAAACTAAGAGCTAAGTTTAATGATTTGAAGCCTAAGCCAAACTAAATACACCTAAATTAAAATGTGCAGAGACACCCCTAAGTGCTATTCCAAAGGCACTCCTCACCTTGACTATGTATGTATGTATGTATGTATGTATGTATGTATGTATGTATGTATGTATTAGTGCCTGGAACTCACCAAGTAGGCTGCCAGTGAGCTCCAGACAGCTACCTGTCTCTGTTTACCTGGTGCTGGGATTCCAAGTGTATGCCACTATGATTGGCCTTTCTTCTTGGGAGCTCTGGAAATCGAACTCAGGTCCTCATGCTTGATGTGCCCTTAGCTGACTAGGCTGTCTTCCCAGGCCCTGTTGATATTTTATTGTAAAAATGTCTTTCACAAGGTATTGTGGTCCCATACCTAGACTAGTCAATGTTTCAAGTTTTAAAACTTGAAGTTTATCTGGTTTAGAAAAGGCTGAGTTTTGATTTTTAACCACAGCTAATGTCCCTTTAAAGAAATTTTCCTCCTTCCGTGGGACTTTTACTGAACCCAGGCTCTCCAAAGTGACTTTATTTCTATCTGCTAATTTTACAGATCATCAAATGATTTACCTAGAAAACCTTGCAAAATTTTTCTTAAATTTGGAACTTTTTATGTACTAAGATATACTGGATACTATGTAATTTTTGTGTTAATAATTCATGGGGATGGATTAAAATGATCTGAATATTCCTTACAAAGTTGTTACTTATCTGAGCGTAGTTTCAGTGTAAGACTAAACCTAATGTGCTGTTGAGACAGGTCACTATGTTCTAGAAGTTCTTAGTCAAGTCCAAAAGATACTTTAACAATAGGCGCCCACCATTCCAGAAAGGAAGTTTTAAACTGCTGTTTAAAGCACCCCTTCTGCTAATTCTCTACTAATAATGGGTTACATTTTCTCTGATTCTTAAATGGCGTTTAAAACTGGGTCACTGACACATGAAAATACTAACTATATATTTATTTAGCAGCTATTTATTTAATAATTAAGGTTCCTTTATGTAATATACCACCAATGAGCCCATGCAGAGCTCTAGATGAAAATTCTTGTTTCTTTTAAGAAGTCACTTTGTGAGTTGTGTGGGTAATAAGATCTCAGATGAGAGGGTCCACTACAAATTATACATTGAGAGTAACAAATGCATACCAGAACTTTGGGCAGATTTTGGCAGTAAACCAGGTTGGAAACATTTATTACAGGAATTGGGATCCTTGTAAAAGACATTTTACAAGGTCTTCATGTGACATTCATGGGGGAATGCGCAGTGCAGAGCAGAGTATCTCATACCTAGGGGTCAGAGTTTGACACCCAATTTTATGCTTTAAATGCAAATTAAGGTGGGGGATAAGCTGCAGCCTTGCATTCTTGTCTAGTTTTATACACTGTGCTATAAAAGAAAGATGGTTCATAAGAAGGACCTTGCATCCACATGGCTGGCTGCTGATGGCACACAGAAAGATGGTGTGTTTCGGAAGGGTTTGGAAGAATGTGCTGAAGGCTCATTGGTCTGAGGTAAAGACCAATAGCCCAGAAATAGCACCACCCACTATGGGCTGGGCCTTCCCGCATTGATCACTAAATGAGAAAATCCTTGCAACTGGATCTCATCAAGGCATGGGGCTGAGGAACCATGTATTACTTCCAGGTTGAAATAGTAGCTCATCAGAATTTAAAAAATGATTTTGAGTACTCACCCAGATCTGATGTGTATATATTGTGAACAAATTCATGTTCTTTCTCTTTGTCTTAGAGAATGGAGAGGCTAAATCCCCTTTGATGTATGAGACCACTCTGCTCTCCACAAGGTGGATATAAGATGTTTGAGAAGGTGGTAGTATCCCATGGCTGTCTGTTTTCCTTTCTCCTCTGCCTGACTGGCATTTGTGGAATAAGATCGTGAGAAGACTTGACGAACTTCCTGGAGACTTGAGGGGACATCTGTAATTGGAAGACTGCTTAGGTCAAGGTGTCTGCCCTGCAGATCGGTGTAACCTCCAAGACAATTAAAAAGCAACTAAAGGAAGACACTTTGTGTTTCTTGCAAGTTGCAGGCACTTTGTTCCTTGTATCAAAGAAAAGAACAGAATACCTAATTATAATAATGTTCAAATAGTTACAATATTTTGCATTCATTTTCCTTTAAAAATCGATCTGAGTAAGTACTAGCCTTCGGAAGATGTTGGAAAATAGTGTTTAGGCAGCAGCTGGCAGCTCTAGTGCTGGGGGTGTAGCACCCTGCTGCAGATTTAGCTGGTTGGACACTTTGGTTTCCTTACTGCTGCACGAATATGCTGCCGAGCAACTGTTTGGGGGAAGGACTGTACAGTACAGGCTCCTGTACTTGTTGTGAATAGGTGGGATGTCTCTCACCATCTGGAGGAGAGAAGAGTGAGTGGTGGACTCCTGAGATCGGTGGTGCTGGAGATGCCACTCCATTCTGGTGCACTTGCCATCCCCTTGTCATCTTCCTCTCGTGGGAGAGTGGATGACAGCTGTTGTCAGTTTGCTTCATCAGATGCTTGACAGTCGGCCTACATGGGCAGAGTTTATAGAAGGACATGGCGCTGTTCTCAGCCAACTGTGATTTTCCTAGTGCTTATTGACACTTGGTATTTTAATTTTTACTTTATGTGTATGAATGTTTACCTATATGGATGTATGTGTGCCACGTGCATGCCTCATGGCTTGCCGAGGTCAGAAGAGGGTGTTGGATCTCCTGGCACTGGAGTTAGAGCACCAGTGGAGGTAAGGAACTGGCAAAGTGAGTCGAGAAGAAAGATGTAGAAGGTTCATAGTCCACATGTCATTGAGTTTACAGCTTTAAGTTTAGAGTCTTCTTGTGCAGGGCACAAAGTGCTTAATGCATATGTTACCCCATCTCCAAGTACACTGTTGATAGGCTAGTGACTTAACTATCATTGCAAGATTTTATAAGACTGGTAAAATTTGTAGCCTGAAACAGCTGCACCGGCTGTGAGCTGCTTGCTGGATTCAGCCTTCTTTGGGAGCAACTTAGTTATAGTAAATGTTTCTCCAAGAGTCATGGGTAGGACTGTGCTCCTAGGGTCTTTCTTTGGGGTTTGCATGCTTTCTGACATTGCTCCTGCTGACACCTGGAGACAGCCGTAGAGGAAGAGAAGAGCTTCACAGTTTAAAATGGATTTATGCCAACGCTTTTCTGCAGTTAAGAAAAAGCAACAGGAAAACAGCCAACATCAACAAAACCCCCACCTCTTCTGCATCACCTCTGTAGACTGATTTCATTTGAAGGGAGGCATGTGTTTGTGGAGACTGCCCAGAACCACTGTGATAACCTAATGGCTTCTGGGAGAAGCTTTTGTTGAGAAACGTGGAGGTGCTATCATTGAATGTGCTTTGTCCCCTCTTGGTCATCTTGAATTGACAGAGACCTGTTCTGTGTACCAGTGTGCATTTTTCCTGAACATCTGCCCTTGCTGTTGGGGTGGCTTCTATTGTGGCTGCTAATCTAGTTGGTTTATGTGTGGTACAGTGTTCTTGTTCATTGTTTGTCTTTTCTGAAGTTCTATCCACTCTGGAACAAGGCTTGTTGAACTTTGTATCTTTCCTTTAGTTCTGTTAATCCTTGCTTCTGGTCAGACTGTACTTTATTTTCCTTTCTTATTTTTCATGTATTGTGTCTTTGATGAATGGACTCTTTTATTGATTGGTAATGTTCTCCATTTTACCTGTCATAGCACACTGAACTTACAGATAGATACTGAACTTATATTTTAGAAATTGCTTTAAAGTTTTGCCATTGTATTTACAATGGCCTTCTTAGGTACTTTCCATTATTTTGGAATGAACTTAAACTATCTGTGTCATGTATTCCTTATTCTTGGGTCTGCTGGTGTTTGTTGTTGAAAGCCCGGATGCCTGAGGATTCTGCTCTTTCAGTAAATCTGGTCCCCTCCACCCCCTTCTCTAGTATTTGCTTGTTTTTTGGTTTTTGTATTGAGGACTATCACTTTTCCCCTACCCCCTTATTTTTTAAAGTGTTTTGTAGGGACCCAATTCCTTGTTCTGTGTGGTTGTTTGGAAGTTTGTGGTATTGTTATTGTTGTATTGTTTGAATTTCAGTGTCAGGGATTGTACTGGCTGGTTTGTGTATCCGCTTGACACCAGCTAGAGTCATCAGAGAGGAAGGAGCCTCAGTTGAGAAAACGCTTTGATGAGATCCAGCTGTAAGGCATTTTCTCATTTAGTGATCCGTGGGGGAGGGCCCAGCCCACGGTGGGTGGTGCTATCCCTGGGCTGTTGGTCTGGGGTTTTATAAAGTTTGCTGAATGAGCCATGGGAATCAATCCAGTAAGCAACTCTTTTCCATGGCCCCTGAATCAGCTCCTGCCTCCAGGATCCTGCCCTGTTCAAGCTCCTGTCCTGACTTCCTTCAGTGTTGAACAGCAATGTGGAAATACAAGCTGAATAAACCCTTTCCTCCCCAACTTGCTTTTTGGTCATGGTGTTTTGTTGCATCAATATTGGTCATGGTGTTTTGTTGCATCAGTAGAAACCCTAACTAAGACAAATTGGTACCAGGAGTAGGGTATTGCTGTGACAGACCTGACCGTGTTTTTGGGATGATTGTGGAAGGTTGTGGAACTTTGGGCTAGAAGAGCCATTGAATGTTTACAGTTCTGTGGGATGTTCTGTGGGAACTTGGGAGATAAGAATGTTAAGAGCAGTGCAGAAGATGGAGGCCTGGCTTGTGAAGTTCCAGCATTGGTTATTTTGAATTAAGATCCTTTGGTTCTGGTTAGCTGGGACTGAGGAATCTTCTGTGATTAACAAGATACCAGAACTACTAAAGCAAAAATTTTGCTTTGCTGAGTTACGTGATGCTGGTCAACAGGAGCTAAGAAATTATTGGTGATTAAGAAAAGACTAGCATCACTGAGGTGAAATCTTTCTGGAATTTGGTTCCTGAGAGCAGAAGTTTTTTTTCCAGAGGTGACAAAGGATGTAGCCTATTTTGACAGTTGTTGGAATGTATAAGCATCACCCAGGTTGTGCTAGTTTTGAAGGCATGAAGGAGTCATGGAGAGCAGCTGAGGCTTGGCATTATGAGAGGCCAGGAAAGGCCATTGGTAAAGGTGCAGCCTCAGTGGCCATTGAAGGCCCAGGACTGAAGGGGTCGTACAAAGAAGTAGAAGTTTAGCACCGTGAGGAGAGTCTATGAGAAGCTACTGGTGAAAGTGCAGCCCAGTTGCAGCAGAAGACCCTGGTGTTTTGGTGATGCCAGTGCCATGGGAAGACTACTAAGAACAATAGCAGCAGTGGAGTGGAGCCAGCCAGAGCCTGGAAGATGAAGTGTGTGTGCTGCAGAGGGCAGTGCCAGAGAAGTGACCCAAGCCCTTTGGAGGAATCCAGAAGATCATGAGTGAATCCCAGATAATTGGACATTGAGTTATTTATACTGTTGGAGTTTGATTTTGCTTGGTTTAGATTGTGACAGTGCCCTGTTTCTTGCCTCTTGAAGAAGGTATTTAATTTTGATTTTTAAAGGAGCCCATTGGCGAAAGACTTGAACTTTTAAAGGAGATTGGATATTTTAAAGAGACTGAATTTTTAATGTGTTTGAATTTGTAGACTGTGGGACTTTTAAAATTATTTATGATTTTAATATGAGATCTTGGGGATGAATAAGAAAGGAAGGGCTGTGGCTTCATAGTGATGTGTTTGTGTGAAGTTGACAAGGGGTCAGCTGTACGGGCTGGTTGTGTGTGTCCACTTGATACAAGCTAGTCATCAGAGAGGAAGGAGCCTCAGTTGAGGAAGTGCTTTGATGAGATCCAGCTGTAAGGCATTTCTCATTTTGTGATTTTTTTGGGGAGGGCCCAGGCCATGGTGGGTGGTGCTATCCCTGGGCTGTTGGTCTGGGGTTTTATAAGAAGGTTTGCTGAGCCCCCGTCCATGGCTTCTGCATCAGCTCCTGCCTCCAGGATCCTGCCCTGTTCAAGCTTCTGTCCTGACTTCCTTCGGTGATGAGCAGCAATGTGGAAGTGTAAGCTGAATAAACCCTTTCCTCCTCAACTTGCTTTTTGGTCATGGTGTTTTGTTGCAGCAATAGAAATCTTAACTAAGACAGGGATTGAACTTGTAGACTTGACCATGATAAGCAGATGCTATACCACTGATCTAATCCTCTAACTCTTTTAAAGTGCTTTTTATTTTAGGGTCTCGCTAAGGTACCCACAGTGGCTTTAAGTTTCTTCTTTAGCCTAGGCTGGCCTTGAACTGATGGATCTTTTGTTTCATCATCTCTATCATCAGAACTGGGTGGGGAGAAAGGGGGACCAAACAAGTGACAAGCTGAACCCCTCTCTGTCTTTGCCAGTTGGCTCTTTGCTGGGTCTACTTTGACCAGTTAGTTAGTCAGAGTGGTGTCTGGTACAAATTCCACCTAAGGTGAAACCCCTTAGGGGGGTCCTCATGGGGCTTCTGAGCCGGTATCCTAACCCAAGCATGTGTATGGTTTCTGAAGTCCTTCCATAGTTATGCTGCCTCCCCCTCCCCACACCCCACCCCCCAGCTAAGGACCGAACCCAGGGCCTTGTGCTTGCTAGGCAAGTGCAAGTGCTCTACCACTAAGCTAAATCCCCAACCCAGGTATGCTGCTTTTTCATTGCCCTAATTTCCAAGGACGCCCTTGTCTTTTCCTGTGGGGTCTCCCGGGTCTATCTTTTGTCTCACTGGTGATGCTTTATCTCAGGTAATCTCCAGTACTGCCAACCTTCCTCCAGCTTGGGTGGGTTTTGGGCTGGGTATGCAGCAGGTTTTTGTGACAGACCAGAACAGTGACTGACTAATGGCACAAGAAGGTCAGCTGTATTTCTGTTGGAGTCCCAGTCTGGGAACATGGGCTACTGTGCCAGGCAGGTAAGTCAGATGAGAATGCTGTAAGCTTGCTAACTATTTTTAGTTGCCTTTTCCTTGATTCCAGGTGCCCTTGGCTTAGCTTTTGACTGATTTGTAGAGCTCAGGTAGACAACTGGCTCCTTCCTGACCTTTCACGTGGGGATGCTCTCTCTGCACTTGGAGCTGCCTCCTCTGCCATCTCCCAGCATCACCCTGTTGGATTCTGCAGGAGTCTTTTCCAGAAAGCACAGAAGCGTAGACGGGGAAACCCTATTGCTCTCTCAGCCCCTTTTCTTGTGTTTTCATTGTACTTTTACAGGGATGCTAGTGTTGCTATTTCCTGTCCTAAGTATAGAAATATTAGAAGTAAAGCAGCTTTGATTCTTAGTTCATTCAGGGTACTGTAACAGAATATTACATTAGGGGTTACTTATGACCAAAAGATGTGATTTATTTATTTATTTTTAAATGGTTCCAGAAACTTGAGAAGTCCAGGTCCAGGTATTGGCAGATTTGGCTGCCGTCTGTGAGGGTCTACTCTTTGGTTTACTAATTACCCAGTTTCAGGTATTTTATTAGAGCAACAGAAACAGATTAAGATTATCAGGAGTTTGAGGTCCTTGGATGAAAGAACAGTGCATACCACTCTCCTGGTGTTTCTTGGCTACTTTGGTTCTTGATGAAGAACTTTGATGGACATTTGCTATCATCATCACATGGTGGGAAGGACAACTTAGCTCCTTTGGTACTCTTTTTTAAGGCCACTGATCCCATTCCTGAGGGTTCTGCTGCGTAACGACCCTACCCCTTAAGGCCATACCCTTGGGTTGCAACTTGGGAATTTCGGTGAGATACAGTTATTCATACCACAGCCAGTGCCCGAGTTGTTGTGGTATTTTCTCTGCTGTGGAACCTTACCAGAGATTTGTGTCATTTGAGTAATCAAGTTGATAGTCAAGATTAACTGTGGGAAGCAGAGGAAGCCCTGAGTGAATGTGTGTTATTGGCATGTTAGTAGCCACGTCAAAGATACCAGTGCCTCAGACCTATGGCAGTTTGTATAGCCTTCCTCTGGGTGAGGCTCAGAGGGATGCAAAGCCTTCTTCCTTTGGTCCAAATTTGAATGTTGGCAGTGTATATAAGAACTAGCAACCACAGCCTGCTCCCTGTGGGATGACTGTAACTTGAGATGCTTCTCTACAGAGAGCTCATACAAAGACCTCATACTGAGACCTCATACTGAGACTTCCTGGTCTGTACCAAATAAATGTACTGAGGTTTCAGGGTCGAATGGAGTTGCTGGTATGTGTCCATCAGATCTAGCACATCCCACCCAATCCCATTCAGTATGTGTATCTGTTCTTTCTTCATTCCTTCAAGGCCCCAGTCAGATTTCCACGACCAAGCTGGGCAGTTAACCATCCAGGAAGTGAGACTTGTTAGAAACCCATGTGATTGTACTAGGGCCATTGTGGGAATGGAGCAGTTGTCTTTGAGTGGGCTCTTTGTGAGAGCAGTGCCCATTCTCTTGGTCTGTGTCTTATGTGCCTTTCTGCCTGCCATGGGGTGCAGCAGCAAGTTCCTTGCCAGATGCCATTGCCATGCTCTTGAACTTCTCAGCTTCCAAAACTCTGAGCCACGTCATTTTCTATTATTTATAAATTTCCCAGTCTCTGGTATTCTGTGATAGCAATAGAAGTAGACTAAAATAGACCATCTTAATGAAAATTTAAGGTCTTTGGATAAAAGAATAGTATATATTGTCTTCCTGGTGTCTCTTGGCTACTTTTGTCCTTGATGAAGCATTTCATGTACTGTATTGGGACTCACTGTTAATTTGCAGAAATACAATGTATGAATTAACACATACTCACATTGAAGACTGAGTTGGGGAGGGAGGAAGAAAATGGATTGCTGATAAGTTGTGACCCTCGTATGCTATTAACCAGGAATGAACACCCTTCTCTCAGCTATGCTTTGACCCTGTCTTGTGTGTCTAGGTAGATGTAAACTGAGCTATAATTTGGTAAAATTCTTCCTAAAACCACAGGAGGTAGTTAACCTGGCTTCCCTGCTTACGATAGTCACAGGAGGTGAGGTACAGGTTGGATTATTTAGTACTGGCATGTTTCTTCTGAGGGTTGCTTATCCAAAGCTAGTTTAACCTGTTGATACCTTGAGTACTTGATGTACACCATTTCCTTGGAGCCTCCCACTAGTGAGTGAAGTAGGAGTGTAGGCAGGTGGGGCTTACCTGTAAGCTTCAGTGCCTTGTGCCCTAAAGAAGTGGTAATGTATGTATGAGAGTCAGGTATCAGGTGTCCAAGGCTGATACCTGTCTATTGTGTCACATCTGATGAGTGGGTGATGGAGAAACAAGTGAGTGGTAAAGAACAGTAGAATTAGTAGATGGAAAGAAGAGGCCATCTTAGATCCAAGGTCTTCACTATTGCAGTGCATATGTCTGCTCATGTGTCTTCCTTTGTATTTTGGCCATACGTTATATATTTTATTTCTTGTGATGCTGGGAATTGATTCTAGGGCCTCATGTTTGGTAGGCCAGCACTTTCCCCCTGGGTCATTCCCCCGGAGCCATCATGTCTTTTAAATGGTGACTTAAAACAGGAACCTCTGGATTTTGGCTTCATTTTTTTTTTTCCCTCCCCATCTCTTCATATCTTTCGTTTGCCTCACAGGAATCCATAGAAGAGAAGACTCAGAATAGCTTAACTGTAGGGCCTGTTTCACGGAGAGGAAAGGACTAATGACAGCTCTGAGTGAGTACTGGGAAGAGAGTCTGAACCCCAGGGGCAGAGGAGGAGAGGAAGTCTAGCAGGTACTCTAGTAATTGACCTCATTCCTAGCCTGGTTGGATGGTACTCAGTGGCAGAGTTAGAGACTGAAAAGGATCAGAGAACTGTGGGCTCTGCTTGAGGCACTTTCAAACCTCACTGCTCTCTCAGAATTGAAGCTGAAGCCTGTGGGATGATTTGACTTCCTGCCCCTGAAGAGGCAGACCCAGTGGGGAGTCAGGTAGAAAACAGTGCTGGCCTGGCTGCTCTTGCTTTCCCTGTTGTAGACAGGAGCGGTGCAGGAGAGACAGGAGCACACTTCCTTCCACTGTAGCCTGTGAGCGCACTTTGTAAGGGAGTGGGGCTATAGTGAAGGGTATCCTTTTGAGGTTTCTGTCTGATTTTGAACTGTCTGTATCTTTTGGTTAGGGACCTAGGGCAGGGGCCAGAGAAATGCCATTTAGACTACATTTAATCCTGTGTGCTTAGGTAAGCTGCTGAGCTGTCTTACCCTCAGTTAAGGGAGGTAATTATAATGTACCCACCCCCAAAGGCAAAGTGAATATGTGTTTGGTGCTTAGCGTAAACAAAGTAATATATAAAGGTTGTTAGAAACCAAACAAAGGAGTTGCAGAGCATGCACACAGCAAAATAATGGGTGCTGCTCCATCCAAGGGCCTCTAGCAGATCCAGTATGTATTTTTGTATTATTAATTTTTACCTTCTTGCCCTTAGATTTTATTGTAGGACTTAATTCTGATTTATGGGCATTTCTCTCCAGCAGATCCCAAGAAATATTATGTGTTAGAGACAGACAGGGGATGCAGATTTGGTTAGATTTTCTGAGCCTTTTAACCCTAGATCAACACCTGGGGCTTGACAGTAGTGATCAGATACAGTTTGGTGGGCCAGTTGTATTTTCTGGGTGCATTGATCATTTACTAGAATGAAGCACACCTGGTAAGTGTGCAGCTTGGATAGGAAAGGTTGAAAACACTTGGGGTAAGATGTCATGGACAATATGAGCTGCTCAGTGCTTATACTTTACATAAAGCCTTCCCAAGTTTGAAAGAACAGTGGTTAGTGGAAGCATCCCTCACGAGAATGGCTTCATGCTTTCATATTCAATTTGTTGATTTATGACCATTTTAAATGGTTCAGTGTGCAGCAGAAAATAATTCTGGATTATGAACAGTGGTTTTAGTGTAGAATTATGTTTAGGTTCAGATGTCTCTGTTTTCATGAGCAGAGTAAACAGACTGATAAAGTAGCCTGTTTTCTCATGAAGAAGAGCTGTTTTCTTTTTCCTTACGTAGTTTTTCATGGTCCATGGTAAGTGATAAGTATGTAGTGATGTCTGTGAGGGATGTTCTGGTGGGATTTAGCACTGTTTTCCCAACACTACAGGGAGAACATCCTTGGTTTCATAATGGTTTTTCATTCTGTGTCTAAGCCTTTTTAAAAATGGAAACAGGATAATAAGGACTTGAACCCGGGGCTGTGTGCCCGAAGCACTCTGCCAACTGAATTATTTGCCAGCCTGTACAAGCCTTTCTGAGGTAGCTCTTTGAGTTGTTATAACGTAGAGCCTTCCTAGTCCATCTAGAGTAAGTGACTCTTCAGTTCCAAGTGCCTGGACGATCTGGTGCCTCTTTCGGAGCTCTAGTCCTTTCTCTGCCTTCGCTTCTCATGTTCTCTTGGTAGTGCTAGCCCCACCACTGTTATTCTCGCCCATGCTTTGAGTATTCTGCATCTTAATGAATACCCAGAGTTGTACAGAATGACCTTTAAAAAATCAATTCTTTTAAAACTCAGTTATGGTTTTAGCAACAAAACCAGAAAACCTCTATTCATCTGACTTAATAAGATTTTTTTTTGAGATGTACATTTCTTCATATTTGGACATTCCTGTGGTTGAAATACATGGTACACTTTATGTGTATGTTATTAGGGCAGCAACAGTTTTTCCATTGTTGTCTCATAAGATAAAGGTTCACTGTACTATTGGTAAGTCTTTTGTTTGGTGAAGAGAGGGAGATCTCAGATTTTGGGAGTTCTTGTGTGCAAGGTGGATCCATGCTGAGTTATTTTACTGGCTTGATTATGGTAAGGAGTGATAGATGTGGTTGGCTTATCTTCTTGCATGAAGAGGTAGCTGTGGTTCTGAGCCTCAAGTCATCAGTCTGTAGAGATTGAGGGAGAAAGAGAGGCCTTTGTCTTGCCTCTATGGTTCACGCTGGCCTTGAACTCTTTGAGCAGCCAAGGAAGACCTTGAACTTCTAATCTTCCTGCCTTCATCTCCTGAGGGTTGGGATTACTGGCATAACACAACCTGATTAGGTTTTACTTTGTGTTCTTGTGTGTGTGTGTGTGTGTGTGTGTGTGTGTGTGTGTGTGTGTGTGTGCGCGCGTGCGCGCTCATGTATGTGGTAGGGCCAGAGGTTTACCTTGACTGTCCTCCTGAGTCAGTCTCTACATTATATGTTAAAGTGGAGTTTCTCACTTGAACCCAGAGATGGATGATCTGGCATGTCTGCTAGCCAGCTTGTCCTAGGAAATTCCCCTTTTTTCCCAATTCCTGGAATTACAGGTAGCCACCATGGCTGCCTGGCATTTACACTGGGCATTTGAACTCAGGCCCTGTGCTTGCACAGCAAGTTCTGTAGCCACTGAGCCACCTCCCCAGAGCACCTGTGTTCATATTTAAGAGGAAGCAATTGTTCAGGTTGCCCTTCTTGGTTATGACTTCCTGAGAACTACTCATTGGCTCTCTGACTTGTGTGCCCTTGGTTGAGAGCTTGTTAGCATAGAGTTCTGGTATTCCTGATATAGTGAGGTTGGGTGGCATGTGCATTCCTCATAGTCTCCAGGCCAGGGAGATCAGCCCAGTGTCCCTCTGAATGCATGCTTGACTGATCATGAAGCAAACCAGGGAGTGAAGAGGGCTGTTACAGTCTAGGGCAGTATGGTTATGGTTATTTATTATGAGTTGTACAAAATGTTATTAGCAGTAATGATAATTATCAATAATCATTCAGAGTGGTTTGTTTAAATCACATAATACATCAAATAGATTCAAGATGTTGTTTGTGACTAATGACATGCCTTCCTGAGGAGTGCAGAAAAGTATGGTTAGTCCACTGGGACTTGAGAGAATGGACTATACATGGTCAGACAGAGTGCATGTTCATGATACCTTAAACACCAAACCAAGCCAATGAGACCAGTATTGCTAATGACTGTTTATGTGATCCAGCACTATCATTCTAGATAGAAGTATAGTTAGAGCTGGTTGTGGGGGTGTGTACTTGTAACCCTTGCACTTGGGAGATGGAAGCAGGAATTTTATAAGTTCAAGGCCATCTGGGGCAACAGGAGCAAGACATTGTCTAAAAACAAAAACAATAGGAAGATAGGATTGTGTTTTTGAATTGTGTATAACCCACACTTTGAACAGTACATCCTGCTTCTGACTGCTCCAGACAGGTCAAATCTGAGAGGCTTGTACTATAAGTTTGACT
This sequence comes from Onychomys torridus, assembly GCF_903995425.1. NCBI lineage: Eukaryota > Metazoa > Chordata > Mammalia > Rodentia > Cricetidae > Onychomys > Onychomys torridus. Next base: position 52,229,942 of record NC_050451.1, read on the forward strand.
TGTGTACAGAGGTTGAGATTTGTGCTCTGGAAATTCTTCTTTCAGTTTGTGGCACAGTTCACCTTTGCCTATGTTTGTGTGGTTGATGTATTTGAACGTTATGTATAGAACTTAACATATGCCAGCTGCATCTGTTATAGTCCTTTGTCGTTCCTACAGTTCACTAGCTGGCCTTCCTTATTTTTATGGGCATCCTGGTGGGCAAATGAGATTGAGAGCAGAGACCTGTGGCTAAATGTTAGTTGTTTTTGGATGTCATGAGTAGAGATGTGTTTCCTCATTAGAGCAGTTGTAATGATCAGGGTTTAATGGCAGGTTACCAGTAAATACAAGGGGTTTTATTTAGTTGTCCAGAATTTTCAGCAAAGCCAAAGCAATCTGAGGCCAAGAACCGTGCAGAGTTGATCGAGACCCTACCTGCCTGTTTCTGGCCTTGTCCCGGCATTATGCTGACCTGTTGGCTTTATGCTGGGCTCTGAGCTGCCTGCTTGCCCAAACTGTCATGTAGTGCGATCCCTTTGCCCCTCTTCTTAGCCGATGCTTCTTAGCTGTGAGGCCTCACTCTGAATTTTACAGTGAAGTTTTTATGAATCTGTTCATCCTAATTATGATGGTAGGTGCACTGCTTTGCTCCACCCGAGCTAGAGTTGCTGATGGCCACCAACTTGCCCTTCCCTCTTTCCCTGTGAGGGTGCTTTGTCTAGTGTGAATCTTGAAAAGAGGGTATTGGAGAGCTTAGATTTTAAGTCACCCATTTCACACTAGAACTTTCAAGAAATGACACCCATAATTAAAATAATGTATAAGTCGCAATTCCTGTGCCTTCAATGGACGTTATAAACTTTCTGCTTGGGCGTGAGTAGAACACCTTTGTAACATGCCTTGTATGACTGGAGCTGGAAGACTGGCTGGCTCACTACTACTTTGAAGTTTGGAAACTGGGACTCTGAGGGGTTTGTATTTCTATAAGAAGAGACTCTATAAGCCTCTTGTTTTTATGGTTGTAGGTTACAGCACACTTGTGAAGGTGGCGCAGGGTTGCCGTGCTCTGCTTATTCCTCTCTCTTGTTAACATCTTGTGTTACTGCCCATAAATTGTCCAGATCAAGAACATGAGACCATCTAGTCCCACAAGAACAAATTCCCAACCACGTTGTGGCTCTGCAGCATATTGCCACAAGTTAATAGACAGCAGTGCATGTTCTCCCTGTGCCGAGTACTGTCCTAAGTTGGGGACAGTCGTTTTAATTTCTATAGGGTCATGTACTCTGAGGAACTGATAATTGCTGTAGACTTTTTCTTCCAAAACACAAAGATATTCAAGATTTTGCATACAGTTTTATGAGTTTACGTATTTTTAGACTCTTAAGACTTCATTTAAGAAGACACAGTTTGTTGCTGGGTGGTGGGAGTAGAGGTAGGCAGATCTCTATGATTTTTGAGATCATCCTGGTCTTCAGAGCAAGTTCCAGGACAGCTAGAGTATACAGAGAAGCCCTGTCTTAAAGAACCCTCCCACCCCACCCTATATCCTCCATCCCCCAAATAAGACACTGTCCTCCATGAATTCAGCCACACAAAAGTGTCATGCAGGTAAGGAGATGGATGTGTTGCACACCCTGAGTGAAAGGCCTTATTTAAGGAAACAGGTAGTTTGTGAGCAAGACAGTAGATAAGGCTACTGAGGGCTACTGGATTCTGAACTTGAAGAATGGACAAGTTAAATCAGAAGGTCTCGAAAGGTCCTAGAGAGAGCTCAGAGGTTATGAGTGCAAAGTTTGTATACTTTCCTCCCTGAGGACTTGAGTTTGGTTCCCAGCACCCAAGTCAAATGGATGTCTCACAATTGTCTGCAACTCCAGCTCCAAGGAATCACATGCCTTTGGCATCTGGGACATTTGTACTCATATATATATATATATACCCGTACACAGATACATGGCCACAATTAAATATCAGATGTTTCTAAGTCTTCTTAATAAAAAGGTCTGAAAAACATAGTAATGAATAAGGACTCAAACCAGCAAATATGCACAGTGTGTTTTATGAAGGCCGAGGCTTCTGATCTTGCTGCAGTTGTAGAAGATGAACTGGGAGGTGGGCTGGATGCAACACTGGAGAGGGAGGAGAAGGTTGGAGAGTGGGTCAGAACTGGACAATTTCCTAGTCTGTCAATTTTAGACTGTTTCAATGGCTTTTAATACTGTACTCAGGTAATTTTCTTCTTTAGTTCAGTGGCTTGGTTTTCTGGTGCATGCTGAGTTGAGTAGGCAGAAAAGAAATGCAGGCTGCATTGTGAAGAGGTGTGGCTGTGAAGGGCCTTGGGGTGAGAGTTCCATGTGTCCCTGGGGATCCAGAGAAGTTTGCTTTATGTATAAGTGGGAGAGGGATGTGTTCACTGAGATCGGAGAGCCAGCAGAGAAATGAAGCAGGTGAGGGCAGTCAGAATCCCAAGATGGTTTGGGCTGGCTGCTCCAACCCAGGATGGACCCACTGCCTGAGGACAGCATGGGGGACTGCGTCTCATTTATGGTTCCTGGGATGTGTGTGTCATGTTACTTTTCCTGTCTCTCCGACCACGTACCCAGCAAGAGGCAGCCTAAGGGAGGATACGGTCTTATTATTATTCTAGACTGAATATGGCCTATCACAACGGGGGAGGTGGTGAACAGGAAGTGGGGCCAGGCTATCAAACTTCTGAGTGGCCTATTTCCTCTAGCAAGACTCCTTCTCCTAAAAGTTTGACAGCCTTCCAAAAACAGTGCTGTCACCTGGGGACCAAGTCTTCAAACACACATGCTTAAGGGAATGTTTGACATTCAAACCATAGCAGTAGCATCTATTAACAACCAGGCATCTAAAACCTTGATTTGAAGTGTGGCCTCCCTTTGATCTTGCTGTTAGTGCAGTCACTGCTTATTTACTCCTGCCATTGATATCTTTGCTACGTTCTGGTGATGGAAGCATCAGAGTCCAGGCCCCCAATGAATTAGTTGAGATAATTAAGAAACAGCTATGGAAAGGATTGAAATACCTGTAACATGAGGAGTCGTACTGCTTTCTCTGCAGCTTTGGGCTGCAGACTGGCCAGAGCACCCACCGTCTTCACGCTGCCGGGAAATAAAGCCAAGGCCTGTGACTTCAGATGTTTGGTACCTCCTCACTTTTGCTTCCTTTTCCTGATCTGTATTCTGTAAAGAGGAGTGACCTTTATGGTGGCCTCTTTCCTCTTAACTTAGGCCATGATGCTAACTGTTAGCTTTTAATCCTATAAATGCTATTCAGAAAGGAACCGAAAGCCTTTGTGAGGGAAATGATTCCTAATTTAAAATGTCGTGATTTTTGAGTATAAATTTGGCTCCCTATTCTGCAAAAGGAGGTTTTTGGTCAAGGTTGCAAAGTCTTTTGTGTGTTTTATTAACTGACATTGGAAATGAATTTAAAATGAAGCTTCACTGGGTAGACGTTCCTTTTGTGTTTCTGTTTTCCTGTGGCCTCTTTCTTGGGAACACTCAGCTGTGTGTTGAAGTTTCATTGTTTTAAAAAGTTTGTCTAGTCTCACAAATAACTGGCTTTGGAGAAACCCTTCATTTTTGTGATGTTTTTTTTTTTTTTTTTATTAAGAAATGTTAGTTAAATTGCACAACTTCTACCATGCATAGAACTTTGAGTTGTCTGGAGTGAAGCCCAGTTTTGTTTCTGGACTTAACTCAGCATGTCTGTGCCAAAAGCACTGCAGTGGAGAGGCAAGAAAGTCTGGAGGCCCACATTCATGGGTCCAGTCGCTGGACAAGAGTGGCTGGTTCTGAGACAGGCCTGTGGCAATGGCTTGTGTTTAGGACAAGTTGAGGACTGCAGCTGGATCGGAGGGAAAGGCACATGGTGGGTGACATGGAGGGAGGAGAGGCCATGCAGACCAGGCATGGGGTGGAGGGTTTGTCAGGATTTTGCCTCTGTTCTGAGCATGCTGGAAAGCCAGAGAGGCTCAGAGTTGCATTTTGAGTTCACTCTGCATGAGGTAGAACAAAAACTAAGTTGGTGGGATTGAGGTGAAGATAGGGAGACCAGTGTGCTGCTCTCTAGAGAGTCTACAGATGCTGAACTATGTGAGCACTTCTTTTCAGAAGTGGAGTTCTGTCTATGTTCATCTCACTCTTAAATTCCATGTAAGGACTCTGGATTCCACTAGGCTCCTTGCCCTAAAAATGCTTTATGGCTGTAGTGAGTCTTCTCATCCTAATGATGTTGCACTGCCATAGTGAAGGCTCCTCCTCCTGTGAATACTGCACAGCTCTCCATAGTGATGGCTCCTCCTCCTCCTGTGAATGCTGCACAGCTCTCCATAGTGAAGGCTCCTCCTCCTCCTGTGAATACTGCACAGCTCTCCATAGTGAAGGCTCCTCCTCCTGTGAATACTGCACAGCTCTCCATAGTGAAGGCTCCTCCTCCTGTGAATACTGCACAGCTCTCCATAGTGAAGGCTCCTCCTCCTGTGAATACTGCACAGCTCTCCATAGTGAAGGCTCCTCCTCCTGTGAATGCTGCACAGCTCTCCATAGTGAAGGCTCCTCCTCCTGTGAATGCTGCACAGCTCTCCATAGTGAAGGCTCCTCCTCCTATGAATACTGCACAGCTCTCCATAGTGAAGGCTCCTCCTCCTCCTGTGAATGCTGCACAGCTCTCCATAGTGAAGGCTCCTCCTCCTGTGAATGCTGCACAACTATTGTGAAGTCTCCAGTAACTTTTTCTTCCTGGGAGCTTGTCTTCTGTTATTTTATAAAATGAAGTTTTTTTTTTTTGTTTTTGTTTTTTGTTTTGTTTTGTTTTTTAAATCCAATCATGAAGTCTTTGGTCATACTGATTTAAGAGTAGTTTTTCCTTTCAGGTGTGTAAACATATGGACTCCCACTTTGAAGCACTTGACCCTTACTTAGCTGGCAAGGCAGGGAGTTCATTCTGCACGTCTAAACCTTGGAGGCCTTGAAGGCTATAGTGATTATTCAAGCCATGTGCACTGCAGCCTTTGTGAGTAATAAAAAACTTTTATGGTGAATATAGTATTGGGCAGTGTTGTATCCAGACTGGGGAGCAGGGTCCAGTGGCTTTGTCTTCAGGACAAAACAGGGATCTTGCCAGACAATTCTTATTTGTCTCCCACAGCTCAGATAGCCATGAGGCTGTGCTGTTGGAGACCCCTCTGAACACCTTCATCTGTCTTTACCTTCCAGAAGGAATGGAAACTGTATGGCAGGCTTATGAGAGCATGGTAGAATTTTAGGATTCAGTTTTGAGAGTCTCTATAGAATACAGACTTTAGTGCTGAGAATTTTGAAGCAAGGATGAACGGAAATGACAGCAGAGGGAAGAGTGCCTTTGTCTTCTCTGGAGAATCTGAGGGTGGACCTTACCTATAGGCAGGGAAGCAGTAGACAAGGACCCATTGCATACTCTAGAAAGTCTGTGTTAATTTGAAAGAAAACTATGTAGACACTCATTGATACTTCCCAGAGTCAGCCAAACTGAGATATGAGGGTGTACACAGTTGTGTGAGGAAGTGCTTCCTAGTTGTCAATTGGGCCTGGTCACTGGCAGGAAGGCCTGCTTCACTGACTGTTACAATACTTAATGTTACGGTTTATTGGTGTTAATGTTGACACAGACCAAAGGCAGCAAAGGAAGGAGTGCATGAGAAGGTTCCATTTGAATCTTCATTCTCTTTCCCATGGAGTGGGGCCATGCCCCCCTCCTGGTACTGACGTGTGTCAGTGTTGTCAGCCAGGAGGGCTCTTCGGAGCATCTATGTCCAGAGAGTTTACTAGAGATTTGGTACATAGACTTCCTTAATTGAATGATTATCCACAGGCTTAACTTCACTCTCCAGGTCTACTGATAATCGTGATCAAAAACTGTTACCCTAAATCATGTGATTGGCTTTTCTGGCATGGCCAGCCTCCACCTAATAATATAGTATGATCAACCCTTCCCTAAGATGGAATCGGTCACTCCTAACAAGGGCACTTTCTATATCTGATACAGATTATCTCCCAGAAATGAAGGGCAAGGATCAAACCTTGCACTGAGCAAGGATAGCTTCTGCCCACATGCAGACTGTGAAAGGATTGCCTTAAGTTTGTTTTTGTTTTGTTTTTGCAGGGATCCTGAATGTGAGGGGTAGAAGGCAGAAACTGTTAAGAAGTCTGTAGCCGCAGTCCAGAGGGGATGGTGACTGATGGGTGGTGCATCTAGCTCGAATCTGGAAATATTCTGAAGGAAAGGGATGGCAGGATGTGTTGATAGGTAGATATGTGCATGAGAGAAGGGGAGCCCAGGCTTCTTTAAGCTTTTGACTTGAGCTATATCTGAAGGATGCTGAGATACGGGAAAGCCAGTTGTCCATCAAGAATGAAATGACTCCATCCTCATCACCAGTGGAGAAGCAATCATCAACACCATCCCTGTGCTGACAGCTTAGCAAGAGCGTTGTCAGTGCTCTCAATCAATCATACCCTCGACTTGATTGATTGTTTTCAGTTTCTGAAGCATGCTTGGTTTTTTGTTTTTTGTTTTTGTTTGTTTGGTTTTTTTTTTTTTTTTGCTTTCTATGTTTTGAGGCAGGGTCTTACTGTGTGTAAACCTGGTGGACCTGGAGCTTGCAGTTCAGCCTCCCAAGTGCCAGGATTGCATAATAGTTTCTGGATATAAAGTGATTTGACCTACCAAAACTGGCCAGATTTTTAGAAAGTCTTGCTCTGCAGTTTGTGTGTGCTACAGTGCCTGTGTGGCTTCAAGTTTCTTCATTTCTCTCTGTTGCCTTTGTTTCATGGTCCCTATTGATCCAATCAATTGGTTTGTTTATTTGGGTCAATTGAGAATAGTTATCTAAGGGAACTGTAAATATTGAGCTCAGTCATTCATGTTGCTTTACTAAGTGTTGGGAGTTAGTTACAATTCAATGGATATTGTGAAATAATCTACCTGTAATTCCAAAATTAATTCTTCTAAATAGCAAGACTGTGCATCACTCTGTGTCAGTTTTCTGGTCACAGTGAAGTTACAGCTGTGTGTGCATTGTTGTGTAGCAGCACACACCTTGTCTTGTCATCTTTGACAAATCTGTCTGCTTGCATTTGTGTTATGCTCAAGCCTCAGTGGTCAGTACTAATTTTGTTGAGTTATGGGTAGTGAGACCAGTTTGCTTAGTACTGCTTAGGAAAGTTACCACTGGCTAGTGACTGGTGACTATGTGCCCATTGCATGGTTGACAGGAGTAACCACTACAGACCTTCTGTTCAAGGGCTGGTTGAGGAGCAGCTGCTCAGTTTCTGACTTCTAGTTGCTCACTTAATTCTTTGTCTTGCTATATGGAATCAGTTAGGCTTTACTGAAGTTAAATGAGATGGGAACGGGAAGCCTTGTTCAGAAGACACTTGCATTTGGCAAAGTTCAGGAAAGCTTCCCTTGCAGGAGAATCTTGTCCTGGCAGCAGCTCATCTTTCTGGGGCACTTATGCCCCAGCCTCCTGGGAGTATCTGCACCCCCAAAACAGTGTCTGCTTAGCTATAACCCTGAAGGGAATGGGTAAGCTAGCAACATGCCTGGTTAGTCTTCGAAATCAGAGATGGGGAGGAGACCTTTTAGGATGTTTCAGGATGGACCTTTATCCTTAAACTCCTGAAGTTCCTTAGCTGATAGCACCATTTTTTCCTATATTGTATTGGGAGATATTTTTCTTATGATATTATGTGAATTCTGTATACTTTGGCAAAACATTGTAAGTGCCCTTAATGTACATAGAAGAAAAAGGACCTTGCTGGATGTAATAGCACATGTTTGTATTCCCACCACCCAGGAGGCTAAAGTAGGGAGATAGTGAGTTCAAGGTCAGTGTGGGCCTGCATGGTGAGATGCCGTCTTAGACAACAAGGGCTGGGTGTAGCTCCGTGGGCAAGACACTGAGGTCGACCAACCTGATGGAGGGTGTATATGGACTTTTGTTTCAATAGTAATGTGCTCATATATTTGATTACTAGTGTGCTTATTTCCCCCCCTATAATATTGACCTTTGATTATCAGTCACATTCAGTTTCGTGTATTGAATATGGTCTCTACTCTCCTTCCCATATTCTCTGTAGCCACACTTGTAATGTTAAACCAGCCTTATTAATCACTATTTTCTTGGCTGATGTTAGCCATGAAGAACTTTAAAAGGCTAACTTGTGATTTTTAAGGTGAGGAAACCTGTGAAACAGAAGAACTGTAAGTGGAGTGTGGGCAAGCTTAAAAGTAGAACTAAAGTAAACTTCTTGCTGGGAGATTATCCAGCCGCTCTTAGGTGGACAGTTTTGAAGTGAGGTTGACTGATGGCATTCACTCCCTGGCTGCTCCATTGCCCTCTGCTTCCTGGTGTTGTCTGGGCTTTCAGGGAACAGTGTGTTTAGATTGTTCTCTGAATGATTGTGTGTTAAGTTAAAATATTGCCACTCTTAAATGACTAACCAGTAAAGACTACAGAGGGGTATGTTCAAGTTCTCTTTTACATAGCTAAGTCTTAGAAAATACATTTCTAAAGTAAATGTAAATATTTTGAAATGTAGTGACTTTTTATATATACATACTCTTGTCAAAATATGGCACTGTGATTATATTTTCATTAGTATATACTAGTGTGGGTTAGAGTTTAATAAACAGAGTTTAAATTGGTAAGTAATGGGCTGCTGATGAAGCTGAATTCTGCCATGTTGAAAGCTGGGTTCAATCATCTATACTTTAACAACATTAGAGAAGAGAAATTGAATTAAGTGTCTTTTTTACTTAATTTTACTCCTTGCTTTTGAGTATTTGGGGGGCAAAAGTTGTTTTTCAAATACCCAGTGAACAAGTGTATTGTTGAGGAAGAAAGGTAATTGGGAAGAATATCCTGGGAAGGTTAGGGATTGTGCCCATTTTAAGCTACACTCACAGTTGAACTTGGTCTCTTTATTCCTTGGAGGATTTCTAGGGTCACGGGTGCCTTTAAATTAAGCAGAGCAACATAAAATTGCATTGAATATGTACAGTAAGCAAGGCATTTTTATTTCAATTGCAGTTAATAGAAGGGGAAATGTAGATTTCAAGGTTGAAAGGTGTTCAGAAAAGTCATTCTGTCTTGCTCCCTTTCCCAGTCAGTATTCCAGTGAGGTGGAAACAGTTGCCAGAATGAAGCCATCACTCCTTGTCCATCTGGAAGCAGACACATCTTGACTTGTGAATTGGTGTGAATGTAATCATAGGAATGGCACAGGAGCTGAAGAGGTGTCTCCCTATGATGTGTATTAAGAGTATGTGCAGCTCTTGCAGAAGACCTGAATTTGGTCCCTAGTGTCCATATCTTGTGGCTCACTGCTGCCTGTCACTTCAGATCTGACATCTCTGTCTCTTCTCTCCAGTACCCATGCCTAGGCACCGCCCCCCCACACACACATAATTAAAAGTAGAAAGTCATTTGAAAACATGATGTAGACCCTTGGTGTCTTAACATCTTTAGGTCAGTGTCTCTGTTGGCGTTCAGCCCCCTGTGCTGTAAGCTCTTCTTTCCTATGTGTGTGTGCTGCTGAGGACCGTGGTGGACGAGTGCTGCTGGGCCACCTGAGCCTGCTTCCTGGACGGTTGCCTTCTGTGTGCCCAGAGGTGAAGCTGCTCTGCCAGCATTTCATCTGGACAGATCTTCCTTCCCCTTTGCTTTCCAGGGCTTTGGCTTCTGCATTTTTATCTTCTTTACTCTTCTCATTTACTGCTTTTTCCTCTCTGAATATTGTCTTGCAGTCAGTTTTGGGAGATACTAGCAAATACTTTTTAAAAGTAATTGTGTTAACATGCACTTCCCCTAGCAGATAGTTTTGTATCATTACTAATACTTATTATTTATTTCATTGTACTAATGCTGTCAGGGAAGTAATATTTCATGCCATATTACCATACCTCTTTTTGATTTCAGAATTTCACGGTCAGTCTTGTGTGAACAAGCAGAGTTCATCAGTGTGGACTTTACGATCATTTTGAAGTTTACAAAATAAATACACTGGAGTTTTACACCAAATTTGGTTGAATTTAAATTACAGAGCATTCTGAGTCAGAGTGACGCTTGTTTTCCAGTTGCTTTGATGTGTCTTTCCGGGCTGGTAATTGAGGTAGGTGTTGATGTAGAAACGGTCCATGATGAGAGGATTCCCCGTGTCATGCTTTTAACATAGCTTCATTTTATTCTTTTCTGGCTTCTTCAATTTCAAGCTTATCTATTCATTTTCATTTGTGCTTAGTAGCATATGCATTTAAAATTTGAAACTTTATGTTATAGATTTACAAGTTACCTTTAGATTTTGACATGTTTCCACTTTAAATTAAAATTTCTTAGATAATGTATAATGCTGTTTCGGATTTCTCTTTTGCTTAATCACCATTTGTAAGCAAGTGTTTTAAATTCTATGAGGTTAAGGGATTTTGTTGTTACAAATCTCCAGTTTTGTTGCATGATAATCAAGATGCTAGAGTTCTTTTGTAATCCATTAATAGCTTTTATTGCTCTAGTATTTGTTGAAAGTCTCTGTTGTGGATATTTGAATAGAGACACAGCTGTCTGTGTGCTGTAGTTAATGTGTATGTGTGTCCTGACTGTTGTTTACTCATCTATTTTTGCTTGTCTTGTCTTTCAGGACCTAAGAGATTTATGAAAATACTGGCTTGGCTTTTTTTTTTTTCTTTCTTTCTTTCTTTCTTTTTTGGTATCAGTTTCTTTCACTGTTACAGTTCTAAATAGATAGTGTGTGCACATACACAACTTGAGCAGTTTTGTTGAGGACTGATAAATAAAAAAAACTGCAATTGTAAGGTATAAAATTAGACATTTTTGAATATACATACATACATACATACATACATACATACATACATACATACATACATACATACATATCCACGAGGCTTAGTGTCACAGGAATCCACACATCTATCCCTCACTCCTTGTGTTGGTCAGGTCTGGTTGTTAAATCACTACATTACGGGTATCCACACAAATGTTTCTCAAGTTTTCTGGAGGTTGGAAGTCTGAGGTCAAGGTCTCTGGTGATGGCTTTCCTGCCTCACAGACTGATGGGAGGGCAGAACTCTCTGTTGTAATGATATTAGTCCCATCACCTCTCAGAGGCCCCACCTCCTGATTCCATCACATTGTTCATTAGCATTTCAGCATCTGGGTTAGGGGGATTATATAAACTGCTAATTCCAAGTGACATGCCTCTCCCCCTTCAGAATGTCTCCTAGCCATCCTTCATGTCAGGCAACATTGATGTACTTTCTGTCTCCATAGGGTAAGGCGCTGCATCTAGACTTTTATAGTAGCAGCCTTTTACTCCATCTTCCTGTTTGGTTTCTGTGACTTAGCACAGTTATTTTCAAATTCATTCATGTTATGTGGGGTTATTCGGCATTCTTTTTATTGCCCAGAAGTGCTGTGATTGTTGAAATCACAAACCTATCCATCTATTCATCTGACAATGGACATTCCTATTTCAGGCAGCTGGGGGTTGTAACGAATGGATAGGCTCTCAACAGTTGGGAACAAGTCTGGGTAGACACATGCTTTATTTCTTCTAGATAAATACCCAGGAGTGGGGTATACGCATCACACAGTAGATACATGTTTAAAGTTTTAAGGAATCACCAAACCGTTTTCCAGACTGGTTCAGGCATCTTTCACTTCTCTCGGGGTACAAGAATGGGTCCTTGCTTCCCGCCTTTGCTGAAGGCTGCCATCAAAACACGCCCGTGAGACCACACCTTCAGTGTCTGAGATGACAGGTTTATTTTCTTTAGTTCTGGGGTGGAGTAAGACCGAGACCAGGGTCCACAGGGGTGGTTTTCTCCAGGACTCTACTTGACTCCCATCGTCCCTTCCAGCTGCTTCTGGGTTCTTTCCTCTGCCGTCTGCTCCTGGTGCTTTTGGTCTGCTCTCTGGCTTTGTTTTACCTGAGACTCTGTTTACCTGTACTGGACTTAACATCTTCATCCTTCCTATTGTGTTGTCCTTTTCCTTTCAGTCTTGGGTTCTACCTAGTTTCATCACCCCATGTCTGAGGTTGGTTGTTTGTTTTTTTTAATCTGACTTAACTTCTTCCATGTCTGGTATTATTTCAGCTTCTTTGGGTTCTTTTTTTTCCTCTTTGTTTTTTCAAGTTGTGTATTTTGGTGGCTTTGTAATGAGGGTATTTCCTCTTTAATGGCTTTTTTCCTTAACAACTTGTGGAGTCCTACTTAGTTTTTTTGGTTTTTTGAGACAGAGTTTTTTTACTGGAACTCACTTTGTAGACCAGGCTGGCCTCGATTTCAGAGATCCACCTGCCTCTGCCTCCCAAGTGCTAGGATTAAAGGCGTGCACCACTGCTGGGCCTGACTTCCCATTTTTGATGCTCATTTTTATGTGAAGTGTTTTCTTCCCCTGGGAAGGAATTTTGTGTGTTAGGTTAATCTTTAGGCCTTCTCAGGTTCCTCCACAGTGCTGTGGCACAGGCATCTTCCTCTCTGAAGTTTCCTGCATTCCCTTTATGTGTTCACCTCACCCATTTCTTCTGTCCATTTCCTTCTGTATTTTTTCCTTTCACTCTTCTGCTCTGAATGGCCCGGAACTCATTATGTACACCAGGCTGCCCCTAATGCACAGAAATCTGCCAGGCTCTTTTTGGAACGCTTGCTTATTAGCTTAATTACCTCTTGTCTTAGTTGAATTCTTGCTTAGCTTAATCACCTCTTGCCTCCTCCTCAGGTGCCTTGCTCTGGAAGAGGAAGCCTTTGATTCTGTATGTGAGTCAGTCCAGATCCGGGAGGGCTAGCCCTGCATGCCTGTGCTTCCAGCCTGTGAGGAGTGGGCTGAACACCTCCACTGTGTTTCCCATGAGCACCTGTACTGTTGGGTTTCCGGTTCAAGCTGGCAGACTTAGCACACTATGCCCTCTGCAGTGTCCTATGCAGCCTGTTTTAGGGTGTGGCCCATGACTGGCATTTGTTCCTATTTGCTGATGTCTACAGGATTCTTGTCATTGGGTGTGTCACAAATGATGTGTGTGAGTGTTGGGTTTTTACCTAGTCTTTCTATATTTTATTTGGGAAAATTTTTTTATTTAGAGAAATAAAGATTTTGTTTTAGCTTATTTCACAGGCATAAGAATCTACTTTTACTTTAAATTAACAGCCTTGTCATGAGGCCAACAGAGTAAAATTATAAAAGCTTTACAATTTGCATTTAATATTATTAAAGGTTAATTGTTTTATTGTGAAATTTCTAAGCATTGGAGAACTAATTGCTTTTATTAGTCCCTAACAAGTAACTCAGAGTTATCTGGAATGTGACAAGCAGCTGAATATATATTAGTACACTATTGAAAATCTCATCTTGAGGTCAGTTTTTATCATCAGTTAATGAACTGGTTCAGATACTTCAGCATAAAAAGTGCTTCTGGCCCTGGAACATATGTTATTTGTTTTGTATATTTTTGCCTAGAGAATATAGAATACTTACTTGTAATAAAATTAGACACTTTGTGAATCCTGAGAACTAGAAACTTAATTACCAGTCATAATCTCCTTGTTTTTTCCAGTAGAAAGACCCCCTTGGTTTGAGAATGTTTTGAATAGAAGTATATATAGACTTAATAAAAGTTTTCATTTTATGTATGGTTCTGTATTGAGACTTAATAAAATTTCTCTTGTTTTCATATTTTACTGTTTTCAATCTACTTTAAAATAATTCCTTGTTAAAAATGTGCTTTTTTTATGTTATATGTTAACATGTATTCTTTTTAACAGTTTATAGTTCCTTTTAACAGTATAATAGAAATAAATACCTTTTTATATCATTAAATCACATTCAACCACAAAATTTCATGGCGTATAGTATTTTATTGTTTGTCCTGTAGTTTAATTTGTTGATTTATCATTGGTCATTTAAGCCCCTTCTAATTTTTGCTGTTATAAATACAACCATAGTAGATACTTTGTGTTAATAGCACTATGTATTCAGGATCATTTCCCTAGGTAAATAATTTTGTATATTTGCATTAGAGGTGGGGGAATAAGATATGCAGGGTGAATTCAGACAGCTTTCATAAAAGGTTATATGAGGGACAGGGATGTAGCTTGTGGTCAAGTGCTTGCCTCGCATCCAAGTGCTAGCTTTGATCTTCATCAAGCCCATCCCCAGTCAATACCAACAGAGAGACAAGAGACAGAGAGAAAATAAAATGGATTTGCATTCCTACCTGCAGCAGAAAGGACTATACAAATGAAAATGCCAGCTAATATCTTATACCATATTGTTGTTTGTTTTTGCTCTTTTGGGGGGCTGACCACCCAGCTCCCAAATAAATCACACATGGAAGCTTATTTTTTACCTATAAATGCCCAGGCTTAGCTTGACTTGTTTCTTGCCAGCTTCCCTTACCTTATATTATCCCGTCTACCTTTTACCTCTGTGCTTCTCCCATTCTCTTACTTCTGTAAATTTTACTCTTACTCCTTACTCAGTGTCTGGCTGTGTAGCGGGTGGCTGGACTCTGGAGTCCTCCTCCTCTACTGGCTATTTCTTTCCTCTTCCCAGATTTATACTCTCTCTTGCCAGCCCTGCCTATCCTCTCTTCTACCTCGATATTGGCCGTTCAGTTGTTTTAGACAGGCACAGTAACACAGCTTCACAGAGTTAAACAAATACAACATAATGGAAAGTAACACATCTTAAAATAATATTCTACAAAATACCACACAGCTGCACAACAGTCAGTTAATGCCCATTGTGGCTATGGAATAAATGCTGATGTTATAGGGTACATGGTTATTTTATTTGCAATAGTTGCATGCTGAGTTATTGAGCAATGTCTGAGGCTACCCATTTAGTATATGCTTACATTTAAGGTTTTGGGATAGACAAGTCCAGATAGACAAGAAATAACATACATACTCACTAGTAGAGAAAGAGGTTGGGGACCCAGAAGAGAACAACAGGGGCAGTGGGGCAAGGAGGGTATCACAAAAGTGTGGATGACTGTTTTGAATGTTGAGTAAGAATTCTCCAAATGGACCAGGAGCCAGGTGAATGGTGACACCAGGTACATGTAGAACAACATCGTGTGTCAGTGCACAGGGTTGTGAATCTCATGGGTACTTCTAAGGAAATGGAAGGGATTTGAAGATGGGGCTTTTGGTTAGAAAATCAGATGAAAAGATAGACTGTGGGAGTCCAGCTCCACCTTTTGAAGGGTTCTTAGGTGGAGGAGAGAGAAATTAAGAAATGATAGAAAGACCTAGAAGATGAGAAGAAAGACAGAAACACAGGATAGCTTTGGGAGGGCCTGGATCAAAACCTGACAGCTACTTCCACGTATTCAAAAGGGCTTTTTATAACAGTGCCACGTGGCAGGGCAAAAGACCTCCCTCTTGCAAGATCAAAGCATACCCTACAGCCAAGTGTAGACCCTTCCAAACACCTGGTAACCATGCCCGTGGTCAAATCATTTCATTATGTAGCCCTGCTGGGTAAAGCAAGCTCAGATTCTCTGACCCTAAGTTCTCACTAAGAAGCCTCTGTGGGCTCCCACAAGAGACCAAATTTATAAATGGCCTCACAAGCAAAGTCGTGGACTTAACATTTCTCCATGAGTAGTGGTAAATCTTTGCTGAGTTTAAGTCAGGGAGTGTTCGACTGAAGATGTGCATAAGCATACTGATGTTTAGAGGGTATAGAGCGATTGTAAAACCCAACATTTCCTTACATTTCTTAGAAGAAGCCAGGCTATTAGGAACAAGGGACAGTTTGGGGCATAGGGCTTCATCTGCTTCTTTCCAAAGAATGGCTTTAGCCTTGCCATTTTTCCCAGCAGGGGTTGATTATTAAGTGCCAAGTTCTTCATTTAGCTCATGCTATATTAGCATTTCCTTTATTTTAGAGTGTGTGTGTGTGTGTGTGTGTGTGTGTGTGTGTGTGTGTGTGTGTGTATGTGTGCATGGGTTGGCTGGCCAATGAGGAGGCCTATGGGGGCCAGTGGTTGGTTATGGATGTTTTCTTCAGTCACTCTCCACTTGGTGTTTTGAGACAAGGTCTTTCTGAATTTGGAGCTCATCATTTTGGCTAGACTGGCTGGCTAATGAGCCCCTGGGACCCACCTGTTCCTACCCCACCCCCTCAACCCTAGGGCTGAGGTTATAGATCTCACCTGACCTTGCTTTTAAGTGGGTGCTAGAAATCTGAACTCAGGTCCTCATACTTTACAAACAAGCTTGACCTGCTGAGCAGTCTCCCCAGCCCCTGTCACATAATCTTCCTTTTTCAGTCTCTATGGAGAAGCACCACCCCCTCTGCCCAGCGTCTATTCTGAAGGGTCTTGCATATTCAGGAGGAATATTTTGCAGTCTTTGGCGATGAAAGATGTTGTTCACATACTTGGCCCAAGTATCCGGAGTTAGATCCAGTATAGACAGTAATGATGTATTTTCCCAAAGGATCTAAAACTTGCCCCTCTCAAAGGTGTGCCCTGTGTGACGTTGTTACTATGTCTCAAGGTCTGCTAGAGTGGGCTTCTATTTGGTTACCAATGTAACAGTGACAGTACTGTAGTTCTGATGTTAAGCTTTTAATAACTACATTTAAATCAGTCTTTGGCCCTCATGCCCTTGTACTGTCAGCCAATCCTGGTTAAGTAAAGGAAAAGATTGTTTAAAAGTTTTATGTATAGGAGTGTTTGCTACATGTGCATCTGTTACCACATGTATGCAGTGCCTATGGAGGCCAGAAGTGGGTGTCAGATCCTGAGACTGGACTTAGAGTTGTGAGCATGTGGGCGCTGGTAATCGAACCAGGTCTTCTGGAAGATCACCTGCTCCTCAGATAGCTCTCCTGCCTAAATGTTTCACATTGCATGCTTCGTGCTAGTTAGTTGTTTTTCTTGCTGTGACAAAAATACTTGAGAAAGATGACTTAGAGAAAATTTTACAGCTTCATAGTTTCAGTCCACAGTCACTTGGCACTGTTTTGGGGTCCTAGTGAGATAGAACATGACGGCAGGTAGTATGTGACAGGCAGAGCTTGCTCAGTCTTAGAAGTGCAGGAATGAAGCAAAAAGCCTGCTTCCTCCATCTGGGCCCACCTCTTAGTTTCCAATCTTCTAGCCATGGTCACACATTGTGAATCTAGCTGCAGATTCATTTGCTCACCAAGTCCAGTCACTCACCAAGAGCCCCACCTCAGCACTGTGTTGGGAACCTAGCCTTTTAACACACAAGTTTTGGGAAGACACAAGGAAATCTTCATGACAGTATAATCATCCTATTTTATTATTAGTTGTTACTTTTTATTGCACCTAACTCATTAATTAAACTTTCTCAGAAGTCTGTATGCATACAGAGAAAACATGGTATATGGTGGGGCTTGATACTTTGCAACTTTAGCTGTTATTGGGGCTCTTGAGATGCTGTTGTGCTCATAAGGGAGCAGTGAGTACCATATATTTAAAATGATGTGCACACCATTCTCCTCCTGCAGGGGAGGAGGCCTGCTGGCCCCATGGACATGCATGGAAAGATTTCACTCTGCCCTAGTTCATCTGGATTTTATGCTGTTACTTCATTCAAGAGTAATTTTTAAAATAAGCTAACTTTTTTGGAATAGTAACATTTAACATTTCTAAGGAAGTTTCCCGTTCAACATCATAAATTTAAAACAAGTCAGGAAAATCTACACCCTCTACATTAATAACCTTTCTTCTTCATATCTCTCACTTTTCCAGTAAACACATTCATATTCTTTCACCCCCGCTTTCCCCCCCCCCAATATAAAGAGACACATAATCCAGATTGAAAAGGTGCAGTTGAATTATCTGTACAACAGGAGTGCTGGAGCTGCAGCGCTATGGAAGATGTGAGACACATGCTGAGATCTGCCAGGCTGTGTACATTCAGAACTCAATGCAGTGTTAATTCTGATGTTTTCTTCATCGAGATTATAGCAATGGGCAGGGATTACCATAGTGAGACTAGGTGTTCCTTTGGGACAGAGTCTCTCAAAGAGGGTACTGAATTGTGTAACCAGGCTTCATGTGAGGTACTTTTATGCTATGTGTGATGCCATGGCACCAGTTCTTGCTCGTCTGCTCATAATTCAGCTAGTGTGATTATGGAATCTGGGAATACATTTGGCACCCCTGTGGTTTATGTTAACATTGCTATGGGCAGGTGGAATATATGTAAAGGACTGGGTTTCTGCCATTACAGTGGCTTATTTAGTAAATGTGCCCATGTGGGTGCTTTGAAAAGGCCCCTGCCAGTCTTTAGTGGCTCTTAGTAGGCTGGGCATCTTATGGCTGGTCATGGAAGGCCCACAGTTGCTACAGATAGTATTTCATGGGCACTTCTTAATAACACACTCAAGGGCATGCCCAGAACAGAGTTTAGTCTGCAGTGGTCTTTGACAGATATCATTGAGTGGGAATAAGAAACCTCTTAAAAAATCGGTCAGTGAGAGGGTTTGTTGTTTGTTCTGTTTATTCAAAGTCAGAGACAGAAGGCCGAGCATCTGTTACAGTGAACAGCTCTTAAACCTTGTCCCAAGGAAGCCCAAGGACACCACAGCTCTTGGCTGTGGACTTTGCAATGTCACCACACCTGCATCAGCTCTGTGACACATGCCTGCCTCCTGCCCTGATTCTGATAGTTTTAGGGAGTGGCTGCAAGTCCCGGGAGGAGGGGGTGAGGAAGACAGGACTTCCCTTTAAAAGTCCCCAGTGCTCTATGTGCTGATACCTCGTAAAGTGCTTGTGCTTTGGGGACATAAAAACCATAAACTGTGATGTGACTGTATGTGAAAAGGAACTGAATTTTGCTAGAACTTTGTATCATTTTGGAAGTACTGAAAAATTAAAACTGACAATTCTGATGGCAAATAAAACACCCCAAACAAACAGGTCAGCCACCCATTTTAAATGTGAAGGCTGTTCTAGACTCCAAAGCCCCTGTTTTGCTTGGCTTTCTAGAAGGTGTGTTTTGATTACATAATGAGGTAACTTTCCTCTGGCTTTGGAAAGTTAATTTTAGTAATTCAGACTGTTTATGTAAGAGCTGTGCTAAGGATTTCCCCTTCAGTCTGGAATTGAGAATTTGGACCAGGAGTCTAGCCTTGTGCCTCAAACATTGCTATTCCTGTTAAATGTCACTTATGTGAAGGTTTTTGTTTTTTAAGTAAATGATGAATTGTCCTCATAAACTTAGGAACTGGCAGAAAATGTGAAGGCCTTAGACAGTTGACTTGGCTGAAAAAAAAAAATCATCCTTCAGCCTGTTTTCTTGTCCATCCCGTACTACCTTAACAAATGGACACAAATGCAGAATCCCCCAGGCATGGGTTTAGGATTAAAATTCAGAGACATCCAGGTATTATAATCTACCTATATAACACCTGACACTAAGTGAATGTGATCTTTTACCACATGTCTTCTTGACTGGGCCTGGTTGTGTGGGCCTGTAATCAATACCAGCTATGTGGGAAGCTGAGCCAGAAGATTCAGTCACAAACTCAAGACTTGCCTGGAAAACTTAATGACATCTTGCCTCAAAAGGGGGGGGGGGGGGGGTGGGCTGAGGATGTAGCTCAGTGGAGGTACTTGCCTAGCATACATGAGGTCCTGGGTTCAGTTCCCAGTAAAATGCATGTGCCAGGAAACCAGCCATCCAAAAGAAGTGTCTTCGCAGTGTGGTTACTGTGTGATTGTTCATAGCCCCTGGATGGATTAGAACTAGTTATTAACCCAAGCTCAGACATCCATTTATCTTTCTGTGGAAGTAGAAAGCATCTCTGTCTGTCTGGTGATATACAGAAGATCCCCTTAAGGTATGTGTGACAGGAAGTTTTAAAGAGGCTGCATGCTCAGTGAGACTGTGTTCTGTACCTTTGCCTCGCCAGCAAGTGGTGTCCCATGACTGTCCGACATATTTGGAAGTGCAACTTGTTCAGCCCAAATGGTCCACTTCGTTATATGTATGTATGTATGTATGTATGTATGTATGTATGTATGTAATAATTTATTTAGGTTTTTCGAGACAGGGTTTCTCTGTGTAGCTTTGCTCCTTTCCTGGAACTCACTTAGTAGCCCAGGCTGGCCTCAAACTCACAGAGATCCTCCTGGCTCTGCCTCCCGAGTGCTGGGATTAAAGGCGTGCGCCGCCACCACCCGGTGTATTTATTTATTTTTGTGTAGGTGTGTGTGTGTGTGTGTGTGTGTGTGTGTGTGTGTGTGTGTGTGTGTACTTGCATGTGAGGTGATTATTGGGTGTATTCCTAAAATAATCCACTTTAAATGGGCCTGTTCTGGGTGGACCGTCGAGCAGGCATATGTGTTTGCCCTGTGACACAGCAGTTCTATCCTGGATGTCACCCAATAAGACCCCGTTTGTCTGAAAAGGATGTGTATGCTACAACAGCTTTATTCATAAGATGCTGACAGTGGACTGCTCTGTCTTGAAAGGGGCCCTGTTTACATGAGGTATATACTCACTGAGTTGAAAACCAGAGCTAATGTTTGATTTCACTGTTGGCAAATTTTAACTCATTTTACAAGAGAGAATAGAGCAAACTGTGAATCCTAATTTTCAGCAACTCCAGCTGCTGTGCCAAACTAGAGGAATGAGAATAGAAGGAAACTAACTAGTTAGCAGTCCTTAATTCCTGAGAGGTGACAGTAGCTTGGCTCCAGTGGTAATTGTGGGGGGTAGGTGGAAAGTGGTGTGATTCCTGGTGAACTTTGAAGGTAGAGCTGGTTTATTGTGTTGACAGTTGTGACTACGGTTGGCTGATGGATATGCATACTTTGGCCGGAGAGACAGTTGTAAAGGATGCTAAGGGTTCTGTCGGGGGTGGAGCTGCTTTTAAAGAGCTGAAAGAGCCTAGGGGCAGGTGTGTAGGAAGGCTGGGAGTTGGAGTCTGGACAGATGCCAGAGATTAGGAACCTAAAGGAACTGGAAGTGTAAAATCCAGAGTTGCCAGCCTGGTGGTCAAGTCCTGAGACTGAACACGTGCCAACAGAGTGAGTGGGCAAAGCAAGCCTGAGTGCCAAGTACCCGGAAACAGGTAGACGAAAAGAAACCAGTAAAGCAGAGCAGAGCAGAGGCCTGCCCAGTGGAGGAGATGAAAATTCAGAGTAGAGTGGCATGCCTTTTTCCTGTCTCACAAGGAAAAACACAAGTGTTACGATCTTTTTACTTCCTCTGAGTTTCTTACTTAATTTGAACCATACTCATTGGCACAATCTTAACTCTGTGTGCACGTGTGGAGGTTGTAGGTGGGTATCAAGTGTCTTTCTTCATCACTCTACACTTGGAGCTCAGTGATCAGCCAGGATGGCTGGCTGGTAAACCCTAAGGATCCTGTCTCTGCCTCTCCCTTGTTGGGATTACAGATGAGTGCCACAGTGTGTGGTTTTTATGTGGGCACTGGAGAGCCGGACTTAGGCTCTCGTGCTTGGCGTCTCTCAAGCAGTGGACTGTCAGGAAGGCAGTTGGTTGAGGTATTTTAAAGCCGTTTTATCCTAGTACCAACTAGAGTACCCTGTGCTTGAGGTTAATTTACCCTGTGTTGTTAAATGTATTTTAGGGAACTGCTTGCTCTGGGTTCTGTGTGCAATAAACAAGAGCTTGATGAACATGTGGCTCCCTCTGTGGCTCACTTGCATGGAACGGATGCACCGAGCAAATGAATCAATTATCTGGCTTCCTGTGATTGTATACTAGTCTTCAACGAGGTTTGCCTGCTGGGGAAAGTGGCAGTCACTGGTCACAGGACTCTGATGTTTCCTGGTCCCCTCCGATGTTATAATTCACTAAACATTGCCAAGCCAGCATTCTGGGTAGAGTCCATTAAGATGGAGTTTGAAGATAGCTGAAATGAACTGTTCTACTGAGCCCACAAGGGTGTCAGTTAGAACTTCAACAAGTTACTGCAATCCTCTTCTGGGATAGAAAGTGCTCTCCTTAGGAGACATAGCTCTGGTGTACAAGGCTGATAGTAACCGTTGAATTTTTCCTCAGTTTGAATTTTTAATTTCACAGCCAAGAAAATAGAAAATGAAATCATGAATGGAGTTATTTTTCCTCCCCTCTTCCCTTTCTTCCTTCTACTTCCTTCCCTCTTGTTTTTGTTTGTTTGTTTGTTTTTGTTTTTTCTTTGTGGAGATAAGAGCTAGCTAGCTGGGTGGCCCTAGCTGGCCTGGTGCTTGCTGCATGGTACAAGCTGGCTTTCACAGCCATTCTTCTGTTTCAGCCAGAATACCTGGGGCTTCCCTTCTCTCCCTCCCTGTCTCCTCTTCCCTTTGCCTTAAGTGTCAAGGTAGAGCTTATAGGAGGCCAGACCTATCTGTTACTTGTTGGAAATACAGAAAGGCTGCAGTTCCCAGTAGGTTGGTTGCAGGCCAGTAGGACACTACCAGGGAAGCACCATAGTGGTAGGTCATGTTGATAGAAATGTGGTGTTCAGAACCCCAGAGATTGTCAGTGTGATGGACCTTGCACTACACATCATAAATAGGATCCTGGACATTTTATGAAGGATTGATGACTGGAAGAGGGATCATATGGTAAAGCACAGATGTAGACCTGTACATGGGGAGGGGAGTTGAGGATGTCTGGTGCCCAATGTGGGCCTTGAACCCACGACCCTGATAGTAAGAGTCTCATGTGAGGTGTCAGTGAGGTGAGGTTGGCTGTGGCTTGTCCTATTCCTTTGATCTCTCAGCTTTAACCCCAATATCTGGCTCCAGGTTTTTCATTAATAAGACCATTTAGCAATTCGTGTTACAAGGATGGGGAAGGAGAACACAATAAGCTTTCCTTGTGTGCAGCTTACTGTGCAGCCAAGGATTATGGCTTCTCTTTAGAGCAAGAGGTCAGAGCCAGTATCGGTAGGCAGCAATGACTGGAAGACAAAAGCCTTTGACTCTGTATGCCCACTGTGAACACTGGGTAACCTTTAAATCCATCGGACACCTCTTTCTTCTTGGTGGAAACTTCATTTTGTAATTTGCCCTCCCTGCATGTCTTTCACGTGGGGCAGACCCTAGCTGGAGTCTGTGTGAGGGGGAAGGAGATTAGAACGCATTTCAGACAGTAAGGCTAGAACCATTTCTTGGCCAGTGACTGGCCAGAAACAGCTGTGGTCAAATTATTGTTTTTGGACCATTTGTGTTATAACAAAATAGTGGAATGTATTTCATTTTTCAATTTAAAAAGTTCAAGATATTTGTTTATTTTTATTTATATGTGTCCCCCCACCCCACCCCCGTGTGTGTGTGTGTGTGTGTGTGTGTGTGTGTGTGTGTGTGTGAGAGAGAGAGAGAGAGAGAGAGAGACAGAGAGAGAGACAGAGACAGAGACAGACAGAGACAGAGACAGAGACAGAGAGAGACCTTGACCATATGTGTATGGATACCCACAGAGGCCAGAAGAGTGTATTGGATACCCTGGAAGGAGCTGTAGTTACAGGTGGTTGTGAGCTGCTGGATGTGGGTGACTCTGGTCCTCTGAAAGGGCTGCAAGCTCTCCTAACCACTGAGCCATCTCTGAGCTCTAAGGCTGTGTATTTTAAAGGAAAAGTTTTATTTAACCTGAAGTTGTAAGGTCAAGGGGTGCAGTGCTGGCATGTGCTCAGCTGGTGAGCGCCTTCTGTGGCGTCACACTCTGGGGGAAATACAGAAAGGAAGGGAATTCATTGAAGAGCAGAGCTGCAGAGTGCACAAAGGGACCAGACTGCTGCACAGCCGTGAACTCTCAATGCCTGATGCTGTTTCTTGCCAGATAGCAATCAATCCCTCTCATAATTGTGGAGCCCCTCAGACTCTCCTGCCCTACAGTACCATTATGGGGGTTGGCTGTTAAGCTTCCATATGAGTCTCCATGTAGACAAAAGTATTCAGAAGATGTACTGGAGCTCTTGGGACACAAGGATTTCCCTTTGAAAACAGCAGAGAAATTCTTCTAGTGGGCATGGCCAGATGTGCACACTGATCCTGGTGGGTTGGGAGGTCTCTGGAAGCTAAATCCAATCCCATGGGCTGTTGCAGAGAGAACCTGGGCCCCAGAGGATCTAAGTAACTCTTTACAGAGGCTGGACCTGGGGACCTAATGAATGACAGAGCAGATGAGTCTGCCTCCATATCAAGCCATTAACATAACACCACGTGGTTTGATTGACTAGTTTCTACCTGCTGCTCTCAAGTGGAAACAGTGACTCCAGGGAAAGAGTCCTTGGAGAATGGCCACTTGATGGCATGGAAGTCCAGCATTGGGCAGAGTTTGAGGAGACCAGAGTTGTCCTTTGTAAGTGGGAGATTCAGGGTATGCCATTCTGATTGCCCAGAAGAACCCCTTTGAGGTTGAGTCTTGGAAGGAGGGGAGGTGAACGACAAGGCTCTGCTTGTTCAGGGGTGAGTGTGGAGCATCACATCTTTCCATCTTAATTACTTCAATGTCTGTTCTCTGTGCTTGAATCATCTCCAGAAAGGAGGCAGTGGGAAACAGTACTTCATAAAAAGCCTTCATTGTGAGGATACACTGGTTTAGGGAGATGGGTGTCATGGAATTAGTTGTCAATGTTTTGTCTAATTGTAGTATCTTAAATTTATCACTTAGTTGTTCCTTTTGGAAAATGGGAAAATGGACCAGTTACTCAAACTTTACTAGTAGTGAACATTTGGGGGATACAATGAAATGATACAACTTTGGAAAGTGATAGCAATGGTAGGCATTTATTTGAACGTTTTGTGCAATTTGAATTGAGAGTACATGCTTTATGTTGAGGTCAAATGAGCAATTTCAGAAGCTGTCAGAGGAACACAAACATGGGTAGGTGTGTCTGTCAGGGCTTTGTGAGCTCTTACTGTTGTAAGCTTCTGTCCCCCTACCTATTATTACAAGACCATTTTTCTAATCACTCTTTTCTTCATCTCTTACGTGTGTGTGTGTGTGTGTGTGTGTGTGTGTGTGTGTGTGTGTGTGTGTGTGTGTGTGTTTAAACCGTGCCTAACCCTGAGCAGTTGGTGAATAGGGACAGTTCGTCTTTGGCATTTCCTGTCTCTTGATGGAGCATTGCAGCTTTTATGTACAATGCTTTTGTCTTGTTCTCAGGAAGCTGTATTGATCTTTCCTGGGGAGCGACAGACTCCAGAGTGTGGTCATTATGACTCTGCAATGAAGCTTATCAATCCTGTGTTTCCTGCCTAGGAAGCGCCATCTGCTCTGCAGTGATTATTCTCATATGCAACCATGGGATTGTGTTTGGGTGATCTTAATGTGCTACATTCCTCCGCCCCCTTATTTAAACGCTGTAACCACCGCCATCCCCAGAAATGTCCCAAGACACAGTTGGCCTTGATATGCCCTGAAAATTGTACCCTGATGCCATGCCTCTGCCAAGGCCTCCTCTGCTCAGATGGGTGGCTTGCTGTTCTGTCCTCCCTCCCCTGTGTGCTCACTCAGCTCTGTGCTGGTGTTACTGTCTTGAGCCTGATGATAATTGCTCCACGTGCCTTGTATTTTGTCATGTGCCAGCAGGCCCTAGGAACAACGCACTGCCCTGCGGTGAGCTTTGGCCCTTGCCCTGCCGTCCTTCCCCTTTGCTCCAGCTTCTCCTGTGGTCTTCATAGATGCCCCTTCCCACTGGGCTTTTAATTCTTGTCTTTTAATTCTGTTCACCTTGGCCAGCACTGAGGGGTTCTTGGATGGTCAGAATTTGCTTCCTGTCTTTGCGTGATTAGTTGAACACTCAGTTGCAGGACTTTCTTGAGCCTTGACAGACTTACTCTCGTTCTGTTGAAGAGCCAACGTGTAGTTGTAAATATGAGCAGGGTACCATTTGTTGTCCCCATACATGTATTTAGCATGTCCTGCTCAAAATAGGATGGTAGAGTTTTGCTATTGTATGGAGCATGAACTTAAATTTTTATCACATTTATTGATTGATTGTGGGCACATATGCCATGGCATACATTTGGTGGTCAGAGGACAACTTGCAAAAGTCTGCTCTTTTCCTTTCAACATGTGAGTTCCTAGATTAAACTCAGGTCATCAGTCATGGTGGCAAGCACCTTCACCCACGGAGGCCTCTTGCTAGCCCAACTTTTTTAAAAAAATATCAAATATTGTTTCCTTATGCTATTTTGATAATGTGTGTAACACGAATCTTAACAGGTCTTATTAATAAAACCAAACCTGAAGCCAGGTATTGGGGTGAATCCTGGAAGATCAGAGAAGCTCACCAGTTCCACAGCTGATCCTGTTTCTTCAGAGTTGAAGCCTCTGGGTTCTCATTCAAGTGGATCTCTGCTGAACTGCTGCTCAAAAACCTAGAAGCTTAACCAGGCTCCAGTTCCTGGTCCTCACGCCTTAAATACCTTTCTGCTTCCTGCCATCACTTCCTGGGATTAAAGGCATGAGTCACCATGCCTGGCTGTTTCCAGTGTGCTTTGAACTCACAGAGATCCAGACAGATGTTAGGATTAAAGGTGTGTGTGCCACCATTTTCTAGCCTCTGTATCCAGTGGCTATTCTGTTCTCTGACCCCAGATAAGTTTATTAGGGTGCACAATATTTTGGGGAACACAATATCACCACAAACGTGTATTGTACTTTGCTCATAATCATTCCCATTACCCTTTCTTGTCCCCACAGTGACACATTTGCTCCAACAAGGCCACGCCTCCTAACAGTGCCACTCCGTGGCTCGAGCATTCACACACCTGTGTCTATGGAGGCCGTAGCTATCCAAACCACCACAATGTGTGCCTTTTAAAAGACCTGCCTATTAGTGCATTTAGTGTGTAGTGAGCTGTGTGTTTAATAGTATTTTAACAGAGTCAGCCTAAGCCTGTGATTGGGAGAAAACATTTACACAGGCATATGGGAGATGGAAACAAACGTCCCAAGTACTCACCAACAGAGCAGGGTGCTCAGTGAATCAACACATTTTTAGAATTACAATAACACACGCAAAAGCTGTTTGTAGACACTGCATTTTTGTCAGGTGCTCACTGCCTCACAAATGATTGTTTATCATCGCGTGCACTGTTGGTGGGAACAGAAAGTAGGATGGCTGTTGTGGAAAACAGTATGGGTTGTTCCTCAGACAAAGGAATGGGATTGCTGTATAATCTAGAAAGTTCACTTCTGGGTATACATACTGAAAAATGGAAAGCAAATACTTAAACAGATCCTCAGTATCTGTATTCACAGTAGCTTTAGTCATAGCTGCCTGAAGGTGCAGGCAGCTGTAGAGACCCTGGGATGAGTGAGTGGAATATAATCCAGCTTTGGAAAAGAAGTCCTTTTGCACACCACACACGGATGAAACATGAGGACAGTTAAACACACACACACACACACACACACACACACACACACACACACCCCAGAAAGAAAAAAAAAACTAAATAGTTTAATGCTCCCCCTTTGGAGGCCTCTGCCTAGGCAGCCATCTAGTTAGAAAGGAGGGAAGCTGAATGGGAGATGGTGGTCAGTGGATGTGGCTTGGGCTTTGTGAGGTGAAACCCTTATTGGAGATGGTCATATAGTGTCCATCATACAGTGTGAATGCACCCGGTACCTTGGAGCTGTGCGCCCCTGAGATGGTTAAGATGGAAAGCCAAGCAACAGCTCGGTTGCAGACTGTGCTTTGGGTGGGGAAGGTAAAAATGACCATGACATGGGGATGCAGAGACAGGAGTCTCAGGGAAGTCGGCGAGACAAAGATGGCAGCATGTGGATGATGATTAAAACTCGATGAGGCTTGTCCATCAGGATTCACTGTGCTGTTCTGATTATTGTGTATGTATCTGAACATTCCCATACCATTTGAAAGTTCTTGTTTGCCGTTCAGTTAAGAAGACCACTTGCATTTTCCGCAGCAAATGAAGAGAGAGGTGTGAGCTGGTATGGGATGGAACTGGTCTGCTCTTTAGTGCAGGAGGCTGAGGACAGCACAGCTGTGGAAGGAGGAAGGGAGTTTTTCTGCAGACAGATCATTTTGAGGCACCCGAGTGGCTTGCAGAAAGCTAAAGAACATGAGTCCTCTGAATGTCCGACACGTGGGCATCAGCTCTCCATTCCTGCAGAAACCTCTCCCGAAGGGCTCAGTCGGGTTTTGTTTGTCTCTGCTTTGGGAACCACAGCATCTCAGTAAAGTTAACATGAAAAAGACCATGGCAAGCGCCTACTCTTAGCTGAGGAGCTGTTGGCACTAAATGAAAAGTCACCGTTCTTCACGGAGCTACTGGTAAAGGTGTCCATGACCCAGAAAATACCCCACATCCATTCACATGCAGGCAACCCTGAGAAGTTAGTGGGTTAAGTGGATATTTTAAAAAACAAAAAACAAAAAAAAGTTAAAGTAGGAGGGTGTGTTTGGAAGAAAGGGCCAGAGGTCGGTGGGTGGGGGGAGGGGTGGATAAGAAAGAGGAATGGAGGGTGGTCCAAAAACATTATAAATAATAGTAAGTTCAAAAAATGAATAACTTTTAAAATAAAGGAAAAATGCAATGTATTTCATGGAGCAATGTTTAGAGTGCCACCCTCCCCCACCACACACATAAAGAACCCCAAAGCTGCATTCTGTGTTGTGGTCCAAAGACAGGCAGTTTTTGCTTCATCCTGAGTAGAGCTAAGAATCTCTTGCAGTCAACACAGGATCTTCCTGTGAGCAGGACCCGTGTATCAAAGGCTCCTACACTTCCAGCTTTCCTACTGAGGCAGCCACATGCAGATAGAAACAGCCTGACATGGGCCTACACTGAGCTCCATAGTGTGTGGCCTGATCTCTTAAGACATTTTTTTAAAGACAAAAATTTTAAAAACAAAAAAGTAAGAGGTTTTTTTTAAAAAAAATTTCTTTATCAATAGTGTTTAAATTTTATGGCATTCTTACTTTTGGTTATAAAAGCATATGAGCACAAGACCAAGAGGAAGGGCATTTTGTTGTAGTCATATAAAGATGACTGTGTTTTTATTTGTTTGTTTTAGGTTTTTTGAGACAGGGTTTCTCTGTGTAGCTTTAGCGCCTTTCCTGGAAGTCACTCTGTAGCCCAGGCTGGCCTCGAACTCACGGAAATCCACCTGCCTCTGCCTCCTGAGTGCTGGGATTAAAGGCGTGCACCACCACCGCCTGGCAAGATGACTGTTTAACTAATGTGGGAGCTAATTCTTGGCACCACTGTGATGAGCTGATGGACTTTTAAAAGAATGTTAGGGGCTGCTGATGTGGTGCTTTGGGTAAAGGTGCTTGCTGCCAAGCCTGACAACCTGAGTTCTGTCTCTGGTACTCACATTGCATGGTGGAAGGAGAGAACCAAGTTCCTCAGCTTGTTCTCTGATTTCCACGTGTGCACCATGACCTAAGTGTGTGCCCATACACTAAGTAAATGTGATTTTTTTTTAAATGGCAAAGAGGGGGCTGTAAAGATGCCTCAGCAGTTAAGAGCAAGTATTACTCTTACAGAGGACCCAAGTTTAGTTCCCACCACCCATATTGGGAAGCTGACAACCACCTGTAACTCCAGATCTATGAGGATCAGATACCTCTGGCCTCAGTGGGGTCTGCATTCAAGTTCATATTAACCCCCCCCCCACACACACACATAATTAAAAATAAAGTGAACCCTTAAAAAGCTAGCAAAAAACTAATATCAACAGCTTCATTTGTTGGTGGGATAGTATTATTTTTTAAAATACATAACTTTTAGATTAGAGAGATGGCTCAGCCATTAAAGGCTAGGCTCACAATAAAAATATATATAAATATACAATAAGTAATTCTTGCATTTCTTTTTAAATTTGTACCTATAGTTCTAGTGAAATTTGAGCCTATCCTGTTCCACCTAACAGAATCAGGTGAGATTACTTAGTACTTCTTTTTTCTTGATGGAATGTATTAATCATAATTTCCATGCAATAATGTACAAATGATGTTGGCCAGTAGCTTTTAGCATGCACTGAAATTGTCAAAATGGAAAGAAGAGAATATTCCATGAAGTTTGGAAACAAATCATCTATGACCCAAGGGAGGGTATGTCGGTGACTGACAGGTATGAAAGCAAATGGTAACATTAGGAGCATTTAACACTAGGGAGCATTGCCACTCAACATTCAGGGACTGTTCAGCACCAAGGACAGTGACATAAAAAGCCATAGTGTGAGTGGTCACTAGGGAACATTACCACTCACCCATGCAGGGACTAGTCAATGTAGAGGACAGTCAGGCTGTAAGTGGGGATTTGTTTAAAGGAGTTTGTTGTTGGAGTTCCTAAGTTTTTTTTGTCAGAGCCCAAGGAAACACCACAGCAAGATTTCATTCTTGTGTTGCTACTTCCGAGGCTGGTTCATCCACGACAAATTCTGAACACTTCCTGTGTGCTTGTATTGACTTGAGATGAGGGAGAGCACTTTCAGCATCGACCTGCTGTGGACATACACTGTTCCCCTGGGCAACCATCTAAAGACAACTACCTATGGGATTTTTCCAATCTTTGCATGTACCTGTGGTCAGAAACATTCTGATCACACAACAGCGCCTGTGTTTTAGGCCATCCTGTGTTCAAGTCTATTCAGTGTTGATTTGGGGCTGCTCTGAGGACTGTGAAATCAACCAGGGACTTTCTGCAGTGTGTTGTGCTTGACTTCCTACCTGAGAGACGTTTTCTCCAATGGCATTTTACTGGGAAGTTTGGCTCTAGCCCTGTATTCCATTTGTAAGGGTAGGCGTCTCAGAAAAAAGCAAGATGGAGCATACTTGCAGAGGTACTGGGTTAGAGCCTGCCATCTCTGAGAGGTCCTGCAACAGAATGGGGGTTCCTGGGTTGGTTGTGTCTCGGGGTGGAAGATTTGCTCTGTGATCATCACTAATTTTGTGGCACACACTGTGCTGTTGAATAGCTTGTTAAGATCTTGGAAGTAAGAAGCCAAGCCCTGTGAGATGCCCCATGTGTACTGGAGCCTCTAGCATAAGTTTACTTTGCCTGGGTTATGCAGACCAAAGCATATTGGAAGAAGCAAAAAGTAGCCACATTCAAGAAGCATGGTGGCCAGGCTACATCAGCAGTTACCACCCCCATTCTTTGACACCGGAGCTTCTCTCTGACTGCTCATGAATTCTCATGTTCACAGTGGCTCACAGTAGACCCAACTGTCCATTTTCAGACACCTAATTTGTAGAATTTTGAAATGCCTAGTAAAGCACCTAGGGAAATATTTTGCTAGAAAAGTAATCATTGTTCATGATATAGAAATTATACTCTGGAACCATGAAGTGGTAAGTGAAAAGCTGTTCTTCTGGGATAACAGCTTCTTGAACTGTCATCCACAATGTTTCTTTCTTTCCTGTCTTCTCCTTTCTCACCCTTTTCTGCTGCTTCAGATAAGCACGTGGCTTATGTCTCCATTCAGCAGCAGCATTTGTGTATCTGCTGATGTTCCCATGTTTCTGTAGCAGCAGGTGGTCACTTTAGACCTGCTTCCTTGTGTACCTTATGATTGTTTTCTTTGTCTATCTGCATGTTGACAGTAATGCCTCTTCTATAAAGTCCCTGTAAATATTTTCACTTATAGGAGAGAAGAAATCAGAAGGATCTAGTACTGGAATTCAGATTTTGGGGTCTAAATTGGCTTTTGTTGTATACTGTTTTTGTTATGTTGAGCTATGTCCCTAATGTCCCTTATATTCTCCAGGATTTTTTTTTTTTTTTAACTATGAAGGTATGTTGGACTTTGTCAAAGTATTTTTTTTTTTCTGTATATAATGAAGTATTGTGTGCTTTGTGTCCTTGCATGTATTTATGTGGTGGATTACTTTATTGATGCTGAATTCATCCCTGCATGTCTGTGATAAAGCCCACTTGATCATGGTGGATTCTCTTTTTGATGTGTTTCTGGACTTTGTTTGCAAGTTTGTGGTTGATAATTTTTGCATCTATGTTCATTAGAGAGATCAACTTGTAATTCCCTTTTCTGTTAGATCTTTGTCTGGTGTTGGTATCAGGATGCTTGGTGTGGAATAATCCTCTTATACATTGTAAAGAGTTGTCACTTGAATTGGTTTAATAAAACACCAGTTGGCCAGGCAGAAAGTATAAGTGGGGCAACCAAATTAAGAATGCTGGGAAGAGGAAGGGTGGAGTCAGGAGTCACCAGCCAGATGCAGAGGGAGCAGGAGATGGGTGTGCCATGTTAATAAAGGTACTGCATGTGGCAGAGCATAAAAAAGGAATATGGGTTAACTAAAAATGTAAGAGCTAGTTAGTAATAAGCCTGAACTATGGGCTGAGCATTTATAATTCATATAAGCCTCTGTGTGGTAATTTTGGAAGCGGCTTCTGGGTATTTATTTGGGAGTTGCTGGTGGGACAGAAACTTCTTTTTACAGGTGCTTCTGGCTTTGTAAAATGAACTTGGAAGTGTATTTATTTATTTAGCACAGACTAACTTGAGGAGTGTTAATGTTAGTTCTTCAAGGTCTGGTAGAATTTGGGGCAGATCCATCTGCCCCTGGCTTTTTTAGTTGGGAGAATTTTAGTTACTATTTCTATCTCATGACAACATTGGTTGTCATGTTTAAATTATTTGCTTTTTATTGGTGGAAGTATTAAGCTAACTTTACATAGTTAAAAGGGAGGTTTATTTTGTGGTGTAACTTATAAGTAAAGGGATAGGTTACAGGGTCCGGGAAAAGTGTAGTGCAGTCCAGCGGTATTCTCTGGAGAACACCGCTTCTTGTTGATCGAATGTTGGTAGGTCATGTATCTAGAAAGCATTCATTTCTTTTGCATTTTCTAGTTTAGTAGAATGTATATTTTTAAAGTACGTCTTTAGTGGCTCTCTGACTTTCCTCAGTGTCTTTTGTAATGTCACCCTTTAACCTCTAATTGTGTTAATTTGATGTTCTCGCTCTTTCTGTGAATTTGGCTAAAAGTTTGTCTCTTTTCAAAGAACCAATTTTTCATTTATTTGTTCTTTGTATTTTTCATTTCTGTTTAATTAATTTCAGTCCCAGTTCTGGTTATCTCCTCTCATTTACTTTATCTGGATGTTGTTTGTTCTTGTTTTTCCAAGGCATGCAATTAGTAATTCGAGATCTCTCAAATTTTTGATGTAGGCACAACACAATAAACTTCTTAGAATCCACCTTTATCATGACCCTTGGATTTTGGTATGTTGTGTTTTCATTTTCACTCAATTCTAGAAATTTTTTAATTTCCTTCTTGATTTTTTTTTCAGTGACCTAATTATCATTCAATACCATGGTTTTTAGTCTGTATGAGTTTATGTACTTTCTGTAGTTTTTATTGCAATTGGACTTCTGTAGGCCAGTTTTACACTGAGAGACCTCTCTTTCTATTAGTTTGCAGAATTTTCGTCTTTGGTGTTTTACTGAAAATATTCTCTGTGTCTTCATTATGTAATTTTTTCCCCTTCTGTGATCATAATCTGAAGGTTAGGTCTTTTTTAGAATTTTGATTCTATAGTTTGTTGAAGTTTGTCTAACTTATTAGAATTCCTTGATCTTATCTGGATGGAAGCCATGTGACATTCCTGACGAGGCAAATGAAGTTTGTTACTGTAATTTAAGACTAAGTATAGGCAAGGTGTAGTAGCACACATCTTGTTCTCTAGAGGCAAAAGCTGGAATGGGAGGTCACAAGTTCAAGGCCAGCCTTGTCTGTGAAGTTGAGGCCAGCTTTTCTCTCTAAACCAGAGAAACTAAAATGTGCCTTCGTGTGTGAAAATGCCCGTCATCAAAGGCTGCAACCAAAGTTGAGGTAGTTAAGTTATGGGATTGAAACACATGGTGTGGAATCAGTCATGGTACTTGTTGTTGTGGATTGTAATTTGAATTAAACAAACAAAACTAACACTTGATGCAGAAAAGGGGACTGTGGCACAAAAATGAATAACCAACCTGAGGGGAGGTGTGGGCTCTGGGGAGGAGAATGGAACTTCCCAGCCATACCTCTTTGTCTGTCTGTCTGTCTGTCACAGAGACTGGTAGAAAAGTGAGTTAGGAAGAGCTGCAGGCTGGATAATGGCTTCTCTGTTGATGCAGGACAAGTTTGGAAATGTTAGATAAACAAACATTCTAGGCTTAAAGCAGAAATGCGCACCTATTAATTACGTCTTCTGTGAATGTACTTCAGGTTGCTAAGGAGGCCCTGTGATATTGGGGAAGTAGGAAGTATGGGCTGCTTGCATATAGGAGCTACCAGATTTCCTTGACTCAACTTTGCATCAGAGTAGAGAACCACATGAGCACAGGCCTGATCTGATTGGCTTAAGACTTGTCCATGACAAGAATTTAGGTTATCCCAATAGTTATTCTAAATATTTAATCATAACTTATAGTGTATTGCTTTAAAGCACACATCTGTGAACTTTAGAGTCAAGCCAATGTAACTTATTAACATTTGTCTAGAGTTTAAATTTAGTTGAACCTCAGGAAAAGTTCTGGAAGATGAGCTAACTGAAATATGTGTGGACTCTTCTAGTTGCAAGATGAAGGTAGAGCTTACGTTGAGTCACAGAATCAAACAATGCCATTGATACACACAGGCCCAACCGACAGATGTGAAACACCAACAATGGTGTCGATGCAGAGGCTACGTGTTAACTTAGAAAGTGTAGCTTCATGGTATTTATGAATGGAATCGAAACCCATAAGCTGTTTGTCTTCATTATACTGTGGGGAGGGCTGAGTCCAGGGGAACTGGCAGCAGGATTTCTCAATTTTAAATCACAGCTCCAGCTAACTGAAGTACTGAGTTAGTGGCTCTTGGTCGTATTGACCTTCGAAAATAGCCCAAGACCTGTTTGGCATCAGAACTACGTTATGTTTTCCAGAAGAAGAATGAATTTCAAGATTAACGTAGGATTCTGAAAGTCGTGCTGGGTCCTGAAAGTTAGAGGCTAGTGATGCGGAGCAGAAAGATTTGGGGTCCTTGATGAGGTTTGCTTGAGTCCGGTGGAGGCAGCAGCCCCCACTGCCCTGGGTTGGCTGGCACCCCATCTGTGCACTTACCTTTCCATCTAGTGCTCAGGCACGTGCTGAATTGCCTGGATGAGCCAATGCTTGCTTTCCCCAGAGAAGCCAGTCTGTTTCCTTGTACTGCAGCACTGCTCTGGAGACCAGGAGTCCTGACACCTCTACTTCTGTCATGCCATTGTTGTGGCTCAACATTACACTTTGCTTTCTTGCCCTGGTGTGTGTGCACAAATATATGTGTCTATCAGTAACAAAGTTAAATTGTTGTTTAACTTCATTAGTATCTTTAACTTAAATATAAAAATAAATGCATCCTGATTTCAGAAAAGGAGTGAAATACTACTTTGGCTTTGTAGATCAAACTTGGGATTGGATGATTGTTACTGTTCCAGCTTTTAAAGGGATAGAACCTTCCAGGGAGACTGGAGCTCTGATGCTGTGTACAAAATGTGCACGTTCATTCTTCTGTGACCAAGTTGCCTTTGCTACTTTGCATTTTAGTGTCACATCAGAGTTTCATTTCATGCTCATTTGTTCATTCACATGTGTTTTTATTTTTAGCTCTAAGCAAAAGGCATGAGGCCTCAGCTGAAATGAGGTGGCTTGAGGTCATCCGATTTCTAGACGTGTGCGGTCATCTGGTCCTGAAAGTCCTCTACACAGAATGGTAATGGCAAAATCTAAGGGATGGAGAGGGGCCTCATGTCCCCACCTGCCCCACCCCCACCCCAGTGCCTCCCCTTGGAAGATGTGAAAATTCTTAGCTTACTAATGTTCCTTCCCTAGACTAGGTCATATGTAACAATAGCAGCAAAAACATCAGAAAACCACAGGCATATCAAATGTTTTAGGTGTGTGTAAACTAGTTTTTGTTTTGCTTGTTTGTTTTAGCTTAAGTAGCAATAAAATATATGCCACATGAAAAGCCATGAGCCCCTAGGAATTTGCATACTGAAAACCCAGTAGGATTTGCTCCTCAACAAAAGGGAATCCAGGCTTCCTAGGATTTTTGATGCAAAAGAAGGAATTCTTGCCAGGGTGTTCTCTTCTATGATAAAGAATTTTGATGTTATGTATCTGTGTGTGATTTATTTTCAAAAGGTAAATCAGCTTTTGAGAATCAGTTATTTTTTATTTAATCATTTTACGTATTATCAGTCAGCTCTGCTGTAATTGTTAATGTTCAGAATGTTTTATGTGTTTATATAGTTTGTAGTGGAAGGGAGTAGAACTGTGAGATAGATAGCTGTATGTATGTACATATATGTTAATACTAGGGAAGCGTTCTTGGGGGAGGTGCCATCTCTTAGTTGTTTTGTTTATTCTCATGGACCAAGCCCTGTTAAATCTGCTAGAGAAACTGTGCTTAGAGAAAAGGACTGGGCTTGATTCTGAGAAAGACTGAGATTCTTTGCTCAGATTCACAAGGTGTCCTGAGCCACTAACTCAGAGAAGGGGTTCTCCGAGTCAGTTCACATCCTGCATTAAATACAGCTCCATCAGCTTTGAAAATAACCTCACAGGTTTGCTGCATTTTAGCCTAAGTCGTGAAGTGGCTTCATCACTGAGCTCTAAGAGGGGGCAAATTTCATCCTAGTCTAGCAGGTCATGCAGAAGACAAGTTCCAAATTGTCTGTTACCCGGTGGACAATTCATTCTAAAGCAATGCCATGTTGCTTTTTGTGTTTCCTTCCATAGACACCCCTCAGCACTTCTGTGCATTGCTTCCTGTTTGTCTGTAGTATTTTCTCAGCCTGTGATCTTACATGTTGAGAGTGGCGAGCTACAGGGAAGGTTTCCCTTCACCGCTGTGACATTTTATGATGAGAGGTAGTTGTTCACACGCACCAAGATACCCCCAACCCCCATGGAGCTCTGGCTCCAGTGGGTCACCCAGGAGAAATGCACTCTTGTCTGGGTCTCAGCTTGTCTTCACTGGCAGCCTTGTCCTGTTTAGACAAAGGCAGTGGTTAGCGAGTTGTTCCTATATGCAGGGTTACACTTCCCTTGGAAGGGAGAACTCTGAGCTCTTAGTTTTCTATAGAAGAATGCTCTGGCCTTAAGTGGCATGTTTTCTAAACCACAGTAGAGGAGTTGGTCATGGATCCTTTTTGTGTATTAACAGTGTCTTAGTAAGAAGGGGCTGAGCTGCATATTTCTGTAGTCACAGTCCCAGCATTTGAGAGGCATGGCAGCATAGTGAGACTGTCCTAGGTGTGGGATGTGGGAGAAGATCTTAATGAGAAACAATTACTGGCATTGCTGATGCTTGTGCATTTAGAAATTGTAATCTCTAAATCTCTAGCTGGGCTTAGTGGTCCACGCCTGTTATCTCAGCACTTCAGAGACAGAGACAGGTCAATCTTTCTGAGTTCTAGGCCATCCCAGTCTACACAGAGAGTTCTAGGCTAGCCAGGGCTACATAGTGATTGCACACTCACATTCTCTCTCTCTCTCTCTCTCTCTCTCTCTCTCTCTCTCTCTCTCTCATACACACACACACACACACACACACACACATACATGCACGCACACCTGATTTCTTATTACCCAAACCAAACGGGTTTTTTTGTTTGCTTGTTTGTTTGTTTGTTTGTTGTTTGTTTTTTTAAATAGACAAAAGAAAGCAAAGCAAGCACTTGGTTCTGCTGGCCCCTTTTGAGTTAGACGACTTGGGTATTTTTAATGCTAAGTGCTAGAAGTTAGTGCACTGGAGGACACACACCAGCCACTGTCACTCAGCTAAAAAGTAGCTTCTAAACATGTGAATTGTTCAAGAAAAAGCCTGTGGCTTCATTCATGCACCCCAGCATCTTCCCCAAGGTGACCACTTCCAAGAAAGGAGGACAGGACTGGTGCCATTAACGAATTATAAGTGTGAAAAAGTGTTGACCCAGCAAATAGTGAACAAGCAGGTGGCACATACGAGTATAGTTGGATATTTACTTTGCTGTATGGAAACTGCTTTGTTTTAAAGTAAAGCTTAAGGGCTAATGTAACATGAGTACAACATTAATGTTGAAATGTTTGGAAATTTATAGAAGTAAATATTGACCTTTTTTGAAAAAGTCTTTTCTTTTGCCCATGTTTAATTTATTTTCCCTTTTTGTTTTTTAGGTTTGCAATTTTTTTTGGTGATGGCATGTTCAGAATCTTGGATCCCTAAGTTGAATGTTGGAAATATGTAGGAGCCTTGGAAATTATGTTGTTTTCATATTTTAATTTTTTGGTAGGTGAATCAGTAGATTAATAAACGCATGTAAAGGAACTCTGTACTTGTCAGCTGACAGGGGTGTCTCAGGATTGTCGCCTGAGTGCTGTACTCTGGAGACAGTCTGCTTTGGAGGTTCTCTTGTGTTCTGGGCAGTGTGGGCTTCCTCCCGTCATGCTTTGGTTAGAGAGTTTTCTTTCCCACATGCCTGGCAACACGAGCTGCTTAGATCACAGGGATTATTGATCAGGAGTTAAGAGGAGAAGAAAAAAACATCAAGTGACAAATGAAATTCAGTAATTACAGAATTTCAACCTGGAGCATCTCACAAGGTCTGGATTAGAATATGTAGATTTCTTTTTCTCAAATACATGTGTGGCCAAATGCCGCCAGTTTCCCCAGTTAGGCATTATTGTAGGTCAGAGGTGCTCACACGAGGGAAGAAGAGGGAAGAAGGCTGTTCACTTTCACTTCCTCCTTCCCTCTTGTCACGTGGGTGAGTTCGTAGGAAGGGGTTGGTGGTCTGGGTAAAGGAGGGAGAAAAGGCCTCAGTTTCCTGGAAGGATTAATTTCCCTAAACAACAACAAACATCAACAGAGGCTGGCCTCCTTCCTGGTGTGGGCTGCTCTCATGTGGAATGTGAATGGGGCAGTAGTCAACCACCGACAGGTGGATGCGTGGTATCGAGTGCAGACTGCTGTGGCTGTAGTCATTGGTGGTTGTCATTGCCTGCCTCCTCTGCACCTGCTGGAATTTGGAGACTTGAGGATGCTTAGTTACTTGAGTAACTAACTCAGGGGCTTAGTTTTTCAGTGGTCAGTATGAACGCGTCCCTACTCTTTACACGCTCACTGAGGAATAGCAATTGTAAAGACCACAGCTAGAACAACTTGGAAGGACGAAGAACACGCAGGAAACCGCAGACTGAATAGTAGCTCAGGAGAGTCGATGGCCAGTTTTACTATGGTGAGCTGTCCATTGTTCCTGGAGTCCTTCCATGCTTGCAGCCACAGTTACCCCCAGATTTCTGTTAGGAGGTTTTCAGAAACTGAAGGGCTGTACTACTGCCAGTGGCCCCCTTCTCATCAAAAGTTGATTACGTCATTTCCCCCCTTCTTCCTGACAGCCTTCTCCTCC
The DNA here is from genome assembly GCF_903995425.1 of Onychomys torridus. Lineage (NCBI taxonomy): Eukaryota > Metazoa > Chordata > Mammalia > Rodentia > Cricetidae > Onychomys > Onychomys torridus. The sequence goes on from NC_050451.1 coordinate 52,269,359, forward strand.
CTTTTCAGTGGGATGAATTAGATGATACTTATTTAGTAGAAAGCACACTGGAAAATAATAGGTAGACTGTTTTTGTTACATACCAATCTCTGCATGTGTTGTATGTTTAGCTGCTTTCTGATTACAACCAGCTCTTAAAAACTCCTTCTGTGGCCCTTCTGTCAATAGAGGTTTCCTTTTAGCTAGTTCTAGCTACAGTATTGATTGGGCCTTGGTATCTGATACACCCAGAAGGGATTAGCCAGCCAGAAAAAACTTTGTCCCCACCAGAATAAATATTTTAAAGACCTTCTTAGATTCTGAAAACCATGAGTCCAAAGGAAAGAGACATAAAGAGAAAACCTTCTGAGCCTGATGGTACAGAGTAAGGGTGAGCTGCCCACTGAACTGCACAGAGTGGATCTCGAGGATCAGAGTGCATCCTAGAGAGGAAGAGAATGCTGGGATGGATGTCTTGAATAGGAGGCATTCTGTGTTGTCATGGGTTGCTTTCATGAGCATGCCATCATATTTAAGAATAGTGAGGCCAGTTTTTGAAAATATTAATGTATTGCTTTTAATGGTGAGTTTGAATTATTCTGGCATGTTCTAAAATGTGTTTGTGGCTCAATGTGGTTAATATAATTTCAAATAAATACCTTAAATACTAGAGAAAACACATTATCAATAAAAATTCTTTTGTTCCTGTTATATAACTTTACAAAATATAGAGTATCATGTATAGTGAAGAACTGAGGCCATGGATACGGTCCTGATGGCCACCTCCCAGAAGCTTCTGGATAAAACTTTAAGACTGTACTCAACTTGTTTTACTTGTAGTACTCATTAGAGATCATTTTAGTGTGTCTCTCATGGGAAGTCTGTCCCTTCCTGGTTCACTGCTTCACAGCCTTGGTACATCACATTCCAAAGAGTAACAGGTCTGTTTGAGGTACGTCTCCTAACAGAGGGACCTGGAGAAGGGGAGTGGAGCAGCAGCCTACTGTGTCGGGGAAGTTGTAGAGAAATTCCACATGGAGATCTGCTGGAAGCTGGGACTCCATCACCAGCACAGCCACATTGGTGTGTAAGGATGTCCTGATCTATCCCATCCTTGTCGCTCGCTCTGACTTTGATCTCCCATACTGGTTCTCTGCTTCCGAAGGCGGGACCTCCAGGCTCGAAGGCTGCCCACTGCCTCTTCACCCAGAGACCTGCAGCCACAAAGTGGAAGCCTCCTAGAGAAAGGGAGCAGATCCTGCAAAGGCCACTCCCGAGGACAAGTGGAGCCTGAGGCATTGGACATGGCGGTGTCTTCTGTTGATGGAAGTTTATTTCATAAGAAGTTGAATAGTAATGCCTTTTAACAGGAGCATCCTTTCCCCCCTGAATTACTGTAAAAGTTTTCTCAAGTGTGACCTTTTATTGTGTAGGATATTAAGTTCTTGGTATCAGATACTTCTTAAATTATGTAATAGTGACTGGAGATTTGGCACTCTGTTGTGACTTGGAAATTTGAAGCACCTTTTCAGGAAAATTGTCAACATTCCCAGTTGACTGGTTTTCATTCCTTTCAGCTTTTCTGGTGTGTCAGCTGGGAGGAAAGACCCTCTGCTTTGCGTTCCCATTGGTGGCTGCCTCTCTCCGTGCTTGTTCTGTCAGTTGTGGGGAATTTCTTGCATAGCACAGCTTCATTCTGAAGGTGGAGTCAAGAGACTTGAAGAAACGCTGCCTCTGGAGTGAGTGCACAGAAGAGTGTCATTAGGATGACATCGTGGCCTGCTCTTTGTATCTGAGATGAATTTGACTGCCATTTACAAACTGCCATTTATGTACAGACATAAAATAATCTCAGAAGATGTATCATTAATGTCAGCAAAACGCACCTGTCACCTCTGAGGCATTTCTCTGTGTGTGGTCTAGAGTTGATGATCCATTCCGCTGCAAAGGCTCCAGGTCAGTTAACCTGACTGAAAGATAGCATTTACTCAGCATCTGAGCTGTTTTATGTCTCCTTTGAGAGTTTGCTGCTTTGGACTTTTATGGTTCCACATCCATAAGAAGAGGGTCCTGGAAGGAGAGCCTGAGTTGATTCATGCCTCAAATATATGCTTTCTGTGGTGACAATTAAAACATTGAGTACAAGGGTCTGTGGAAATTCAGCTGCATCTTCCTGCTCATCCTTCCTAGGCAGTTCCATCATGGTTCCTTCTGCCTCTTCAAAATGGTGCTGTTTGGCTCCCAAGTCCTGAGTCCAGACAGAAGTATCAACACACCGTTCAACCTTCTTTCCTATTGTCAAGTTGTGTTCTGCTAAGAACAGGAGCTTTGCATCATCCTTCTGACTTATTCCTGACGTATTTCCATCTTCCTTCCTGAAGAGAAACAGCACTTCTAGACATAGGGACTTTGGCTGTCTAAGGGATGCCTCTAAAAAGTTCACAGCACTGTATTCTAAAAGTGGCTTCTCAGTGTGCTGGTTGCTGCTATTGTGGCTTCCAAGGAAAGCTCCACTAATTGCCATGCTATGAAGCCAAAAGGAGCCTGGCCTGCCTGCGGCCTGGGAAGACTCAGAGCTGAGTTATGGGCATGGAAGCTTGCTGGGACTTGAAGAGACATACTCCTGTGTTTCCCTTGGTGGCTAAAAAGGAAACAAACAAAGAAACAAACAAAACTCACATAGAGAAAGTATCTGTGTCAGGAAGGTTTGTCAAGACCATAGCTAGCTTTTTAGCTATGAACCTACATTGAACCTACATTGACTATCCAGGTGTGTCTTTGTAAAGCATTATTTAATCTTTAGAAAACTATACTAACATTAAAAAAAATAAGATTTTATACATCTCAGAAACAATACAGATGTGATTTGTGAACAGGCTATACTGTTTGTAATTTCTGACTATTGCTTAATAAAAATTAAATGATTATTTAAAACCGAACACTTTGAAATTATTTGTGAGGATGGTAAGTGTGTGGCTGTTTGTACTTTTCCTGTAATATATGCTTATTTTCTGCAGCTGCTGCTATAAATCCTGTGGTCAGGTCATGTGTTTTCTCCAGAGTCTCTAAGCGCTTGGCTGTAGTCACTAAGTACTTAGGGTACTAGAAGTGTATCTCAGGGTTTTCTGTGTACATGGCAAACTTTGTCCAAAGTAGCTGTGTACTCGGAAAGAGATTTTTAATAAGTAAGTGTGAATGGGGCCTGAGGTTCATGAAAGACCCTCTGTCTGGAGTGAGCAGTGGATAAGCTGTGCGCTGCATGGCTAAAGCCAGTCGGAGGGGCTCATGGGTACCAGAGCTCCTGCATGCAGCAGAATGCGGGAGTAGAAACACAAGGACAAGCAAACACTTAGGAGAGTTCAAAATACAAGATTTTGATTTGAGTGTTAGTCCCAGCACTCAAAAGGCTGAGGCAGTAGGATTGCCCTGGTTCAAGGACAGTCAGGGCTGTAGAGTGAATTCCAGGACAAGAGCTCTTAAAAACCAAAAACAAGTTTTATGCCCTTCTCTGCTGTATGTCAGGTTCATAAAATTAAAAGCTTATACTGTTGAGTTCTCTTAAAGACAATTATACAATTTCTCATTGGTTTTTGAAGTCAAAATCCTGGGAGCCACCATGTCTTGGGAGTGTAGGTCAATATTAGCATGTTGACTGAGCTCTGCCTAAAGGGCTTGCTTAACTTTCAGGTCCCCTATTAGGGTTTATGAGAACAGTCAAAGGGCTTTGACCATTGCTTTAGCATGCTGTTTAGAAAGATCTTTGTTTTTTAAAAATAAATCTGACATTGCAACAATGTCATCCTATTTGAACCAAGGCTCAGCCAAGAACTTTCTGGAAGTCTCTCACATTACCAAGATGTTAAAAGTTCAACTGAAAACTCAGATGATGCAAAGATTCATGATGACACAGACTTTCAGGAAATGATTTTTGTCACCCTGTGGATTGTGGTTACTAAGTGTGTGTGTGTGTGTGTGTGTGTGTGTGTGTGTGTGTGTGTGTGTGTGTTGCGCCACCTTCCATAAAGTTTCTCCCTGACCCCCCAGGTCTGGGCAAAGTTCTTCCTGGGTTGTAGGATAGAAGAAATTTGTTCTACTATTTTCCTTATATTTCTTTTTTCTTATGAGACCCACTGTTGAATTCTCAAGCCCTGGGCTGTCATTAGTGAGACAGTCGCTTCCTCCATTCATTGGGACTTAAAAGTAATGAATGAAATTACCAAATAAATGAACCTGGCTGGAGGGGTGTCTCGTATTCTGGGTCTCATTGCTCTGTATCCTCCCGCAGGGCTGCACAACCATCCTACTTCATGGAACGTATTATTTGCTGTTATGATTTTGAACCAAGCATTTTTAATAGTCCCTAATTGCAGCAAAGATTACTCATGGATACCTATTGAAATACTTCTTAAAATATGGCATCCAGAAATTGGTAGATTTGTGACTTTTATTTTGAAGAGGAAACACAAGTTTCTTGTTGGATCTTGACTGGATCTTTGATAGTCTCAAGCAGGAAGCTTACCTGTTTCTCTGCCTTCCAAGCCCTTTGCATTCGTGGTCAAATGATGTCTAAGGTTTCCCTGAGAAATGGGAGTAGTGGGGTTTGTTTGTTTGTTTGCTGCCCCCCTCCCCTCACCCCCACCCCCCACGCTTGGGTGTCTCTATAGCTTCTGTAGAAATCCATAATCCTGATCACAAAACAGCTTTTCATGCAATTTTAAAAGCTCCATTTGTGGAATCTTTGGAGTATACCAAAATGTTGATGACACTGTAGAACAGTTCCCATCTGAAGGGAATGGGCAGTTACTGAACAACCAGGCTGTGTGGCCTGTGTGCAACTTGTGGGTGGCTCAGGGCTGCTTCCCACTTTCCGTTGGCCTGATTCAGCAGTTGTAGTTCTTGTTTTACCAAATTGATGGCAAATGGTGGAGGGTTGCTTTACCTGTCTGCTGGCATAAGCAAAACATTTTTTACAGCTCTCCAGGAAGCCACTGCAGCTAATTGTAGTTTCTTCCTTGTAGATTTCAAGGTTTAGATTTCTCTGTTTAAATCGAAATGGAGTTGAATTCATCAGAATCTGCCATTTCCTCTACAAAAGTGAAACTTCGACACCAAGAGTTGATCTAGAAGCCCTTTTGGAGATGCGCTCTTTATTGTGGTACACTGCTCTTAAAATCTGAGGAAGAGATTAAGCCTGATGATTTGGGCTTGATGGAGCAGGTGTGTGTGAGGACCATTCCTCTGCAGACCTCGCTGTGCGTTCTTTTTGCCCCATTGCTCTCTTTGGAGGAAACTGTAGAGCATCTTGTGAGTTTGGAATCAAGGGCACCAGGAGGAAAGACGGGATGGGCAGCCAGGACGGAATGAAACGAGACTCCTGGGGGTATAGGCTGGGTCAGTACTGGGGTATCTTTACAGCTGCCCCAAATTCTTGGGTTCTGCATCATCTTTGTCTTGCTTGATGGGAACTCGGGTTCCCTTAGGCTGCTCTAGTGCTGCATTGTCATTAAGCAGGCTTTCTGCTATCCCCGAGACTCACCCGGATGATTGACGGCAACTAGCTCTTGCCAACTAGGAGCTTTCACTTTCCATCATCTCTCTTCCCGCCCCTTTCAGTGAGCTACGCCAAAAGCTTTCTTCCAAAGACTGTTCGAAGACTGGTTTCAGCTGGGTGTGCCAGTTACATCTTGCATTGATGCTGTTTCTTGGGTCTCAGGCACTGCTCTAGTCTCTTGGCAAACAGACATGATGAGCATAAGGTTTGTGTTTGGAAAGGGATAAACTTGTGAGATGTTTACTTGTAGAATTCATTTAACCTGTTTTGGACCTTGACTGACCACTGGCAACACAGGGAACAAAACCATGGCCGAAAAGCATTGTGTGCTCAGCATTCTGTGGGGAGACTTGAGGCAGCACGTGGTGATGACTAACAATGTCAGGGTAGGTGTCCTCCAGAAAGTGTGACTTGGGAAATGTTTCTAAACATTTCTGCTTTTCTACCCATTCCTTGGCCCACACGAGACATGTGTGCCAGCTGTGGACAGCCTCTTGTCTCTCTGTGCTAGCCTTGCCTGATACCCCATGGCCCAGCCCCATGCCAGTGGGGGGTTGTGATACGTCAATGCAGAGGTTCCACCAGAAGGAGCCATGTTTCTTAGGGGTCTGAAACTCAGACCCAGGACGTGCAGCCAGACATGAGAGAGGACTAGCCTAAGGAGAATCCGAATGAGACCAGTGTCAGACCCCACATTTCATGCTGCAGGGAGGATATGCAGATCGGGCACCTGGGTCCTCCGCTGTCTTCTGTGGCCTCCCTCCCCTGTGAGAGTTAGTTAATGAATGCTAAGCAGGGCCAGGATTCCTTGAGTCCCTTGGACAGGTTGGAATTCCTGGTGAGCGAGGGGCAGAAGATGGGGAGTCAAATTTTTGTCTTCCATCTGTATATCTGTTTTCCTCAAAACACCTAACTTGTTTTAAAACCTTGATATGATTTGCAACCATTACTTTCCATTAATCATCCTTGCTGACCAGTCCCTCCCCCTTTTTGGTAGCACTGGGTTCGAACATAGATGTTCTTACATGCTAGGCAGACCACTCCACTCCTTGTCTGTGTTCATAGCCCCACGCTTTTTCTTTTTAAAACCAGCATTATGCAAGTGTACATTACTAAGATGAATGCATCCTTTTCAGTGTCTCCTCAGTGTGCACGGAACCAACTCTCTTGTATTAGCTCCTTGCCACTGGGACAAAATACCTGACTGAATCAACTTAAGGGAGGGTGTGGCAGTAGATCAAGACACCAGTACCATGACACCACCTGTGAAGCATAAAGTTAGGGCAACTTGGTCATGACCCATAAGCTGTACCACTACAACTCTTGGTCAGCTGGCTAGACCCTGTGTCCAAAGGTTCTCCAACATGGCAAAATACTTCTTGCAGGGACCCGGTTCTTCAGACATGTGAGCCAAGACCACTTCATGTCCAAACCACAATGTCCCTACTGCTGGAAGCTCGGTTTACAGTTCAGATTCCTTCCAGGTTTTCTCTCCTGCAAACTTAGTTCCCTGACCTCTCTCCTGTGTCATTTCTGCACTTACTCCATTACCTTGGTATAAGTCGTTGGCACTTGGAAACTTGAGGTGTCTAATCTGAGATACACTCTATCAGGATCCAGTGCTTCCAGATGGTCCCTCTGAATGGTGCATCTAGGTTTTAGAACACCGAAGCTGGATGGCATCTCCCTTTGGAATTGTCAGTCTATGCCACCTGTCCCAGTGGCTCATGATGTTTGTTCCCAGCCAGGATTTTGCATCCCTGATTCTAAGGCCTAAAGAATTTCCCAGCCTAGTGTGAAACTGCTTTGATTGCAAGTTTTCCTAGTTTAATTAGGCAGATCAAAGAGAAGTGTTCTCATTGCAGAAGTTGAATATCTACATCGAGTTCTGATGCATCTCTCTTTCTAGTCTTTGCAGGGTGGTGGTGTGAGTGTAACTACATCCTCCCTGTCTTCAGGGAGTGCACCTTTGGGGTTTGGCACAATTGCTGTTTTGTGCTTAGGATTGGCAGTGCTGTTCATCTTCAGAAGCTGCCTTCCCGGATCATCATAACATCTCTAGATGCTTTCTAGACGAAACCATTGGGTACTAAATGCAGTGAGTGGAACGTTCAGATCCCTGCCCGGTCACATAGCTTAACTTCTACTGAAATCATTAGTTCTGTCTTCTGTCAAGATGAGCTCTATTTAGGAATTGTTGCTACACCATCTCTTCCATCTCCCACCTTCATCTTGCCTCCTCAGGAACTCACAAGCTTGGCTCTGCTGTTGGGAGGTATCCACCAGAGAAGACCACTCGGATGTGATTCAACTCAATAGAAAGTCTTTATTAGCTGGCTGGGATTCCAGTGCAGTCCTGAGCCTTTCTCAGTGAGCTTTAAAGCACTGGGGGATGGGGGGGGCTGGAGGGAAGGGAGGGGAAAGAGAGAGAAAACCATTCTGGGTGGACACACCTCAGCAAGAACAGTTAGCCAGAAGCAGAACTACAGAAGCCAAAAAGCAAGGTTAGTACATTTAGAGACTTTCCCAGGACTATGGGCTTTGATAGATTAGGTCTTTGTTCTTGTTTTTGGCAGGTATTCTGCCTATTTGCTGGGTTTTGAGGCCTGAGTGGTACTTTCATCATGCTGTCTGTTGTGCTAAGGTCTGGGGGTCTGTTACATTCCCCACTAGTTTTATGGGCATGAATCAAACCGTGGACTCATCTGAGGGCAGGAGCTTATTTCGTCTTCTGAGCCCTAGCTAGTTGTTTTGCAGAATTTATTCTCTCTTTTACATAGCTAAGTAGGTGGTTGAGCAAGCAGGGTCCTCTAGTGAGAGATAGGGGCAAAAGGATTAATGGCCCAGCCGTGCCTGTAAGTGGAGTGGTTATCCAGGGTGACCAGAGAACAATGTTAGTAGTTGTTAGAGCCTCAGTTTTTTTTTTTTTTTTCTTGAAGGTTATTTTTGACCATGGCTAAACTTTCTCTAATTACCCCTGTCTGTTGGGCATAAAAAAGCAACAAGTTTCTTCCAGCACCATAGAGAGACCCCCCTTGTCTCATAAAGAGGAGTCCAATTCCTCTGCGATTCTGAACAACCACCCCGGCTAAGGAATCTATCTGAGCTTCCAGACCGATGGTAGAATCTTCTGGATGGCCAGGTCTGTGTCCGCTTGAGCACTGAGTTCCTCAAAGTTCTTATGACTCATAACTAGGTGTGAAGTTCCGACTAAAGCAGAGCCAGCAGTACCTGTCCCCATCCGGAGGGGAACGGGAACAGGAATGGTGTACCATGCATGGGAAAGCCCAGAGTCTAGACTTAGGTGGGCTCTGCCCTCTGTTATAGATGAACGCCTGTGGTGTAAAATGCACGAGGACAAGGAGGAGTGGGGTCTCCTCCAGTGTGAACAATTCGGAATGTGCACACTTGATGAAGCTCTTAGTGTAAGCAAGGCAGGTAGTCTCCGGAGCCTGGAAATATACTCAACCGCCATTCCTTGGAATTATCCTGCTGTGTATGACTACAGGGTTCTGTGTGGGGCGAACTGTGTGGGGGAGTGTTATGGTGACATTAAACAGGCATCCTTCTCCTGGAAGTCCCCAAGGGTGAGCTGTTAAGGCCGGTCGTGGCCAATACCAACGTAATATGGGGGCCAGTCTATCCACTGAGACTCATCTCACCTTCCAGGTAACCATTCGCAACCAGACATAGGTCAGGACTAATGGCTATACATGGACCCCAGGCCTCCATATTATGTTGGCTCCAAGTACCAGGTTGGGATTTTCTTTCTCGAACTTATGGGCAGGCCGAGCGAGACACAGGCAAGGGTACAGCCTCTGGAACCTTCTAGTGAGTAGTCCTCGGGATCTGTTGTAGGGCCTGTAAGGACTTGAGGAGGGAATGGCTGGTAATTTCTGCCTTATGAACATCTCAATATGGGGTACACCTGGCCCTCAGGAAGGCAAAAGGCACTCATATGGCCTCTAGTAGGTCCATAATTTTTTTTTCTAGTTTTGATTTCCTTTTTGGCTGAGGCGAAGAGCCCCTTCTCTCTCTCTAGAAGCCCCTATGGACACTGGCCATGGCTGTCTGTGTCTACAGCGATGGCTTTGCCCTATTCCCAGCGAAGTCACTGGGTTAAATGCCAGAAGCTAAGCCCTTTGTGCTGAAATCCCTGGGCTGAGGGACCGGGCCCACTCTGTCCTGTTTTAACTGGCCCCAGCATAACTGATTTCATCTTGAATAAAACTGCTCCCATCAGTGGATTGTATCTCTCCTGCTTCTCGTAGCAGGATATCTGTTAGGTCAGGTCTGATGGATTGGGTGACACCAGTGGTTTTCGGCGAAGTGGGGATCAGGAAGTGTGGACAGGCTGGAGGCTCCCAACCTGCTAGCCCCAGAACATCACAGGAGTGGAGCAGAGGATGTAGCAGCTGCAGCCACAGGGAAAGCGGCTGCTGGGGCCAGGGCCCTGCCTGAGGGGGAAGCTGTCCCTGCTGGAGTCTGTCCTTCACCAAGGCTCTAAGTGTTTCCACATTGCCATCACCCACCTGGGTGAACTGAGCCATGAGTTCCTGCTGGCTGGAGCTGGAGAGGCCAGTTCATCTCCCGTCACCAGGTTGCTGACGGGGGATCCTGTCTGCATCCACGGCCACATCGCAGAATCATGCCATGCTATGCCTCTCATCCGGTTGATGGAGTCTGACGACCCTAACATAGCTGCTGTCTTGGACAGGATCTTTGGGTTATTGTCTGGCGATAGACTGGCCCTGCTGATGGCCGAAGTTTTACAGAATTGCATGCAGAGCTGGCCCAGAAGTGCTTGATAGTGCATTATTTGGGCACTGTACATCCACCTTTCTTGGGTCCCCCTCAGGAGAGCCACTACAGAGTGTGGGGTGGTTAAGAACAATTCCTGGCCCAAAGCCTGTTGGTCAGCTTCTTTTACTAGCCTGACTGTAGTAGCAACTGCCCCAAAACAAGCCAGAGACAGAATCAAGTCTCGGATAGAGAGGCCACCGGCCTCTGCTAGGGTCCTAGTGCCTGGCCAAGGACCCCCTTTGGAGGATGCGGTACCCTTCTTCCCTCTTTTTTTTCCTGCTGTCTCTGGCTTCACCTTCTGGGGTCTCTTTTATATTTTGGACCTACTTACATTATCAAACCCTCTGATTCCTGCAGTTTCTTTTCTAATATCTGGGGCCAACTGAGTAAGAAAAGCAGTATTTTCTAGCTGCTGTCTTTAATTATTTAAAAGAAATTATCCCAAGCCTCCTTACCTGACCAGTGTTGGGGGTCCCAGTTGGGTTGGGCAGGGGGAAAACCTCTTTATGGAGGTAGCACTGTGCTTTTCTGAGAATAGGGGTTCCGAGTGTTTCAGTTACAGAGGTCACTGGTTGAAAAGGAGACATAAATTTATGGAAGAGAAAGGAGTTGAACTTCCTCTTCTCCTCAGGCTTTGACCTGGAGAGTGCTTACCCTTTCTCCAGGCACAGCCAATTGCTTAGAGGAGGCAGGAGAAGCAGAGTGCTCTTGACTAGGGGAACTATTTCCTCCTCTCTGTGCACACTCTGCTTAGATGGCAGAGGGCATTGGTTGAGAGACTGGACCTCTCCCCACATCCACACAAAGACCAGGATCAGGACCCCAGAACCATGAGTGAGGTTGAGAGAATATGTGGATGTTCAGGTTTCTCTAGGCAACGTGGCCTAGCCAGAACGATTCAATAGGGCACAGGTCTTAAGCTGGGGTTTGGGGTTGGGGGTGGTCTCTCACCAGATAAAGCCGCTGGTCAATACAGGGAAACTGATGTGGGTCTATGTGGTTGGGGTTTCTTAGTCACTGTGTTCTAGATGGCCTGAACCATCACTGGGCTACCCAACTCCAAAAGAAGGAGAATCCATTTCACAGCAGGTCCAGAGATTTCTGTGGAGGAAACACCATATCTGTTCTCGTCTGCAAAATTCCCCTTGGGCAGTGGCAGCCACCAGCCGCTATTACTGGTCGGAACTGCCATTGGCATCGCCATAGCAACAACAGCAGCTGCCTCTGGAAGGGGGTGTGGTTCTGGTGGATGGCCTGGCATGGCTGGTGAGCCTTTGTGAACTTGATAGGCATCTTGGGGGCAGTGGAGGCGATGGTCCCATAATGACTCACTCCTCTTTCAATTTTAGATCTGTTTCTCCAACCAACAAAATTGTCAGAAACACCCGAATATACACATAGACACATAATAAAGACAATCAAGGTGGCCACCACATATTCATACACCTGAATAGGGGAGTCTGGTGATGTCTCACATAGGATTGGATCAGCAGCCGTTTTCTGGCCTCTCCTTTGTGCCCTAAACAGAAGGTGCCTTAACTAGACTTATCTCCAGAGGTGACAGATGAAGCAACTTTCAATTTGTTTCCTTTTGGGATGGAGCTGTTGGATTTCTTTGAGGCCATCCAGAGTCAGCGATTGGTCAAAGAGAGTCTCGGGGCCCTGGGATGTCTCAGGTTGCACACCCCTTAGTCTCTTGACCACTGACTGCACTTTTTCACAACTGGAGGGGGCTCCAAGACACCTGGTGTCTTGAGGTCTGGTCTGTGGGTATTTTACTGGGGCCCCTTAAATTGTAAGGTAGGTATCCACTAGAGAAGATCACTTGGACATGATTCAAGCCAGTAGAAAGTATTAGCCATCCAGTTAGTCCAGTAGCTTTTTGGGACCTCAGTGCTTTTAAGCACAAAATCATATCCTTTGATGGATTAGATCTTTGTTCTTGTTTTAGTCAGTGTTGCTGCCTATGTGCTGGGTTTCAAGGCCTGAATGGTACTTCCACCGTGGTATCTGCTGTGCTAAGGTCTGGGGGGCCTGTAACACTGATCCAGGTGCCTGTACTGATACAACCTCCCTCGAGAGTTCTGTTAATATATTCCCATCATGGTGGCTGTGACCTGAACTGTAACTTTGACACCTCCAATAAATACAAACCCAGACTAGGCAGTGTCTCTGTTCAGTTTATGAGTTCTTTCTCAAGACCTAAGCAATCCCTGACATGTTAGACAGGAGTTCAAGGCCTGGTCTGCATTTGGAAGTCAAGAACATACAGGGAAGCAGCCCCTAGAGTGGGGCCTCCAAGAATGGCTGCCTAGTAGCACCATTCCAGCCCCAGCCTTGACTTGGGGGAGTCCTAAGCATGATCAGTTAAAAGCATTTCAGTGGCTTGATGCAGTTCTGAGATACTCACTAGAAAGCAGCCGTCTGCCTGCTATGTTGCTGGAAGCCAGTGTTGATAGGTGCTTGGCAAGTTGTCTGAACATGTGACTTTGGTGGATACCTGCTACCCTGGGCAAAGCACATCCACACGGTTGTGAGGATGGAGAGCAGTCACAGGCCTGGGTGTTCATGGGAAGTGGTAGGCTTTGTGGTTCCGTTGCTGTGGTCCATGGCAGAAAACGGAAGCCAGGATGCTGCTCCCGGGCATCAGGGAAAGTCCTTGATAGTCTCACTTCCTTCTAGACCCTATTAATACAGTTCTTGTGAGTCCTCTTTTACGTTAAGTGAGACATACTTGGTGCAGAGTGTTTTCTGTGGAGAATTTTTCAGAAACTTTCAAGATCCAAAATGTCTATTAATATGACATTTACAACACCAAAAGAACCTGTGAGATGGGTCAGCAGGTAAAGGGGCTTGCTGCCAAGCCTGACAACCTGGGTTCTAAACACAGGGCCCACTTGGAAAGGCAGAACCTATTCCCACAGGTTGTATTCCACACACCCTTTCATTTTACATAACAAGTACATGCCTACATACATACACATACACAGCAACTAAATGTGTCTGTATATATGTGTTCACACACACATATTGCTGCTCCCTCCCCCACATAAGATTCAAAAGACAGCAAAAAAGAAAATCTATTTCTCTAATATTGTGAGTAGGCTAAAGTTTAAGTGAACAGAACTGTTCTCACACAGTAATACGTAAATCCTTCAATAATAAGCCGCCCAAGTGCTCTAAGGACCTCTGAACTTTCTCTGAAGAATGAATATTTTAATTGAAAGCAAAGGCATCATAAAAATATACATGAGTACACAGCTTGCCCAAGTTAGCTTTAAGTATCATCAACTTGAAACACCTTAAAGTCAACTGAAAAAGGAGTCTCAATTGAGAGATTACCCAAATCAGATGGGCCAGTGGGCATGCCTGCAGGGGGTTGTCTGAATTGTTAACTGATGTAAGAGGGTCCAGTCCACTGTGGGTGGCACTGTTCCCTGCACAGGTTGTCTTGGGTTGGGTAAGAAAACTAGATACGCAGTCCCATGAGCGAGCCAGCAATTGATGTTTCACTTTGGTTTCTGTTTCAAGTTCCTGTCCTGACTTTCTTCAATGATGAACTGTAGCCTGTACACAGAAATAAACCCTTTCCTCCCCCTGAGCCTGCACACAGAAATAAACCCTTTCCTCCCCCCTGAGCCTGCACACAGAAATAAACCCTTTCCTCCCCCTGAGTTGCTTTTCTTCAGAGTGTTTCTATCACAGCAACAGAAAGAAACTAAATCACAGCCCTAATTGTGGAGCTGGGCTTTCTGGAAATTTCTGGCACGTGGCCAAAGGGCGCTGGGCTCCAAGGGTTTTGTCACAATGTTTAAAATGCAAAGGTACGACACACTTGAAGATGTAGGGGGCTCACTCAGATTGATGTTTAAGCTCCAACAAGTGCTCTGTGTTCTTTGTGGTCAACTCAGGAGATAGGCAAAGGTCATATGATAACTCTGAGGACTTGGTTCTTTCTTTCCACTGTGGATTCCAAGGATCAAACTCAGGTCATCAGACTTGGTGGCAACCACTCTTAGCAAGTGAGCCATCTCACCAGCCCTCAATTTTTTTTAAGCATTATTCAAAAACTATCTTCCCAATGCTGGAGCAAAATTATTCTGAAAGTTATTCGTAATTGTAGACTTAGTTGGAAGATGATGGAATTGCTAGTTGGCAGCAAATATTTTGAGACAGATACTCCCCTTTATTTGGTTGTTATCAGTTCTTAGCAGATTCGGGCACCAGATTCACCAGTGAGGCTTTTAAAACTTTGCCATGCCTGGACTGCATCTTCAAGCCACTGAGTCAATTCTGTGAAATGCCCTGCACCTGTCTGCAGCCTCAGAAGAGCTGAGCCAGACGCCGGTGGGTGTTTTGGGTTATTCCTTTTGTGGGCTTTGGTTTACACATTAAATTGTATCAGTTTAACAGATGTGTTTGGCCATGGCCCTGAGTTAGCAGCAAGGATTTTCTAGATTCTGCACAGAATGGAGGAGACACCACAGCATTGCCTGGCTTCTTCCATTATTTGTGAACATGACTATTTCTAAGTTCTGTGGCTGACTTACTGCCTGCCTTAGTTGTCACTACACTCTAGTAGCTTTTAATAATGGGTTGTGCGAAGTATTTAGCGACACTTTACATTTGTCTAATTATATGGAGCACAATTCATTGTTGTTTGGTCTACACTATAATCACAATGGAAATGGATTGTAAAACTGCAGGTCACTAACCAGGCTGGTGGTGTCCCAGCACTGGAGAGGCAGAAGCAGGAAGATCCCTGCAAATTTGAGGTCTGCCTCGCAAGGCCCTGTCTCAAAACCAACCAAACAAAACCAGAAAAGAGAACCCAAAAGATTTATATCTGGGGAAAGAACGTGAAACAATCCACAGTCTCATCTCTGTACAAAAGGAAAGCACTTGTCTGCCTTCGTTGGGAACCAGTCTTGTTTCTGTTCCCCAGTTGCATATCCCTTCATTCATGATTGTACAAGGCAGTCTGCCTGTGAATCAGCCTCTTTTGTCTTCTTTTGTGTCTGTCTGGTGAGGATTAATCTGTGAATGGGAAGCAGCTCATCTGCCTGCAGTGGGTGAGAGACAGGCAGACTTTGGCTTTGGGTGAATCAACCCAGGAGTCGATTCTGATGATGGTGGTGATGATAATGACAGTCTCGCTGCCTCATCTGCTTGTGAAGAGCAGTATGTGAGGAAATTGGAGTTCTGTGTGGAAGCTGCAATCCTGTCCTCAGGTGTTGATAGCATGAGAGCATCACCAGCTCCCTCCACCCCAGCAGATGGATGACTGGAGGCAGAGGACGGGGTTGGGGCGGGGAAGAGGGCAGAGGAGCTCAAGGAGAGTTTGTTTTGTTTTGTTTTTTGGTGTGATCTGGTTAGTGTGTATGTACGGATTATATATGCCCCAAGCCAAAGACCCTGAAGTATGAAGCTGTAATTTTGTGTCAGCAAGCTTTACATATATGAAATTTTTAAAAATGGAGAGAGCTTTGGCCTGGAGTAGTCACTGCAGTTTTTATATCGTTTATATCATGAATTTGAAACACTTAAGCCAGATTTAAATACATGTTGGGCCATGTTAAGAAGAAAAGGGTCATGCCACCCACAGTCTGCCTTGAAATTCCATTATTTAGTGTGTATGTATAAACGTGTGTGTGGTGGTGGGGGGCACATGAAACATGCCTGAAGAAGTCAGAGGACAGTTTTCAGAAATCATTTCTCTCCATCCATCATGCCTGTCCTGGGGCATCAAACTCAGGTCTTGAGGCGAGGTGCAAGCACTTTTACTCAGCCACCTCAACGCCCTGCCCCCAAATCCCTTAATACTGTCACTGAGAGCACAGTCTGTGTTGAAGATGGATCACCACCTGTGTGAGATGCAATCACTGACATGGGGGCTGGAAAGCAACAGGGCTTTGGAGCCCTAGGACTTGGCCTTGGCAGATTTCCTGCAAGTATTCACTCTGTGTGTGTGAGCAGAAAGCCAAGGTCGCTGGACCGCAATACTGGACTGAGGGAACATACCTCAGTGTCAGCTGACCAAAGCCAGTGGTGAGCAATCTGGTAAGTGTCCCCACAGGGCCTGTCATAGAACTGTTATCAAACATGGCCGGTCACAGCCTCTACCCCAAGTCACGTCTAGCCTTACCCATCCTCAATAAGTGAGTAGAAAGAGACAGTAGTGGAAAGTGGAAAAAAGAACTCAGTGTCGCCACACTAGGGAGATGCCTCTTTGGCCATTATTACCTCATCGGAGATGCTTTTGTTGACTTTCCATCTCTGGCTGAATACATGGGCAAGCAGACCAAAGGAGACAGGCTTGTTGTGGCTCATGATTTCAGCACATGGTCACTCCTGTCTGTGGCTTCTTGGCCTGGAATGAGGCAGAACATCCTGGCATGGAGCACGTGGTGGAGTAGAGAGAGAAAAAGGTGGGGGCCTGAGACAAGATCAACAGCCACTTCCTGCAGCCTTACCCACTTCCTCCTTTCTAACCCCCTCCTCTCCGCCAGCAGTCTGTTAAAATGAATTCATCAGTGGTTAGATGAGGCCAGAACTCTCATGACCCAGCCATTCCTGAAGGCCTCATCTCTGAATCCTCCTGCACTGGGGACCAAGCGTTTGACACAACTGTTAGGGAACATGTCAGACCATAACTGGGCCCGGCTGACTGGAATGTTTACTGTTCAGGACTTTCAACCCTGGCATTCTTTAATGAGAAACCTACTTATTGATTGTTGCAGGCCAGAAAAATCAAAAGAGGTTGAGAAGGAGCCCCAGCTCCTTACTGGCTAAGGACGTTGGTCTCAACCCAGGAGAAAGCATATCCAGGACCTTCCCTCTAGGCCTCTGGCGGGTCTCCACAGACAGCACCATGGACAGCTCCTGGCAATCTAGTGCAGTGACCCATTTCCTCCCCGAAAGGTGGCATCCCTCACACCATGGCCTGTAGATGAGCCCACCTTTTCAGCCAGAGTTCTCACCTCACCCTTCAAACCTCACAGGGGATCTCAGGTCAAAGTGTTGTGTGCACTCTGAGAGCAATGCAGTGAGCCACAGACAGAATAGAATAACACATGAGGTAGGAATTCTTTAGCGTGTGTGTGTGTGTGTGTGTGTGTGTGTGTGTGTGTGTGTGTGTGTGTGATTGTATGCTCAATGAGGGGCAGTGAGAATTTTATTTAAGTTTTTTTCTGACTCCTGAGTTGTAAACAGGAAAATGTCAAAGAAACCTGAAAGTGTTTTTAGGTTCAGCATAAGGTCATGTGAGACTTGTAATTAAGGTTATATATGGCTAAGGTGAATATTTATATTTTCTACTGCAGTAACGGATCAGCCCTTTCACTCCAGTGAGTATGTCACACCTGAGTACTTTTGGTCCCCAAATTCCGACCCACAAGAGATTTTATGTAAGAAGTTGTGCTGGTTAGTTTTATGTTAACTTGACACAAACTATACATACTCATTTGGAAGGAGCAAACAGTTGAGAAAGGGCTGTGGATAAGCCTGTGATGTATTTTTTTATTGATAATTGATACGGGAGTGTCCAGATCACTGTGGGGAGTATCTCCTCTGGGCAGGTGGTCCTAGGCACTGTAAAGAAGCAGGCTGAGCAAGCCATGAGGAGCAAGCTCGTGAGCAGCGCCCCTCCATGGCCTCCACTTCAGTTCTGTCTGTAGATTCCTCTGAGTCCCTGCCTTGATTTCCCTGGATGAGGGAATACAATATGTAAGATGAAATAAACCCCTCCCTCCCAAAGTTGCTTCTGGTCACAGTGCCCTATGGCAGCAATAGAGAGCCTGGGTCAGAGGTTGACTGCCCCCTGTGAGCATACCGTGCTGAGAGTCACGTGCAGAAGGAAGAAATGCAGCTGTGAGGTAAGCTCTTGTGGGACTCAGACTATTTCCCTAGTTAGGGTGACTCTGGGCCCTCGACTGGGGATTCAGTTTCACCTTGGTTAGCTTATGCTGACTCACAGCTGCACACGGCTTTAGGGCTTCCCAACCACAGTTCCAGCTGCCCTGTAGGACTCACCAGCCCCTCAGCTCAGTAGACAGAAAAACAAACTCTTACCAACGTCTTGTGTGTTTCTGTGTCCTGAGTGGTACCACTGCCTCACACACCTGTACATTGCCCCATCCTTGTCCTTGGTATTGTCATCTAATCCTTGGTTATTGCCTTCCCAGTACTCCCCCATTATCCTGGCCTCTTTCCACCTCTCTCTCTCTCTCTCTCTCTCTCTCTCTCTCTCTCTCTCTCTCTCTCATTTTTGTGAATCAGGGTCTCATTATGTAGCTCTGACTGTCCTAGAACTTGCTCTGTAGACCAGGCTAGCCTCAAACTCAAGAGATCCTCCTGCTTCTGACTCCTCAGTGGTAGGATTAAAGGCCTGGGCCATCACTGCTCGGCCATAAGCTGTGTCTCTTACACATTCAGTTTTCTATCAAATTAGGGTTGGTGATAAGTATTTTGTGAATTGTAGTTACAAATAAAAATACAAGAGCCCAGGGATCCTCCTGTCTCTATTTCCACAGTGCAGGGATTACAAGTGTGTGTCAACTTGCTTTCCAAGTGGGTCTGGGGACCAAAGTCACGTCCTCATGCTTGCAAGGGAAGGCATTTTGCTGGCTGAGCCGTCTTCCTCAGCCCTTAAATGGGATTTCTGAAGAGGAAATAAAAGGATCAGTGAGTACATTAAAAAGGTGTTTGGCCGGACGGTGGTGGTGCACGCCTTTAATCCCAGCACTCGGGAGGCAGAGCCAGGGGGATCTCTGTGAGTTCGAGGCCAGCCTGGTCTACAGAGCAAGATCCAGGACAGGCACCAGACAGCCTGTCTCGAAAAACCAAAAGAAAAAGGTGTTTGATCTCCCTGTAACCCAGGCATGTGGACTAAAAGGATGCTGCTCATGTCTATCACAGGACACAAATGACAGGCAAGCATGTCTGGCAGCAGTGCACGTGTTCCTGGTGTACATGCAAGTGGCTCTTATTTCCAGTGTAGTTAACAATATCTAATACAA
Organism: Onychomys torridus; assembly: GCF_903995425.1. Classification (NCBI taxonomy): domain Eukaryota; kingdom Metazoa; phylum Chordata; class Mammalia; order Rodentia; family Cricetidae; genus Onychomys; species Onychomys torridus. Next base: position 52,288,709 of record NC_050451.1, read on the forward strand.
ACTGAAGCTGTGCATACACCTATCACCCAACACGTGATAGTTTTGGTTACAAAACCATTAAAAATAAAAATCCTAACAAACTGCAGATATTCATTAGCAGAGTACTGTACAGCTGTTAATTAAAAGCTACATTTGTACCATAGGAAAACCTGAAAAAATATTGAGTTAAAGAAGATACATATAGGGGCTGGAGAGATGGCTTAGCAGTTAAGACATTTTCTGATCTTGTAGAGCCCATGTTAGGTGGCTCACAACCACTTGGAACTCCAGCTCCAGGGGATCCAACACCCTCACTGGCCTCTAAAAGCACCCACTCTCACATACCTTTGCATAGGCACATATACATACACGGAACACTGAACAACAAACCTACTTACATAAGATTTAAAGCATGGCACACATTTATCTTTTATAATTTTACATGCATGTGTTTTCATAAGTAAGTAGTCAAATTAAAATACTCATTAGTGATTAACAGGAATTGAGTGCTGTGTCTCATCGTCATAGTAAAGGTCTGGAGGATGTTCGGGGTTTCAGTTGTGTGGTCTTTTCTTATCATTACTCATGTTTAACATGTTTCATTCCTGGAAAGTGCCTAGTCACGAGTGTGTCATATTCCTTTCTTCCACTCAGAAAGCTTGGGGATCTCCATTTACCTGGCTGGTAGAGTTCCAGCCCTTCCGTCTGGAATCTCAGGTTAGAGGAGGTCTTAGCTCTCAGACTCTAGCCTCTTGTGCCAGCACTTGCTTCCATGGCCTTGATATCCAGCCCTGCAGTGCCAGGTCATGTCTGTGCTTCTCCACGCCCATGTCGTGGACTCTGTGGGGTTTGTTAGCTGTAGTCTGCTTGCTCCTCTGCGCTGTGACTTTACACGTGACTCCCTTTCAAAGCCTATTAAAATGTTGTCTCATTCTTTCCACTCATCCACCATCCAGCCATTTATGCCCAACCCTTTTATTCATCCATTCAATTATCCACCTATTCATCCATCTGTCTGTACTTCTATCCATCCATCATGTATCCATTCATCCCTCTGCCCAGGCACACAGCTTATCCATCCATTCACCCGTCCACTCACCCACCACTCCATTCAACCATTCAGTTATGCATCCACTCTCACATTAATCCATCTACTCACCTCTCCAACCATCCACCCATCCACTCAACCACCCTTTCATTTACCTGTCCAATTATCCACCTACCCACTACCCATCTGCCCCCCAATCCATCCACCCATGCATGCATCCATTCACCCACCCACTATCCATCTGTCCCCCAATCCATCCACCCATGGATGCATCCATTCACCCACCCACTATCCATCTGCCTCCCAATCCATCCACCCATGCATGCATCTGTCTATCTACCCATTCACTCAAGCACTGTTTCATTCACCTATTCAATTATCCACCTACCCATCAACAACCTACCCAATAAGTGGGTGGAGGGCAAAGGGATGGATAGGTGGGTAGATTGGTAGATTGCATCTTTAGTAAGCAAGTAATGCACGACTTACCTTAATTTTCCCTATCATGGGTCATTGTACCTTCCACAAGATCTCTGCATTGCTTCGTATCTGTAACATGGATTTTAGACACATTAGCATTTATCTTCCTAGACTATTCATTTTTAATGCCTTGTACTTACAGAGGCTCATTAAATATTGGCTGAAGAAATAAATTAGTCTCAGGTTGTCTGTCCACAGCACTGAGATCAATGTTAATATGATGGCTCTGTCTTCCTCACTGGACCCTGAATACTTAGTATCTTTAACTCACTGATGCACATTGTTCATGTGTATATCAGTCTCTCTTATTTGTCATGGGCAGGAAAGGAAGGAGGGAGGAGGGAGTGAAGGAGAGAGGGAAAGGGGATGGGTGGGTACCATATCTTTCTTTGGTCAATCTACTCTCACATTGACTGGAAACCCAGACTCTATGCATCAGATGATCTTGCTTCTCTGGGGATTTTGCATTTAATCAGAGAGGGAAGGAAGTGCCATGAAAAATTAGTAACCTGACAGAGAAGTGTGAGGTGTGGGCCAAATGAATAATGCTGGCATCATGACCTGAGATGGCCCATAATGAAACAGCTTGTTTTATGCTTGGCTATGTGAGACTGGTTTTGAGAGATTCCTTCTTTTGCAAGAGGATCTGGGTCAGAATTATCATTTTATGTCAGATTGGGTTTTTGCAAATCTTTTTCCCCCCATGGTTCAACAGATGTTTAACAACATCTCTATTAAGTGTAAGCTCATGTACAGGCACAGATTCGAAAATATCTTCTGATATTACAGTTTTACATGCTGAGAGCCTCAAATAGCTTTCTGACCTGACACCAAATGGGATTTCCTTTGCACTCTTTCCGACAGGTGTCTGTGAATTCTTAGAGCGGCTAGCCTCCCTCACGGCCCTTGCGGCACTTTCTTGGAATACGATTTTCACTCTGATAGCGGCTGGTCCTGTGTCTCCGTCCATCAGGTCCAGCTTACTTTACTCACTGGGTTTTTTTTCTCTATCCAGGCAGGCTGCTCGAAGGGGTCTTTGAGTAGGCTCTCCTCTCTATAGGACAGAAGTCCTTCCTCTGCCTTCTACCCTTGACCACTTCTGGTGATGGGAAGCATACTATGTCTCATCCATGGTGACCTTTATGTAGAGGCCAGATGTTTTGGGCTGTCTGGACATAGGCAAGTACATCTTGGTATGTGTGAACATAGTAGGTGAGCTGGACTCTCTGCAGGCATAGGACACATGTAGGATTTCAGAAAACTCAGACCCCCCTCAATAGGCTCAGGATCTGCTCATACGTCCCAGTCTTTGCAATGGAGAATTTGTCAAACCTTCCACTGAATCATAGCATCATTGGAGCACTGGCCTCAGGGTTAAGATCATCGTGAGTGGCGTGTGTCACTTAGCATTTTGGGTGGTGAATAATTGAATTCAATTCCAGCTGTGTGTGAAAGGGGGTAGGAAATATGAGTGTGAGGTACAGGGCAAACATGGGGAGCCTTGGGCAAATTAAAAGGGGGACCAGTCCTCTCTGCCGGAACAAGCAGCTGTGAGTTCCAGGTGTGACCTGGCCTCTCCAGTGCCCCCACAGTCAGCACTGCTGATTGGGCCAGGTAGAACCTCACATCCCTTCCCTCTAGTTTTGTCCTGAGCAAAGAACAAAGGAGGGGTGTCTGGGGGGGCAGCATTTCCACTGTGGGTTAGAGCCCAGCAGATGTGGCTGTCTTCTGGACAGCCAAGAAAGCAACAGAGATCAGAGACTTGAACTAAGTCCTCCCGTGTCTGTGGTCAAGGATAGCACACTGCTCACCAAAGAGGAAACATTTGATTGCTTCCCTCCGCTCTGTCCCTGCTCCATGCTCCAGCATGTTTTGTTGGCCAGGGAGATAAATGTGAGTTAGTAATGGAAGCAGAGCCAGCTGAGCCCAGGCTAATATGGTTCAGTGACTACCTGACAAGGGGAAGCTGGAGCTGGCTTGACGCAGGGGATTCCCAGGGACCAGCCAGTTCTCCCAGGACCATCAGCTTTGTGCGTGTCCAGCCGTCTCTCCTGAGTGGATCACAAAGAACACAGAACATAGTTGAAGTTTAAAAATCGAAATGAGCCTCAGAACACCTTGAAGCTAATGCTATGTTGTATCTGCATTATGTCCAGTATGACAAAACCTTTGGAACCAGGACATCACGTTTGCCTTCAGCCAAGAGTCCCTTGTCCCTCACCTGGGCCCTCTCCTGGCCCAGGCCTCAGGCCTACCACTCCCCCTCTCCAAGTGTCTAGGCATGGTCTTACCCTAATTTTCCCATCTGCTCACCTTGCTACTGTACCCCTTGGCTATACATCCCTCTCTCCTCAGGATCCTTCCCTAGGCATTTGCTCACCAGTTTTATGTCACAGTTGGGTCTTCATATGGGGTAGGGCAGGGTGGTGCCTCAGATTCTAGAGTTAGTTTGCCTAGTCTGACTGTCTATGGAACATGACAATAAATATGAAGCATTCTTTTTACCAGCAATGTTTTTGAAAGACTGCAAGTATAAACATAACCAGGCTTAGAAGCTTTGCAGAAGTGATGGATTCACAGCTAGCACTAGGGAAGGTATGGGCCAGCAGGCTGGATAATTGATACCCACAGTAGACCATGAATGGAATGATTGGAAAGACCTTAGAGGCAGACCTACTAGTGTACCGCTGAAGGACCCAGAAGAAAGGCCCATGCCAATCAGAACCCATATCACCATAGGCTCGGAATCTAGACTGTGATTTATTTCAGGGCTATTGAGGCTGGCCTGGCTGGCAGGGGAAGTGCCTGGAGTATTTACCATTTGCCAGGCAGAAGAATATCTGCCCAGCTTGCCATATGGATGCTGACAGAGACGCAGCCTGTATTTCTAGAGGTACTTTTTAGGGATCAGATTGTTTAAACATGTTTAATTTGGTTTGCGTGTTCTGATTGGGTGGGTGTTTCTATTGCCAGCCTGTAGCAGTTTAGGAATTTTCTGTCTCATGCCAGCCTTAGTTGTCCATCCCTAGTCAGGAGTAGTGGGGAAAAAGGGACCCACCTTTGTATACCTCCAAAAGCCAGCCTTTCTAAAGGTAGGCCTGATGGCACTTCTCCTGGGAGACACAAGAATGCTGTGGGATAGCCCAGTCCAAGCATCTCACTCTCGCTGCTCACTGAAGGACAGTGGGAGGGAGACTGGCCTTGCAGAAGGACACCCGAGCTTTGAAATTCTGCTCCGCCATCTGTTGTCTGTGCACTTCCAGACGAGCTGACTTCTTAGAGACCCGGTTGACTCACCCGCCTCGAAGGGTTGTGAGGATGAGTGAATAGCGATGACTGGGTGCCTTTCCTTCCCTTGACAGTTGTGTGCACTGCCTGTGATGCTGGGGCCTGTTTTGAGAAGATACTTGGAGACCAAGGTAGCTGGCCATTCTTTTCAGGCTCCAAGGCTCCACCCCACTCTTCCCCATCTGCAGACTCCATCCCATCCAGGAAGTGTGGTGGTCACTGGGCTTGGAGGATTACCAGCTAGGGCTCTCAGTCTTTCAGATGAGCCCAGTGTTCCTGATTAAGGTCTCAACACCAAAGCGTTCATTTCAGAAGGGACCCCCTTAGTTTCAAAGCAAAACAAAAAGAAAACAACAATAGGGAAGCACCTGATCTTTTCAGCAATAATGACCGTGTAGAAAACGCAGGCTGGAATGTGGAAAACAGAAGGGTGCACCCAGACATTCCTTCATGATGCAGTCACTAAGAGGCTTTTGTGCTATACAGAAGACATTGTGACCTCATATTTATACATGCCTTAGGAGGAGAGAAGAGGCACAGGCTGGTATAGAACTGGGTAGTTCCTGCTAATTTACAGAGGAGCTGTTGGCCTTCTGTCCAGGGCAGGCCTTTCAGGGACCCAGTAAATTGACCCCTGAGCACTTACTTGTTCAAGGCCCTACGTTCAGATCTGAAGGACATTTAGTTCACCCTGGGAGTAACCAGGTACCTTCATCTAATGTGGAAGAATGTGGATGAGAGAAAACACTGCTGTTCCAGGGTGTCCCCTGACCTAGGGAAGCAGGATTCTCTTGGTAGACTTTGATCTGCCATCTAAATGGCTATTGATATGTGTATGTTGAGCTGTTTATACAATGGCTGTGTCATCATTTCTTGGCTTTTAGGGTAGGTCTCTTTCTTTCTCCCTCTGTCCCTCTCTTCCTGTCTCCTCTTTCTCCCTCTGTCTGTCTCCCTCATTCCCTCCCCTCTTCTCTGCTGCCCAGCCCATCAGTGTGGCCCCCTGTACACAGTAATCACGCTGGCCTTGGGCCCTCGCTGCTCAATCTCCTGCCTACATTGGTCCCCCTGCACCCAGTACTCTCTGGGGCCTCAGCTGCACATTCCCCTCCGCAGTCTTCCAGACCCATATCTCTAAGTCCTCTCTGCATTGTGACATTGTTTGCTCCTCTCCTGCGTCTTCCATGCCTCCCTGGGATGCAGGGTGCAATGCTGAAGACTCTGGAATGTAAGCACAGTAACTGAACAAACGGGCCCCTAGACACAGAATCCTGAGTGAGACAAAGGAACAACCCCAGGGCCTAGGTAGTTTCCTTTCTGTGAGGCAATCTTGCAGCTAGAGTTTATATCACAGAGATCCTGGAGAACTGCCTAGTTCTTGAGAAAGCAAAATTTCATCAATTTTCCTTAAACTGGGGGTTTAGGGAAGCCCCTTTTACAGACCCCTCCGCCGAGCCTCCCAAATTACCCTGTGAACTTAGCATAGTTTTTCTGTATAAAGGCTGGGGTGACGCCTGTCCTGTGGCATATATATGGTACATTCACTGTTCCTCAGTTTGCTCCCCCTAGATGAGGACACAAAAGGTTACAGGAGCATTGGCAGTAATGTACATTAGGTCACACAGCTGAAAGGTGGCAGAGGCGGGGTTTGGGTCTCAATGACCAGCCTGTTCCATCTTCGTTCATGACCCTCCTACATCAAGGCTGTGCCTCGCCCTGCATAAATCCCCCCTCCCTGTCATCCTCACGGAGGTCATGAAAACCTTTCCCATTGTTTTGGTCTAAATGTAGAAGACAAGTTCAATCTACTCTCCATTCATCTAAGAAGTTCTAAAGTGCCGAGCGTTGTGCTAGAGTATAATATACTGACCTAATGTGTGGTTTGGAAATTGGTTCTAGTAATAATCTGTCTCATTAATTAGATGGTAAACCTGCATTGAGAAGAAAGATTGCCAATCATTTACGTTGGTTTTTGGCTACCAATACAGAAAATGTGCTTGCTAGTCACCGGATAAGGAAAACAGATGATATCACTCAACAAGAAGTCCCCAGAGTGACTTCAGAATTGGTTAATTTGGTAGCTCAAAGTCGACATCAGAGAGCCAGGCTCCCTCCCTCCATCTTTTTGCTCTGCAACCCCAGAATGTCAGGCTGGCTCCCTTCCAGTGCCTTCTTGAGATAGAATAATGATGAGATGATGGAGAGGACAGCCCCCCCCCCACTACTTCCCTGCCCCTCACCCGCCCACCACCCCGCTTTAAGGAGGAAGCCTTCATAAGCCTCTGCCCAGCAGGTGTTCTCCATGTCTGATGTCTAGACTCCATCCTATTGGGAGTTTAAAATGAGTCCCTGGGGAGAGAAATGAGGTCTCTGAGATTGTTGGAAGCAAATTAGAGTTTACCCTGAGCTTGGTCAGTCCCTTCCCCCTAGGGGAGGAAGGTCACGGTTTGAACTCTCTGAGCAAGGAAGCAGGGGAGGAGTGGCTGGTGGTGACCTTGTGTGAGAGCCGGAAGTGCCCTCCACTGAGACAGTTATCTGTGCCTCTTTAGGGGTAGATTGAGTGGGTTCAATGCCCAAGAGTACGCTAAGGTGTTATGGACTAGGGCACGAGGAGAGACAAGGTATGCAGGAAGACTTCTGGAACGTATACGCTGCATCAGACCCTGGAGCAGAATGTGGGGCGGGCCTGACAAATGAGAGCAAGTGGAGAGGGGACTTGGGTGTCTGTAGGCTCCGTTTGCCTATGTCCACACTTAGAATGAAAGCAGAGGTGTCCGGGTGGCAGGTCAACTTTCATGAAGCTGGCAGTGAAGTCATTCCCTGGAGATCTCCGAAAGAAGGGCATGACTGATCTCTGCAGGGCGGCCCTGGCCAGGTGACCTCCAGGGCCTCCCTTCTGTTAGAGCTGTTTCTGGCGTTAAGTCTCTTCAGAGGATGCTGGCAGCAGACACAGCACTTGCCTCCATTAGCAGCAGAGCAAGCGACCGTGCTTACTTTTTATTTGAAGTTTCCCCTTTCACTAGAGAGCTGGCAGAATCTAGCAAAGAAATGCAATCAGTGGGATACCAGAGATCCGGGATTAGAGTCCAGCCTCCACTGGGGAGTGGCTTTGTAGCTGAGCTAAGTCACTTAACCTCAACTGTCTCGTTCTAGTGTCTGGGACTTGACTTATTGTCATTTAAAGCTTTCTGTTCTCTCTGACATTTTAGACTTGCTGGTCCAGAATTGCCCTCATGCAGGCTGGGCAGGCTGTAGTGTTACACCATTGGGGTGCCTTGCCATGGCTCAGTAATCAATGCCAAGGGATAGTTTTGATCAAGCCCTCACACTTAAAGCCCATCACAGCCACAGACTATTATTAGTAGATAACACGGCTATAATTGTTTGAAGACCTACTATGTGCTGGGTGTCTCTTCAGCCAGGAGATTATTGCCTTCAGGTCATCTGAGTTCACCTGTGTACCCCTCATCTGGTTTTCCTTTCTTAAACAATTGAGTTACACACGTGACAAGCCACAAGCAACCTAGGCCGTGCACTCACAGGAGTGGTGATCGGGGATATGAATTCCTGGTTTTCACTCATTTTTGGTTTTTGTTTTAAAACCTTATCTAAACACACATTGACTTTCAATCCTGTTCTTCACATCATGGCATCTGGGTTGCTGTCAAAACTGCGAAATATCTTCAGGGCACCCAGGCCACCCACCAAAGAGAAGACATGTGCCCGTCCACTAGATGTTAAAATCCTGGGTAGTGACTCTGGTGATCATCTGACTAGGAGATGAGGATTATTTGTAGTCTGTGAACATGTGGATGACTGGGGGCCCCTTGCAGGTAGGCAGACTCAGTAGGTTTAAGATGGCCTTGGCACGGACATGCTAGCCAGTCCCCAAGTGGTGCAAAGCAGCAAATATATGAACTTCACCCTGTCAAGTGTCAGATGCTGGCAGGTGTAGAACCTGCCCATGGAGCAGCAGGGGGACCTGTGACCCAGGTGTAGAACACCTGCCCATGGAGCAGCAGGGGGGACCTGTGACCCAGGTGTAGAACACCTGCCCACGGAGCAGCAGCCAGGGGGGGGGGTGGGGGAACCTGGAACAGCAGGGTGACCTGTGACAGAAGCTGGGAAGCAGCAGAATTGGGTGAGTACACTCTAAGAAGTGGTCCTTTGGAAGCTGTGGCTATGATATGAAATGTGTGCAGGAGGAGACTGGTGATAGAGATCATCACTGTCCCCACTTCCACCCGACTGTCTACAGGCAAGACTTTTAAGGCATGGCTATATATGGCCTCCCACATGCCAGCTTGTCACCATGGCCAACCAAGGTTAGGCAGAAGGGATGCATTATTCGGAGCCAACCTCTGGCAAGCATTTTTTTTTTTTAGACTAAGGGCAGTGGGTTCCCACTGCAATGACCCCCTTCATCTACCACTACCCACTTACCTTGCTCCTGTCCCTAACCAACATTGTTTACCCCTGAAGGGATTCTGTAATCCTGTCTATGAAATATGGAAAACCAGCTCTTCTTAGATTTAGGAGATTAACATGAGGGCTGATGAGTCTCCCCGCATTCCCCACATTTTTTTTTTTTACTGATTTGTTTCATTAATTTGGTACACATGATCATTTCATAAAATATTTAGACAGAATATTATAGTTTAGGAATAGCTAAAGTTATGTCCAGAAAGAACAGTATGGATACTTTTCCTCTCATGCAATGGATATATACAGAGTTAGCAACACCATCCATATCCCAAGCCCTTTGTATCCCTGGCTTGGCTGGAGACACACTATATAACACAAGCTGGGCACACTAGAGTTCTGGAGTTACAGATGATTCTGGAGTTACAGGTGTGAAATATCTATCACACATGACATAGAAATTGATAGATATTAAGAGTGAAGAGTTGGAAACTGTCTGTCTAGAACAACTTGACATCAGCACAATCTTCCATGACAGATTTCCCACCACATAGGGAAGGCAAAGGACTCAGTCAGCTTGCCCAAACCATGGACATTAAACTGATAGAAAAAGTCTTGCTTCCCAACATCTCTACCCTTCACATTGTTGGATCCTTCACAGGGAACACATTCTTTTGAATGTCAGCATTCCCCACCTTTGATCCCTGGTCAAAGACAGCTTCCCTCTGCACAGCTGGACTCCCTGCAGAGGGTTCTAGGTGCCTGGCAACTGCCACACAGAACAGGCACAGGAGCTAAAAGGGAGACTGAACCTGGCCAGTCACCAGAGACAGTCATGCATGGCCCCTGCCCTTAGTCCTTCTCCATGGAGCTCAGGGGACCCCTAGGTAGACCCTAGTGTCATGGGATGAAGCAATTGCTGGCACTGATTGAGTTTTGTGTAGACTGGTCTGAGACAAAAGGATGGAGAATTGGAAGTGGGCAGAAAGGAGGACAGTGAAGTTATTAGAGGGCCAGAGGAGGCCAGGGAATGGCCATCCAGGCAGAGTGATGAGCGGGGGAGTGAGAGAGAGCAGGCTATACCTGGGGGCAGGGAGCAATGGAGGCTTTGAGACCTGGACGATTGTCTGTACCCCACAGAGAGAGTCCGTTATTCTGAAGCTCTTTCTCTGGACCAAATCCAGTCTTAGGAGCTGGCCAGCTACAAATGTGTGGAGGAGACATAGGATACTCAAGTCCCTTGTCCCCCACTGAATGTTCAGAACTTCTCCTTTCCCTTCAGGCTGGCAGCAGGCCCAGCACCCACACAGAGTGGAGAAGCTTCTTTGAGCCTCAGGAAAAGCTAGAATGTTGCTCGCAAGTGCCTCTTCATAGCGGGGAGTAAAATAGATCCCACACGGTAATGCTGGAAGCTAGTGAAGCCTGATCGCTGATTTCAGACTTGGATTGAATGAGGCACAGGCAGGCTGGTGGGCGGAGCTCTAAATATACACCTTAAGCTCATCATTAGGATGGGGAAGATGTTTCATTAGCGTTAGGTGCTATGTAAATATGAGGCACTTTCTGAATAAATATTTGCCTTTTTCTCCCCTTCCAAAATTAGGATATTCTGTAGGGAAAGTAGTGCGATTCTTAGACACAGGAGAGTTGTATTTCGAGAGTGTTATTTTAAAATGGCAATGTAAATTATAGCTGAATTCTGGGATCCCGCCTGAAAATAAGTCACTGGCTTCTGTGTGCATAGGAAAGCCACGAGTGGTTGAGACTGTCCATAGTGCATCTGTTCTCACTCCTGAGAAGATGTCCACACATAGTGCTCACACCAGATCTCAACTCCTTGGGTTTGGAAAATATTGATGGTGGAGAGTGAAGTGTAGTGATGACCCTGAGTGCAGATTGTGGGTGGACAAAACTGTAGGGAGTCATATCTGAAAACCATCTGGAGGTCACTCTGCAATGTAGTCTCTGTGTTGTGTGCTTGGAGGGGCATTCCCAAGGCTGTGTACTAGATGAGGCAGAGGAGGCGTGGAAGCCAGGAGAGATCCCACTGAGCAGCCATTCTCTCTGGACTTCTCCATTTGTCTCTGGTTTCTCTTTTCTCCTCCCTTCTCTCCTGTTCTCCCCCTTTCTCTTCCCCTTCCTCCCTTGCCCTGTCCCTCCCTTCCTTTCTCCCTTCCTTTCTTTCTCTTTCTCTTACATAACTCAAGATGGCCTCCAACTCATTTTATAGACAAGAATGAACTTGGATTTCTGATCCTCTTGCCTCTGCCTCTGAGTTCTGAGACTGCCTACTTTACAGGGTGCTGGGTATTGAACCCAGGTCTTCCTGCATGCTAAGAAGGCACTGTATTCAATTGAGCTACATTTCCAGCCATATTGGTTTTCACTCTTGGAGACCAAGAGTGAGAAAGAAGTGCTTGCTCACTCCTGTGGGTGGTGCACTGAACTAGCCCCGCTCTGCATCTCCCAGCGATATGTCAAAGAGGGTCCTTTGTGCTCTGACACTGTCCACTGCAGCACCAGATAACTTCACACACACACACACACACACACACACACACACACACACACACACACACACTACACCATTTGCAGCTCCATAACTCGTCAAAGGTACAGCAGTGAGTAAGCAGTTCTTTCTAGTCTTTGGTCTCCAGGAAACTGCTCTGCCAAATGATCTTCCTCTCAGAGGATCAGAAGTCCAAGTTTGTGCTTGGATACAAAGTGCGTCTGAGGCCAGTTTGGGTCATGTAGGAGAAAGAGAGAAAGAAAGAAAGAAAATGGCAGACGTCAGAACACAAGGTGCAGAGCCACAGGTACCAGAGAGAATCTGGGCTGGAGGACAGCCCCACCACAAGCTTGTCTGAACTTGCTGGCATGGGGATTTCCTGAAAGGGTACAGCCCCAGGAGAGGAGTGAAGCTGATACATTTAATTTCTTCATTAAAGTTACTTAAATGTCCACGTTTTGATGTGTGATCAAATCATATCTGAAAGACACTGGGCCAAATCTATTCCTGATGAACTGCTGTACACATAATGGAAATAATTTCAATAAAAATCTTATCCATGCTAAGACCTTAATCAAGGAATAACCTATTTGACACTGGATCACAGATGATGTGTAATTCAGCCCTGGCAGGAATAGATTTATTCCATTTGAATGATTAATGCGTGAGGAAGTGGAGGTCAGGCTGAAGTTAAAATCTGTCTTTTGGATTTCTCCAACACCTTTTGGGTTTTAGTGGGAGCAGCTTTCTCGTACTTTTAATGCTTTTTTTTTTTTTTTTTCATAATACTTTCCCCAAAGCATGGACTGTTTTTCATCAGAGCTGCCGTTTTTTTGAGTTGGATAACCTAGAGAGCCAGGGGCTGCCTCTCTGCACCCCTGAGAAGAGCAGAATGCTGCTGGTGCGTGAAGGCCGTGGTTTTGCCTTTACTGAGTGCATTGGCTGCTTTTCTCAACACTGTGACATGATACCTAATATAGATAAACCTGGGGCGGGGGCGGTGTCGGGGTCACCGCTTCAGAGGTCATCAGCCCCTCCTGGAGGTGAAGACATGGCAGCTGAGGGCATCTCTGCTCCTGGCGGTAGGAGCGTAGGCACAGGCTTGCTCACATTTTGAAGATCAGGAAGCAGAAGGAATGGAACCAGAGGGGGGGGCTAGGCTGTAACTCTCAAGGGCCCATTCTGAGTGACCCGACCCTGCCAGCCAGGTCCCACAACCTCCCAAGCAGCATCACCAGCTGAGGACCAGATGTTCTGAATCAACCATAACAGCCAAAGTTTTGCCTCAGAAGGTCTTGTCCCGGGTGGCTACAGACTGCCAAGTTGCTTCACAATCATTTGCCCTAGACATGCCTGGTGCGTGTGTTATCGTACCCACATTCTTCTGTGGGTCCTCGGTTTCCTTCTGTGTAAAATGAGAGTGTGTATAGCTCTTCTCTCCTTTCCAGAATGATTGCTGGTCAAACAAGGAGACAGTGCCTAGCGGATCCAGTTCAGTGGGACCCAGAGGTCTCAGGTCATCATGGTCTTCCTGGGGTCCTTTATTCCCAACCAGATTGAAGCACTTTTTTATTAATTTATTTTTATTTTATGCACATTGGTGTTTTGCCATGGCTGCCGGGTTCCCTGGAACTGGAGTTACAGACAGTTGTGAGCTGCCATGTGGGTGCTGGGAATTGAACCCAGGTCCTCTGGAAGAGCTGTCAGTGCTCCTAACTACTGAGCCATCTCTCCAGCTCTGATTGGAGCACTTCTTACAGGCAGGGACTTTCAACCCTTCCCCCAATTCACTTCCCCACACAAGAAGGTGCCTGTGAGACTAACCGGTTGGACGGAAGCAGGCTAAACTGATGGTTCTGAAGACCAGCTTGGGGGATTACCACGACAACAAGCTGGGGGCAGACTCAGAGCAGTGACAAGAGTTGACATCCTGAAGTTTTGAGGATTCTGTTCTGCGGTTTAGAGGATGAGAGGGATAGAGTAATTAAATTGCTAAAATGACCCCAACAATTACATCTGATCTCTCTTAATATGTGATAATTTTTTTTTCCTCCTAAAATATGACCTTTTTTACAGAGGGTCAGGTACAGCCTGCTACATGCTGTAACTTGGGACAAGCAGTGTGTGAAGAGATTTCCTCCTGGCAGTTTGCATGGAGGTTGCTTGGCCAGGAGGATGTCCACGAGTTACTGAAGAAGTTCAGGAATTCTAACCAAGCAAATAATAAAATTTAGGATTAAAGTCCTCAGTTTAAGGGAGCTTGGGGAGCTGGCTCAGTGATGAATGCACTTACCATGCAATCACAAGGACTGGCGTTCAGATCCCTAGAACCCACATAAAATGCTAGGTGAGTTTGGTGCTTTTCTGTAATCCCAGCCTCAGAAGGGGATGGATCCCCTGAGCAAGATCGTTAGTGAGAATAGCTGTGCCAGTGAGCTCTGGGTCTGGCCTCAAGAAGCCCTGCCTTGATGAGTAATGCAGAAGAGCGATTGAGAATCATTCCCACCATCAGCCTTGGGCCTCCATGTACACAGGCACACAGGTGTGTGTGCATACATGTCTACACGCATACAAACATGAATATACACATGCATACAATACACACACGAAGATGGAAAAAAGATAAATAAAATGTTGAGTTTAAACAGACTTTCCCCCCTTGTACCAGAGAGGAACGTCTGCAAACAGTTTGGGGTATTGTCCGCACTGCCCTTAAACATGCATTTTTCTTTTTCTTCCTTCCTTCCTTCCTTCCTTCCTTCCTTCCTTCCTTCCTTCCTTCCTTCCTTCCTTTCTTTCTTTCTTTCTTTTGGTTTTTCGAGACAGGGTTTCCCTGTGTAGCTTTGTGCCTTTCCTGGAACTCAATCGAACTCACAGAGATCCACCTGCCTCTGCCTCCTGAGTGCTGGGATTACAGGCGTGCACCACCACCGCCCGGCAGCATTTTTCTTGTTTAAGGGGTTCGAGGACTTTGTGTAATTAATTATTTATTCTTCACCTTTCCTTTTCCAGTGCTGGGGACTGAACCCACAGTCTTGGGCTTACTAGGCAAACACTCTACTATGGAGCCAAATCTCTGTCCTATTTGAAAACTGGCTGGTTATGCTGTGGGGTAACAGTGGTCTGGGCACTAGCTGCCCCACTACAGTGCCATCGTTTATTTCTTATTGCAGGGTTACCTGACCTTTGCAACAAAATTGCAAGGCATGTTCAGCATAAACCAGTATTCTATCTTTTCTTTCTCACCCTTCCTCCTGGATCCAGCCACTTTTCTCAGTCCAGAGGTGCCAGGAGTTAGTGTGGTATAGATTTCTAGACTGTTTGGTGTGAATACCTCATCCCTTACACAAAGATTCTGTGTCTCTGAATATGGGACACTCATGGGATGTAGTGTTCTCCAGCTGGCCTAACTCACTGAGGATTTCACTCAGAAGCAGAGCTCTGCTTCCTTACTGTTGAAAGCCACACTCTTGAGTCTATTTTTTGATGATCTGGATGTCCTCAAATGTGGTCATGTTGATACTTGCTTAGCTGTTGGACCTTCTGTCCATCCAGTGAATGTACTTCTTTAAATCATTTGTGCTTTGTGCAAGGAAGCAGAACAAAGAACTGTGCATGTTGGTATCCACTTCACTGTGGCCATTTTTTCTTTCGTGGTTATGTGCCTTTCTGCCTAGGAGGAGGTGGTGGGGTGTCTTGGTGTCCATTTCTTGCTCCTAAAAGAAGGGTGAGGTTTCTACAATCTGCCAGAGCCTTACATCCATGGCTAGCTGTCTGGCACCTCCACTGAAGGTCTTAGTGTAACCTACAAGCTCTTTGATTTGGCCATCGGATAGTGTGTTGGGCTGTCACCCTGTCAGTGAGGATGAAGTGCTTGAGGACAAGGCATCAGTCACCCTCAGGAAGCTGTGTTTGGTTGGGGGCCTGTCTACTCTGAGGTCTGATGCTGGAGGTATGTATGGGCCTGTCTTATTATTCCTTGCATGGCAGGACCCTTCATGTGAGCTCTCCAAGACAGCAGCCAGGTAGCGCATGCAGACCACCAGATCTTGTTTTGGGCAGCCTCTCTTTAGTGGGCAAGGACACCCAGGTCTGGTGAGGGCTTCCTCATAGTGTCCTGGGTAAGGGTCTCATGCTTCTGCCTTTCCTCTTAGATCTCATAGGGCCATAGCTCATGGAGCCCTCCCTCCTACGGAGTTAGTACTAACTCTGGAATAGTGGGGAGACAGGGGAAGAAGGGCAGAGTCACTCTAGTGTGGACCATGGAATCAGAATTAAAAGCTCTGTGCCCTAGGACAAGTCATTGGAAATTCTGGGTCTCATTTCCTTCTCTGTAAAATGGTAACAATCACTTAGTCCTTCGTAGGTCCCTCATGTGCTGACAGTCACTGATGACATTGCTAAAGAGAAGACTCAGGACTGAGAGACAGTAAGAGAGAGAGAGAAGAGGAGAGGAGAGGAGAGGAGGAGAGGAGAGGAGAGAAGAGGAGAGAGAGAGAGAGAGAGAGAGAGAGAGAGAGAGAGAGAGATCCTTCCCCCCGGAGTTATTTCCCTACACTATCCTTCCAAGTAAAAATAGGTCTGCCTTCCCAGTATAATCAGTGAGAGCCAATAAATCCTCATATAAGGCCCCAGGAAGGATTGTAGTGTTCCCTAGAAGACTCTGGTAGCACACTGACCTAAGTTGGTTTGGGGTCAAGCTTAAGGTCAACTTGAGGTGTTCTCTTTGGAGGGCCATTGTTTCCTCTCATCTGACCCCTTGGCTCCTTCTTGCTTCCAGGTCCTTCGTAGGCCACATAGGTGAGCACTGACAGGGCGTGGGAAGCGGGGAAGCTGCTCCTAGATTCTATTCCCTTCTTTATGTCTCTTGGGGTCCAAGTTCTGAGGAGCATGTGAGGGGTTCCCCCCTCCTACAGCTGCAGCAGCAACCTGCACTCATGCTGACACAGACTGGAGCGGTTGCCATGGGGACCAGGATCTGTGCCCAGATGCATTCTCTGAGCGGAAAAAGATGGGTCTCCTCCCTGGAGAGATGGGTGTTTTGCTTTCTAGAGGGGATGGAGGGAAAGAGTCATTGCCTGGTTTTCCTAGCCAGACCTCGAAAGGCCCCTCCTCCGGGAGATTCGTGGCCTGTGTCTGGGGCTCCTGCTTGGTGCATGTGGAGTACCACATCCACCCATAGTCATGTCTTCCTCCTAGACCTTCCTCCTGGCTACAGCACAGATAGAGAGGTACTGGTGTTCCAGGACTACCATCCATTGCCCAAATGCTTGGGGTCACATGTAAGGGAGAGAACCTTATTGACGACTCACTAGTACTAAGTCATCTTCAAGTCCAAGACTCCAGTGGAGTCTTGGATCCCTGACAGTCCCCAACAGGGGACGTGTGGGTGGTGGGGAAACACATGAAGTGACTCCTCAGAAGAAGAAGCCTTCACAGAAACAAGTGAGACTACAAAGACACACCCATAGGCATGCCTGTGCTTCCCATGAGCTGGGGACTGCTCCCTGTGTTGGGATAATGTTAGCCTTTCTCATCCTGGTGGTTGGTATTCAAGGTTATAATAGGCATAAGACCCTTGTCTTCCCATCTGTCCTGCAATGCAGAGATGGGCAATCTCTACCAGGGTGCTGGGTACTGGCGGGATGTCTCCGGACCCCTCCTCACACTTCTGTGGGGCTTTCACAGTCTGTCTCCTCTGAACTAGGCACTTGACTACAAGTAATGCATAGTAGACTGGATTATGAGTTAGAAAGCTGAAACTAAGAGGCAAAGGTCACATGACCACTTGCTCCTGTAAGAAGTGCTCCAATCAGAGCTGGAGAGATGGCTCAGTAGTTAGGAGCACTGACAGCTCTTCCAGAGGATCTGGGTTTAGTTCCCAGCACCCACACAGCAGCTCACAACTGTCTGTAACTCCAGTTCTAGGGAACCCGGCAGCCATGGCAAAACACCAATGTGCATAAAATAAAAGTTATTTTATATATATATATTCTATATAGTGAATGGTGCAGCAGTCTGGGAGACCAGAAGGTACAGGTTCAAGTCACTTAAAAATTTGAAGTTTTAGATGTGGTAAAACACACCTAGCATAGAATTTGCCATCTGCAATATTTGAAGTGTACATGCCAACTGTCTCACATACATAAACGCTCTGCTGTCATCCATCTCTCAAATCGTTAATCTCCTGAAACTGCAACTCTGCTCCGGTTAATCAGTGTTGCCGACTGCTCGTTCTCCTCACCCATGGGAGCCCCACTCTGCTTTCTGTGACTCAACTGCCCTCAAGATGGCATTCAAGTGGAATCAGTATTTGTCCTCTTGTGACTTGCTTATTTCTCTGGGTAAAGTACCTTCAGGGTCCCTCTGTGCGGTAAACACATGTTAGACTACCCACCTTCTTTAAGGCTGGATAGTATACCACTGTATGAAGACCTCATTTTGGTGACTCATCTGTTGGTGGACAGTTGAGTTGTTTTTGTGTTTGGGCTTTGTGGTGACTCCTACTTTAGTGCACATGGATGTGTAAATGTCTTCTCAAGGTCAAATCACCTTTTAAAATGGATAACTTGAGAACAATGCCACTTGGCCTACCTAGTAGGATTGTTGTGACAATGTGTCACAACATTTGTGAAGGGCCGGATTCCAAGTCATCTCTTTCATTAGCCCTGACTGGGCAGACTGGGCAGAGGAGAAAGCTTGGGATACCTTCCTTAACCCCATCCCTAGAAGGAGCTTCACAAAACAGAGGAGGCTAATTAAAATACCAGTAAGGGTATCCAAGCGTATTGTAAGGGCAGATCTTCCCACACCCTGCTTTTCGATGTATGAGCCCCTTCCAGAATATTCTGTCTCACAAACCCAGAATTAACATGCAACTACCAGGCTCCTGCCATCCCCAAGTCCACCTGAGATATAAATGATTAACCTTTGCACTCGGCCTCTGTTTTCTTCCTTAACACAATCAATTAAGACAAATTCAACTCAAATTTCTAATCAAGGGACCTGTGGCGTATACATGTGACCTGCCTTTTTCTCGTGAGTTCAGACTATAATGGGACTTCTGTGCCTTCCGATACAGACACTACAGGTCTGTTTCCCTCTTCACTCCCAGTCAGGGCCTGTGAGCCCCTTAGAGCCTCTGCCCAGGAACCCCAGGGTGGTTTAGATCACTCCAGTATAGTTGTCCTTAGTGCTCTGCCTGTGTCTCCCTTATCCCGGACCTCCATACTGCAGCTTCTCATCCTGCCCCAGACACAGCTGCCTCAGATGCTCTGGAAGTTGCTGAATTTGGCAGGTGTTCACAGTCTCCTCCCTGGGCCTGCATGCAGCCTCCATTTTGTAATCTCTTCCGGAGGCCCAGACCCCACAGCCCTGCTTCCCATCCCACTTGGCCATCTGTCCGCCTGCTCCCCACTCTGGACTGGGAGCTTCCTGGAGCAGGGAAGGTGGTCTGGGCACATACCAAGTACTCACAGGACATTTGTGGATGGAATGTCAGTCTCTCCTGCTAGATATGTTCTTGGGGGCAGGAATGGGGTTCAGCCTCCATTCCCATTTCTTCTCAGTCCCCTATATCTGATGGAGTACCTGGTGTATGAGAAGAACCCAGAAAATGGCTGTTTAGATAAATGAGTGAATGAATGATGGGACCGAAGCCTCTGTGTGGTTTGGGTGGAGCTGGGTAGTTCCGTAAGTGGATACTGCTGATACATCACCATCACCACTAAATAGTTATTACCATAGTGACCTCCATGGGTGTGGGGCTGTGATGGAGCACTCTAGATGGGGGAGACCTGAGGTGGGAGAAGCAAAGGGGAGAGCTTGAGCAGAGTTGGCAAACCTGTGTGCACACTGGCTTCTCTCCTGTGCCTCCTAAAGCCGAGCACATCCTCTTTGCTGTCATGAACCTCAGAGAGAGGACATTTAAAATGACACCCTAGCTCCTCTCTTCCCAAGAATACCTCAGACTCCTGCTTCAGAGAGTCTTGCCTTCCTGTCCAAAAGTGAACAATTGAAGCTTCTGGTTCCTAGTCTTCCATAATGTTCCCAAACTGTTTTTTTCTATACCTTTCCCCAAGCTGTCTTTTCAAACCAGCCATGCAGACCACTGGGTGTTTGCCATGTGTCTTCTTTGTTTCCTGGCAGTATTTTGGAACCCACTGCCTGCCCCCCCCCAGCCCATTGAGAGGCAGCAGAGCCCTGGGCACCAGCCTGTGCCCACTGGAGCCTACCTCCAGGGTTGTCACACTTCCCCCATGGAACTCCACATTCCGCCCTGGTTCCTCTGAGTCCGCCAAAGCCTCCCCAGCTGCTTTTTGTCAAGGCTTGCTACTTCTTAATCTTTTCTCACAACCTGTGACTGAACTGTATGCATTGCAGGTATCAAGACCTAATGCATCTTTTAATTCTCTATTATTGATGGAAATTTGGGGTCTGGGAAGCAAACCTGACATTGGGATTGACTTTCATCAGTTTAATTCATCTTTAGTATTGATCAGTGCCCGTGGTACATGGAAGACCAGGTCTGGGCTGTTGCAGATGAACAAAGAATGTCATTACAGCTAAGTTTGGGGCTCATCCCAGGGACTTGCAGCCTTGGGGCCTATGCAACTCTGACTTTCACCATAGTCGTTCAGTCTGAGCATCTCTTAGTGTTGGAATTCGAGAGACCTCCATGGGTAGGATGTGCATCCAAAATAATTCTCTCACAGAGCCAGCCCCATGTCTAGCATGGAAGTGGCCCTCAGCCACCATGCTGAATGTGGCATTGGAGCTCACTGCAGCCTTGAGCCTGACAGGCAAGACCACGCACTCATGCGGGAATGCCCTGGCACCATGGCGTGAGGATCCTGAGCACCAGCTAATGGACAGTTGTCCTTCACAGTGTCATACTGTGCTGCCTGTGGGTTACTTTACCACGTGGGGCCAACTCTGGCAGGCATACTTTTGGCAGGATTCGCATATTCTGCCTACAACCTCCTGACCATTGTCATCTTCCCATCGTGACACGTGTGTTCTTGCATAGTAGATGGGGTCTGTGTTTTCTTGACCCAGTGGGGAGATGGGCTCGAGCATAGATTTTTCTCTCACTCCACTCAGAGTGAGACCTTGGGACTCTTACCTCCCTCTGCAGAAAATGCTTGGCTTTGGGTAAGCCCCAAATCTCTGTGGTAGCCTCCAGAACCCTTGTGAAATGTGGCTGTGGGGAGAGCATGTCTTCTGCTTCTTCGGTGTTCCTGGAGTGGGAGGAGAGTTGAGTGTGAGAGAGCAGTGCTGTCATGAAGGTGGTTTATTATCACTGGTATTGGTTGACTGGGTGTCAGAGGATTGGCTGGAGATGCAGCCGCCACAGAATTTATGGCCTCTGGGGAAATATGTTCTGGGTTCAAACATTTAACTCTCAAACTGGCTTGTGGACAGAGTGGTTTTAAAAACTAAGCATTTCACTGTATCTTGACAGCATGTTTCTGTCTTAGTCTTCTACTAAATTCAAGTTGTTTTTTTTTTTTTTTTTTAAAGGGGAGAATGCATGATTTATCTTGTCTGATTTCTTGGAGCAATGTGTATATTGAGCAGACATGGTGTTGGTAGAGGCGGCATGGATACTCTGTCATGTTAGTGAAGAGCACGTGCACATGGGTTATTCCCCAAGTTCAAGGCCCAGCCTGGCACTGGAACTTGTAATAATTTGCCTAGCCTCCTTTAACAAGCTCTGCTGTCTTAGAGGCTTTACCAGCCTTCACTTATTTCCTCCTAGCTCTGGAGGCTGGAATTCCATGGCCAGGGTTTGCACAGGTCAGCCTTATAGATGATGCCTTCTTCCATTTTCTCTCATGGCCTTTGTGTGGCTGCCCTTAGCCTAATCACGTCTTATTATAAGGACACAGGCAGATTGGGATTATTTTCCCTGTAAGAATTTCTTTTGTGAACAGAAGGCCCAGAAGACAAGAGTACTTGCTTTTGCAGAGGACTGGAGTTCAGTTACCGGCACCCACATCAGGCAGCTCAGATGTCCTGGTAACTCCAGGGGATCTGATGTTTTCTTCTGGAATCCTTTGGTCCCTGCACACACAGGTGCTATATACAGACACAAATACATACATACACACAAAGTGAAATATTTCTATATCTCTATATATAGCTGTAAGATTTTCATAGGAATGTTAATGTGACAGAGATTAGCCTTCCAGTGAGGGTGAGCTATGGCATAGGTTATGCTTTCTTGGAAACCCATAGTGCCATTTGTGAATTGAAGGCTCCGGACAGTATAGAAGCTGCTCCTCTGCCCTGAAACCTCAGAACCTGATCCACTCTTCTGCATTTCACCTGCTCATTGATTCTGTCTGGAATGCTCTTTCCAAAATGTTAGTGAGCTGGTATCACTTTGACACACTCTTCATGTTTAGAGTCGGGGGAGGTGGGCGTGGGTTGTGAGTGTGGCACACTAAGACTCATCGTGACGGTCACCAGAGGACATGAGAAAGAGGGTGGAATGTACAGCCACCATCCTGGAGTCTGCATGGCCCTGAGGACTGACAGCACCAGCTCTACCCAGGGATGTGGGGCAGGGGCTGAAGGAGACGTGCTACAGGTGGATCTGGGGGAGAGTCACCCTTCAGGAGGAGATGGGCCCCGGGGCTGCTTCTGCTTCAGGGGTCCATGAGCCAAGGGTAGCATGAGACACCCCTGAGTGGAGATTCTTGAAGACAGCCTCTTGGCATGACTCAGGTGTTCTGGCTCTAGCTGTCCAACCTTTGGACCATCAGCACCTATCCACCCTGACATGTGTGTTCTCCACTTGGTCCTCTATCTATCAAAGGCAGTAAGGCCTCTCCTCCCTACCCCACTGAAGAAGAACCGGAAATCCACCACTCTTTGCTGATGTTCGACACTTGGTGTTACCATCAGTAGATGGGGGTGGGGAGGGGAGAGGAAGACCAGCAAGGAAGACTAGGCAGCCACTTTCTTGATTCAATCATAGTTAGAGACTCTGAATTTGCTCTTAAAATGGGACAAGAGAACTGCCCCCTGGCTAGGAGCAGCCTGAGGTGGGTGACAGATGGGAAGATGGACACATGAGAGCAGATGAGACTAGAGTGAGGTGTTACCTGCCTGGCAAGTGCCTCTTTGGAAGGAAGAGACCAGTTATTATCAGCGTGTTGGGCACCCAAGGATCTGTTGTGACTAGCTGTGTTGTTCGCTAGCACTCGAGGCCGCGGAGGCTGGAGAGGTGGTCTGGACCCTGCATTAGCCAGGAATGGACTGTTTGCTGATGGGAGACCACGTGGGCACCATGTCAAAGCAGCCAGCTGGGCTAGAGTCAGCAGTCCCAGCAGGAACCCATGTTCCCATGAGACTCTCTGCCACCTGCTTGCCAGGCATAGGCTGTGTTTTAGGAAGAAGTCTTTCTCTCAGGGAAAGGCAGAAAGGACAGTCCACTCTAATACAAAAAAGCCACACTGTCCCTGATTTGCATGAGCATATAGGTGTGAGGACTCTGACTATGTGACCATTCAGAGCTACAGGAAGTTGTGGTGGTATTATGTTCCCCAAAATATTGTGCACCCTAATAAACTTATCTGGGGTCAGAGAACAGAACAGCCACTAGATACAGAGGCTAGAAAATGGTGGCGCTCATGCCTTTAATCCTAGCATTCCAGAGGCAGAGATCCCTCTGGAACCCTGAGTTCAAGGCCACATTAGAAACAGCCAGGCATGGTGACACACGCCTTTAATCCCAGGGAGTGATGGCAGAAAGCAGAAAGATATATAAGGTGTGAAGACCAGAAACTAGAAGCATTCGGCTGGTTAAGCTTTTAGGCTTTGGTGCAGCAGTTCAGATGAGACCCATTTTGGATGAGGACTCAGAAGCTTCCAGTCTGAGGAAACAGAATCAGCTGGTGAACTGGTGAGGTGAGGTAGCTGTGGCTTGTTCTGTCTCTCTGATCTTCCAGCATTCACCCCAATACCTGGCTCTGAGTTTGATTTTATTAATAAGACTTTAAGATTCATGCTACAGGAAGTAGCCTAGAGTCCCCTGGAGAGAGAGAGGGGGGGGGGAAAGAGAGAGAGAGAGAGAGAGAGAGAGAGAGAGAGAGAGAGAGAGAAGGAAGATGTATCATGCAGACAGGAAAAGAAAGCTTTTAACAAACGGCAGGGTAAGGAAGGCAAGAGCAATTGGGAAGCAGTGCAGAAGTCAGTACTGACAGACAGCAGGACATTGATGGCCAAAGCCCTTCCTTCATTGCAGGGCTGTTGTTTCCTGAAAGACGTCTACTCTGATAGTGTGCACCAGGAATGCCAAAGGTCATCAGGTCAGCCAAAACTAGCCCACATGTCTACGGTTCCCCCCAGGTGCCTCTGGCTGAGGGTAGCCACAAGGCTGGGGTGTCAGCTGCGGTGCTGAGAGGGTCACAGATGGACAAGAAAAGCAACATGTTTTCAAAGCCAACAAACAACCACTGAGTCAGGGACTGAACAGGTCTCAGAGACCCAAGAAAGGGGACTGGAAGGTGCTCATATTCACCTTGGGACAGACCCTCAGCAAACTGGTGTCTGATCACTGTATCTACAGCAGAAATGACTCTGACTTGTCTAGCAGGAAAAAGGGCCCGAGCCTGACATGGTGATGGGGTTTTACATTGGACCCTCACCCAAGGATAGGCCTTTTATCCTTTTGTGGATTCTTCTCAGATCACTGAGTGCTCCTCATTGACCTTGGCCCATTCCCATCCCCTTTAAGCATCGGTGTCCCCTTAGAATGTCATGGACCTTGAGATCGTTTTGCACACCAATTCCATGCTTTCAGATGCACGAAGACTTGGGGCTATTAACTACACATGATGCAGACATAGTATTTATTTTTCTGCAGTGAAGACCAAGCTGTGGTAGATATCTCTTTAAAAATGGGTGCCAAGTTCCTCCCACACCTTCTATCCTGCTAATTCTCTTCTTGTACATCCCTATAACACCACCCTGTGTCACCCGTGCAACTGTGTCTCCAGAGGGAAGGAAACAACTCTCCATGCCCTGCAGCATAGTAGCACAGCATAGGCTCTGGGGTCTGGCAGGTGCTGACATCTCTGGGTCCCAGCTTCCTCATCTAGAAAATGGCCACAGGGTGTTCTTCATTTGTTTTGTGGATCCAAGGGTCCTGTATGGGAAAGCCAAGGGCAAACTGTAAAGTGCCATGTGCATGCTTTCCAGGGAAGTTCTTCATGGCAACTAGCTTTCTTACCTGTTCAATTGCACAGCAAGGATGCCCCAAGCTGGTCCTGAGAAGTAGCAAGGACAGAAAAGAAGGGCAGATGTAAATCTCTCTTGGCTCCAGAGGTATCACTTGGAAAGTTGTGTAGCTGTGAGGTCCTGTCCCTGAAGAAGTGATAAAAAAAAGACCAGCAGGTAAACTGCAGAGGAAAGTGGAGACTGAGAACAGTATCTTTACAACAAACTGATCCCAGAGACAGTTTAGGAAGTGTGACCAAAGACAGGAGGCTGCTTATGATGCTGGATGAGGCCTGCTTCAGTGAGCTAACCTCAAGGATAGAGGGTTGTATAGGCCCTGGAATGGCTGCTGATGGCGGAAGAGCCCCTTGGAGGTGATTCCTGGTGGGAAACAGAAACAGCAGAAGCCAAGTTACAATGTATGTGGAAGGACCCACACGGATGGTCATGTGTCCCGCTTAGATCTTGGTCAACTTGATACAGCTAGAGTCATGGGGGAAGAGGGAACATCAATTCAGAAAATGCCTCTGTCTCAGTTACTTTCCAGTTGCTGCAATAAAGCACGTGACCAAGACAATTTATAAAAGAAAGTATTTAATGGGGCTGACAGTTTCAGAGGTGTGGGGTCCATGATGGCAGAGTGAAGGGATAGCAGCAAGATCAGCTAAGATCTCACATTTCAAAACCACAAGCATAAGGCAGAGAGCACACTGGGAACTACACATGTCTTTTGACGTGTTGAGCATTCCCCCAGGGACACATCTCCTCCAACAAAGCCACGGCTCCTAGTCTTTCCCAGTTTCACCCACTGGGGACCAAAAAGATGATCCTCTAAGAAACATTCTCATTTGGGCTACTACAGCCTCAATCACATTGGCCAGCAGACAAACCTGTGGGACCTTTTCCTAGTTGATACTTTATGTGAAGATGTCCAGTTCACAGTGGGCAGTGCCACGCCTGTGCAGGTGGTCCTGGGGTGTAAAAGAAGCAAACTGAATAAGCAAGAAGAGTAAGCTAGTAAACAGCATCCCTGTCTCTGTGTCAGTTCCTGCTTGAGTTCCAGCCTTGGTTGCCCCTCATGATAGGTTGTAACCTGTAAGCCAGATAAACCCTTTCCATTCCAAATTGTTTTTGGTCATGGTGTTTCATCACAGCAAAAGATGCCGTGGGACCCTGAAGTTTAACATAGGTGCTCAAGGTGACAGGGACTTTGGAGAATGTGGTGTTCTCTTACTACTTCCCTTCCTGACTACGTTATATCTAGAAACCCTGAAGCTTGAAGAGGGAGTAAACCAAGAAACTAGTTTCTCAGGCCCATGTCATAACTCTACTGTATGTTTTAGTCACTGGGAATGTACACATGGACTTCTGTGTTGTGTGGAAAGCTGCCATGTTGTAGCTAGGCACACCCTGGGTGCTTTGGGGTTTATAGAGGATAGGTCAGGTTCAAAGTCAGGTTGACAGAAAAGGAGGCCCTTGGACTCAGGTAGGTTTGGAGGGAGAGGTGGATTCAGGTGAACGTGAAGAAAGAGGAAGTCATTCCTTAGCCAGGAAAGAATGAAAAGGCTCTTCGGAGGTACTTGTTTACCAATCCTTGGATCTGAGAGGTTAAATAAAATTTAGGTAAAAATGTTAATAGAGTGAAGGGGTGATAGACAAGACTATGGCTTATGGGGCAAGTCTCCTGGTTATGGTTCCCAAATGCCTGGAAAACATTCTCTTAAGAGGATAAAGGATCTGGGCGGTGGTGGCAATGCCTTTAATCCCAGCACTGGGGAGGCAACAGGTGGATCTCTGTGAGTTCAAGGCCAGCCTGATCTGCAGAGTGAGTTCCAGGACAGGCTCCAAAGCTATACAGAGAAATCTGGTCTCAAGAGAAAAAAAAAAAGGATAAAAGGGAGGCTGGAGAGATGCTCAGTAGTCAAGAGCACTTGCCTTTCTTGCAGAGGACTTGGGTTCAGTTTCCAGCACTCATATGTGGTTCACAACAATCTGTAATACCAGTTCCAGAAGATCCAGTGCCTCTTCTTACTTCCACAGGTACCAGGTACACAAATGATGCACATACATACAAGTGGACAAAACACTCATACACAGAAGTGAGAAAAAGTAAATTAAAGGGATCTAGAGCTGAGATAGAAGGCTGCTGGATAGGATAATTCATTGACAATCAAGTTAGCCAATGATGTTTAGGACCACATGTTCAAGTCCTTGGGAAGTTCTTTCTGAAGAATACAGAAGTCAAGCCATATGTGCATGCATATGACCTCAGCACTAGGGGAGGCAGAGATAGGGGGGTACAGGAGGTTCTATTTTTTAAAAAGAAGGTAGAAAATTAAAGCTGACAAGATTCAGGAGAGAGCTCACTTCCATGGTCTGCAGTGGAAGCATTCACTTATATGACAGTGGCCAGGGAGACTCAGACCTGTCATGTTCCCATCTTTGCCTTGGGCGCTGGACAGCTCAGAACTAATTTTATGCAACAGTGTTCATTCTCCAAAGTCCAGCCTTTAAAAAAAAAAAACACTCTAACTATTCCCCCTCTACCCACATATTCCTATTCAGCCTGTCTTTATATTTTTAAAAATATGATTTTCTTATTTGATGCTGTGTCATATCTTTTAGCAAGCAGGCAGTATTTTTAAGGCATTTCAAATACTTTACTACTAGTAAAGAATACTGCCACGTACACCACACTTTCCAGGATCAACTATGGGGGCTCTATCTTTCGTTCGACCTGTTGCAACACCCCCCAGTTCAGTTTTCTGCCCGGTGACTAATAAATACATTTCCTTAACCCAGGATACATGCATGCATGGATCCACACATACATCCTGTCAGCTCTTTAATTGGTTTGTGTGTGTTTTTTTTTTCATGTTGTAAGTTTTATTGTGTATATCTCTTCTGCTGTGAGTGATCGCAATCTATTTTGGTTGAGAGAAATGTATTATAAACACTAGGAAGGGGAACGAAATAAAATAATAGAAAATGGAAGTATTTGAAGCATCAAGAAACTTGATGGGGGGCTGGAGAGGTGGCTCAATGGTTAAGAGCACTGGCTGCTCTTCCAGAGGACCTGGGTCCAATTTCCAGCACCCATATGGCAGCTCACAACCTTTTGTAACTCTAGTCCCAGGGGATCCAACACCCTCTTCAGTCCTCTGCAGGCACTGTTCTCACTTGTGCACAGACACACATGTAGGTAAAACACCTACACACATTAAATATAAATAGATAAATCTTTAAAAAGTTGAAGGAAAATTGACAACAGCTGAGACAGTTATAATCGAGACAATGGTGGCAAGTGGAATGTTTAAAGAGGTAAAAGACCGGACTAACTGATTTGCAGTTCTTGCAATATACTTTATATTCTTTTAACTACATTTTATTAATTCATTTTTCACTTCCATGTGCATGCATATGCCACAGTATGCACAGATGTCAGAAGACAACATGTGGGAGTCGGTTCTCTCTTTCTACCATGTAAGTTCTGGGGATTAAAATCAGGTCACAAAGCACCTTTGTTCACTGGTCTGCAACCTAATCACTATGCTTTCTTTCTCAAAAAGTATTGTGGGCAGACTTTGCCTCTTAGCATGAGAGAGATTAGGATATCCATGGTCAGGAGTCTCTTACTCTTCTGTGAATGGAAGCAGACAACTACTCTCTGTGTTTACCATCTGCATGGATTGACTTCTCTAGAGTTATGGGCAGAATGGAGAGGAAGGCTTGCTCTCCTCTCCCCTCTCTGAATGAAATATACTTTGGCTGTGTTTTCAAGGAAAAGAGAGGGGGCAGCTTTGGTAGATAGATACATACATAGAGGTTCATAGCAGTGTTTTATAAAGTTTTCTCCATAAAATAAGTGAAGCTCAAACTCTAACAACATCACCTCAGAGGGTTATGTTTACTCCCGGAGTCTTTACTCCTTTAAAAGATTTGCAAAATGATCTAACTGTACTGAACTTGAAAAATCAACCTCCTTTTTTTTTGGGTCCTGGGCATGGTTGTTTTGAAGTAAGTACTTCACAACCCTGTGTAGCTAGAGATCTTCATATTTCCGGTGTAAAGGCTTCCTAAGGGTTGGGGTAAATGAAGGCACATGTAAATAAGGTCATAAGCCTAGGAGGAAATAGGGCTCCATTTGTACACACTTAGTTCATAGATCCCAGGTTACATTGCCCCTGGTTTTCTTGTTATTTTGTCATTCATTTATTTATGTGTTTGCTTATTTGTTTGTTTATTTACTTATTTATTGAGCCAAGGAACGAACCCAGGGCCTTGCTCTTGCTAGGCACATGCTCTACCACTGAGCTGAATCTCCAACCCACCCCTGGTTTTCTTGAGAAGCCAGTGACTCTCCCTTACCTAAGCTTTGGCTCTGTAGACCACTGGGGTACATTAGTCTGTCTTGATGTCTGAGGCCTGTTTCCCTAGTACCTGGGCAATGCTAGCCTGTACCAGGACAGGCCCCATGCTTACAGCTTTCCCTCCTTTCTCGTTGGACTTCCGAACTATACCTGACTTGCTTTCTGCTGTCACATCTAGTTTCTTTCGGCAGGCATAGTTTCCTTGGCCTGCCTGTTCTACGGAATCCTGTGTTTCCAGATCCTTTTGCCCTGGATGTATTAGCCCACTGCTGTCCTGATTTCACCCCGTATGCTGTTTGCTTGCTTGCTCTTTAGAAGGAGGGGCATGGCTATGGGACCCAGCAGGCTGTGAGATAAGAGCAGCAGCAGCTCCTGCTGCGATGTCCTGGTCTGACCTACACACACACAGATCTCCTGGAAAGGCCTCGGTTGCAGACCTGGCAATGTGGCTGCTGGCAGCAGCCTACCCTGCTTTCCTGTACACTCAGTCTCCCTCCTTCTCCATCTTTGGACCAAGTGTCTTAATGGTCCTGTCTGACCCTCAGCCCCTGAGCCAGAACGATGAAAATGATTTCTCATTTCCAGTTCTCTTCTGTGCTTTCTTGGAACCTTGAACAGAACACTTGGGGCTTCTGTGGCACTCTATACAGAACCCTGTCAGTGAAATCTCAGCACCCTGACAGACCCTCCCACTATCCCTATATGAATGTATACCCAGTACCTTGGACAGAATTCTGAGGGACCAGCTTCAGCCCCTGGTCAGGGACCCATTAAAAGTTTTCAGTGCAGGACTGAGGCTTGTGAGATGGCTTCAGAACCACGGACAGAGACCTTTCCAAAAGGGTTTTTGGTACCATGGACAGCACCACCGGTGAAGTCCTGGCTAAGATTTCAGCATGCTGGACAGAGCCACCCACCCCAGTCTTGTGGGTCTGTGCTCTCATTGCCCCTACAAAGGATTCTCCATTCTCAATGGAGGTACAGATTTCCAGTGTTCACTAAGCAAACCAACTTATACTGAGACTCACCTCGACTTGGGAGTTGGCCTTCATGGGTCTGCACTGCTGTCAGCTAGGATGGCTAGGTGATGACTTCTAGTTAGTCTGTTCTTTTTTGTTTGTTTGTTTGTTTTCGAGACAGGTTTCTCTGTGTTGTCCTGGCTGTCCTGGAACTCACTCTGTAGACCAGGCTGGCCTCGAACTCAGAGATCTGCCTACCTCTGACACCATTGCCTGGTATGTGTTCCCACTTTTACTAATGTGGAAAATTCAAAACAACTCTAAGCTATTGCTCTAGCTGAGAGTTGTTGCTGTCCCTGTGCTATGGGGCCAGATTTCAGTGTGGGGCTGCAGCCCAGCTGTTTCAAGCTGAGCCATGAGGCAAGTCATTTCTCATCTGTGTCCTGTGCAGACACCCCAGCAAGATCACAGACTTTACACCTGGCTCGCAGTCCCACTGTGACCTGGGACACATTGTTCTCTTTTCTGGATCATTTGTAAAATAAGGATATTATTTACTACTCAGAGCTGTTATTGTAGTTGGTGGTATCAGGATTAACATCCCTGTGGCACCCAAATTCTTTTTTTTTTTTTTTAAGCTGTCTCTACTTGCTTACACTTGTGCTTTGCCCTCAAGGTACAGTACAGTGTGTGTGTGTGTGTGTGTGTGTAAGACAGAGGGGGGGATACACTAGGGATCTACATCAGAAAGCTTTCTCCATTGCTTTCTGTCTTATTTTTTGAGACAGGGTCTTTCACTGAACGTAGAGCCCATAGATTAAGCTAGATGGGTTACCAGTGAGCTGTAGGGTTCTTTCTATCTCTGCCCCTCTTGCACAGACTCATCACACTGGTTTTTATGTGGGTGCTGGGGCTTGAAATCAGGTCCCCATGCTTGCTCCCCCCGCCACCGAGCCATCTCCAAGTCCCGATAATGCTTTTATTCTGTTAGTAAATGGATTTTTGTTTCACAGGTGAATTTTAATTTAGACCTTGTCACCTGTGTCTTGCAACTGTCAAAACAGGGAGTGTCTTGTGTTGTGGGAGAAATGGGAGCTGAGTGACCTAGAGTGTTACCCGGTAGTGTCGCCCGGTTTTATCCTTCACAAACCCTTATGTAGATACTGTTACCTTGGCCAGAGTGCCAGATGGGCCCACTGTGGACCTCCACACCTTGTGCTGGTGCAAGGTGTGAAAAGGTCAGTGCCCAGGTGGCAAGGGCTGCACTCTCTCCACTGGTCTTTGTTCCTGGTCTGCACACCGTGGCCCCCACTGATCCTTCTTCCCACCTGCACAATGCCTGGAAGAGGTATGATGTTTCTCCAACATGCAGAGCCCAGTTTGCAAACAAACCCTGGAGCTGGTTGCCACCGCCCTCGCAGCAGATGGCTCTGCAGCTGCCCACTGGGTGGGGCCTCCCTGGGAGCAGAACAGACAGGCAGGCTCCAGGCCCTGTGGGGAAGCGGAGGCGCCCAGTTGGGGCCCAGGGGAGAAGGCAAGGAGGCCTAGAAAGGGAGACACCTCCCTCCTCTCTTCTAGGGCATGCCTCCTGTTTATCTCTTCCTTCCTGCTTGCTAGCCTCCCTCTAGCTTTTCATCCTTTCCTCCCTTCCTCCTTATTTTCTTCTCTCGTTTTCTCCTGTCTCTCTCCCCCTGCCTTTCTAACCCCCCACTTTGATCCCAGTGAGCTTTCCCTTCTCAGGACTGGGATGAACACGGCCCTCCATTGTGATGCAGTTCAGCTGGGTAGTGCTGTGGCAGCGTGCCCATGCCTGGGAAGCAGTTGCTGCCTCTGTCAGTAGGTGAAAGAACATGTAGATATGCCAGGCATATGTTAGCCCAAGGCAGCCTCTTCCTGTGTGGATAGGAGGTGAGGTGGGCTGGCCAGATGGACAGACCTGGGGATGGAACTTGGCAAGCTGGGGCAGCACCTCCCTGCATGATTGGCTGTGCAAGAGTTCTGGGCTCTGAGGCCATTTCCTGTCTGCTAAGTGCAAGTTCCTGTCTTGGAAGGACAGTTGTAAACACAGGAGAAATGTGAGCAGTAACTGAAGGGTTGCTTGTATGTAACATAGTTTATCCTCAGCTGAAAGCACCCCAGAGGGCAGGCAGGCATTGTTAGGGGCTGAATGGGTGCTCTTCTTGAGTGTGTGTGGGGATCCAAACGTTTGCAGAGGAGAGGACAGTACAGTGGGTGTTGAAGTCTGGGGAGGAACCCGCTAGGTGGAGGTAGGAGGGCAGAGGAGGTGGCTAATACAAAAGCAGAGAAGTTGGATGGTCCCTGGCTGTGCTCAACAGCAGCTCTGCCATGTGGATGTGCTGGGATGGGGCATGTGATGTGGAGCAAACACTGGCATGACTGGACTATGGCCAATTCTCCTTCATTTATTTCTTCATTTATTGAACATGTGGTTTTTGAGCTCCTACTATGTGCCAGACTCTGCTAATGTTCATCCAGTGAAGAAAAGAACAGAAATCTCTCCCATGTGCAGCTTAGGTGATGAGAGACAGAGAGATTGAGAGGTGCTAATGAGAGAACAGGATTGGGGTTCATGCCGAGCAGATGGTGATCACTGCTGTGGGTTTAGCATGGAGAGAAAGCGGGAGAGGCTTCCCAGGATCAGCATGACTCTAGGGAAGTGAGGAGGCTTTTGAGCATCCAGATGAGTCATGGTCAGGATGCTAAGGTAGCTGATCTCAGGAGTGAAAGGGGTGGAGCCAGATAGTATCCAGCAGTGGGAAAGGAGAGCACCAGGATCAGATGGGGAGGCAAGACCTCAGCCCTAGGTTGTGAGCCAGAGCTGTCCTGGGCAGGGAGAAAGTGAGCCAGGGGTACATGAAGGGGCCTGGTGAGGGACACAGAGAATTCACCCTCTTGCTTCGTCTCCTGCCTAGAGACTATAATGAAGGGCAGTGAGGGTTCATGCCTGGGCCACTGGCAGGCATGGGAAAGGGGAAAGAAGAAATGAGTGCAAGGAGTTTTGAGTGACTGCCAAAAGTATTGTCACACCAGTTCATGCCCATGTCTCTTTTTGTGGGCCACTCAGACTCTGGAGCTCAGAGGTTCAAGCCACCTGCCTTCCCCAGGAGCTGGGCCAGGGCATCACCTCAGATCAACTGAGTGTCTTTAAACCAAGGGACAGACGTGTAGAGAAGCATGTGCCCACTCTTAGTGTGCTCCACATGACCACATAGCATGTATTCCCAATGGCTCCCAGAAGAGCTTGCTCTCCTGTGTTTGCCTGGAACACTGCATGGAGAAACATATGAAAGAAATACTGGATTAGCAGAAGGTTGTGTGACCCATGGCCTCAGGGCTGGGCAGGTCAGAGGTCACCTTGTCCCTCAAGGTTTTGGTCACTCCCTGGACCATAGACTCCTGGTGCCACAATACTGCCGCCTGTCTGTAAGGCAGTGTTGTCCCTCCAGTGTTACTTTGGTGAATCCTAGAGCTTGTAGAAATGCAGATGCCCTTTGGGGGCAGCGGAAGCTATTTGGTGTGTATGGCATGAGGTTGTCATGTGTCACACGGAGCAGAGGTCTCATGTGGAGAAGCCATCTGCATTCATCCCCACAAGAGTTGAGCCTTAAGTGCACTAGCCACCCTCTCCAAAGCCTTCAGGGCCTGGCATCATCAGTGCAGTTTAGCAAGACTCTGGGACTCAGGCTCTCATTAACAGTTTCCCACCCTCGATACGCGATCTGATTCATCACCTCTACCCATATGGCTTCCCACGCTGGCCTACCTACAGGAAGAGTTCTGGATCCAGCCCACAGGAGCTCCATCACCATCTCTGGCCATTTTACTTGCTGGCCCCATTTGGATGCTTGATTCTAAATCCCCACTTGCCCTAATTCTATCAGGAAGATTCCAGTCCCTCTCTCCCACTGCAGTGCCCCACACACCTATCTATTGCCCCCTTGGATAGATTGTCCTACTGCTTTATCAGTTGTCAGGAGTAGCTGTGCCCTTAGTGCCTTCTCCCACAACCACCCCAGCAAAACCTCTGGGTACTGCCATCCACCTTCCTGTGGCTCTCAGCCTGCCCCTGGGCACTTACCATCTACAGTGAGGAAACAGCTTGGCCCCAGTGAAGCTTCCACCTGGTGCCCCAGGACCTTTGCATGTATTAGAGTGTTTGTCCTGCACTAGGCACCTATACTTGGGGCTCTCAGGGCTCTACTGGCTTCCCCCACTCTGTCTTTCATCCTCTAGTGACAGCGTGCTGTATCACCCCATGTTCTCTGCCCTTCTCACCCACGTGTAAGGTGAGGCAGTGGTACCAGCCTGTCCCCTTCAGTGTGGACAGATATTAGGCTTCCTAAAGGACAGGCAGGGAATATGGGTGATGACGGGCCCATTCTAGAGCGTGATTGCCTGTGTACTGAGGAGTGCTCCAGACAGGTTCACAGCACAAGGGACACCCTCCTGCAGTTGAGGGACTTGGCCTGTAAGCCTGGAATCTGTTCACCTACCCACATGCTCTAGATGATGTTAGCATATGTCTATAATGTTAGCAATAATGAGCAGTGCCCAGACTGAGGCAGCGTACAACCTGGACATTGGTCCTTGAAGCGATTTCTTGTTCAAGGTAATAGAGCCTGTCAGCTGAGTGTCACTGTTGGGTCTCATAGCTTCTAGTTGTCATAATTGGAGAGTTTAAGACTGAGTCACTCTGAGCTGTCTGTCTCCCCCTCTGGTCCTGCTCAACATTCACTTCCTGATGTGACTTGCCTGGGCCCATTGGGAAAGGCCATACCCAGAGGAGGCGGGTACACCTTCTCTCATACGACTTCCTGTAACCAGGGGCTTCCCTCCTAACACTATCCTGTTTTTTGAGTTGGACCCCTTGACATTCTCACCATGCTTTGTTCTTCATGAAGCAGTACTATTACAACTTTTCAAAGGATTACAGAGGAAAAAGCATGCAGCTAGCCTACACGTTTTGTGGCTCTATGTTCCGAGGTCCAACATTTCCTGTGCACCATCTGACACTCACATGTCCATGTGTGTTAGAAAACCCAGCGTGTATACACTGTTGAGGTCACTGAATTCTAGTGAGCAGAGAGTCCCGGAGAATAGCTCCCTCGGGGCTGGTGGGAGGGCTCAGTGTGTAAAAAAATGTGCCATCAAGCCTGATGACCTGAACTTCAGCCTCAGGACTCACAGAGACAACTGATTCCCTGCCCCCAAGTTGAGTTCTGACCTCCATGTGCACTGTGGTGTGTGTGCTCACACACACACACACACACACACACACACACACACACACACACACGGCCCCATCCACCTAGTGGGCTGCTTTGCTTCCATTTCCCTCGTGTGGGGGTGGGGGTGGTATTTCATAGAAGGAACCAAAGGGGAAAATGAAATTTTGTGGACTGGGGGATGTTTTTATTTTTATCCACAGGGCTGTGTAAGTGGATCTTGGTCCCTGTGGGAATTCTCAGGACCAGAAGGCTAGAAATAGATTTGATCAATGAAAGTCGTTTCCAGACAGAACAAGCCATTGATAAATTCTAGCCGTGCATGGTCAGTCAGGCTCATCTGTTTCTGGGAGATGAGGAAGAGGAAGAAAGGCAGGGTGACAGGAGGGAGTGGGGGCACAAGGATGGCGCCTATTGGGAGGAGGCTCCTGAGCTGGGCCTCCCTAGAGTTTCTGCACGCTGCCCCCCACTCCTGCCCATGAATCTTTTATTTCCATGTCTGGGAAGGAGGAAGGGATGCAGATATCTGTCTAATTAGTGTGAGAGGATCCGGGATTGAT
This sequence comes from Onychomys torridus, assembly GCF_903995425.1. Lineage (NCBI taxonomy): Eukaryota > Metazoa > Chordata > Mammalia > Rodentia > Cricetidae > Onychomys > Onychomys torridus. The sequence continues at coordinate 52,324,794 of NC_050451.1, forward strand.
CTCAGCCGTGATTGATGGATTCATCCCAGCTGCCAGCAGGGTAGTCGGTGACCCCAGGGAGGATGGAGTGGATAGCTGGCTTCCTTAGGATGGCGGAGACTTTGGAAGGGAGATGAACCCTCTCCCCACAACCTTAGCCCCATTTCCCAAACTCTACTGTGGCTGAGTGTGGAGCATGAGGCGTGACCTGAAAGTCCCTAGTGAGTGTTAATGTGGCGAGGGGAGTTTCGTCAAACCTGTCATCTCACAGGTCTTCCTGAAGCTCTAGGCTGTCCCAGCCAGTCTCTTAGAGTGTCCTTTCCTGCTCTTCCCAGTACTTTACATAGATGGAGAGACCTGGCCTGGGAGACAAGAGACATGATGAGGACATGGTGGCCCACGGTGAACTGTGTACTTGATTGAACTCTGTGGTGGTGCTCTGGTTCTCTCTAGACCTGGTGTGCTCCCCGGTCACTCAGACCTGCTTGTTGCATTGGAACCAGGCCTGGTTGATGTCAGTCTAGCAATCTCAAAGGTTGGAGACCTCGCCTGATATCCCTTACCAAGAATGACATCCTGCGGGTGAAACCTGTAATAACCCGTGTAAGTGGACCAAGGTTTTAGCTGGCAGAGAGGTCATGTCTTGATGTCAAAAGCAGTTTGATTTCTGACAAGGGTAAACCGAGGCACATGGAACAGAGAATGTTCTTTCAACTGCTGTGCATTGGGTGCTGATCTTGTGCCCTGGCTTGTGCCTGCTGTGATTCCTCTTGATTCCAGATGAGCTTTTAAACCCAACATAGGGAGCTCAGCCAGAAGAGTTGGGTAGCATTTTTGCTTTCCTGTTTCTCGTCCATTTCTAGATGCCCTTTGGGACTAGCAGCCCAGTGTGTTCACTGCCAGCACTAGCATTTCCCTTCCAGGAGGTGAGGTCCCAAGCCTTGACCTGCTGACCCCAGAGGGGTCACTTTTACTGGATGCCACTCTGTTTTGTTGTTTAGTTTTGTTGTGGTGGGGTTTTGTTTGTTTTTGATTGGTTGGTTGGTTGTGTGTGTGTGTGTGTGTGTGTGTGTGTGTGTGTGTGTGTGTGTGTGTTTGTTTATTTGTTTTGGTCTCTGACTTCCAGAAAGACTTCATGGGTCACTATGCTTGAACCAGCCCCATGTTACTGGGCCCCCCAACCCTTCATCCCCTTAAGGTTTGGGTCTTCAGCTTCATAAGACTGGGGCCTTCAACCCTTCATCCCTTTAAGATTTGGGACCTTCAGCCTCTTAAGATTGAGGTTTTGGATCCTTCCCCTTCTCAGGATGGGGCCACCCCTGGGGGATCCCGATTCTGCCACCCCCATCAGCAGGCACCATGCCCATAGGAACGAGTTTCTGCACTTGAAAAGACTAAGTGAAAAGGCCCCACCAGACAGCTTGGAACTTCCTGTGGGTCCAGTCCTGATCCACTTTAGGCTCCTCCCCAAGCAAGAATAAACGGGTGATTCTAGAAGGTTCCAGGTATTCCACAGGTCTTCCCAGTCACCAGATCTCCAGATGAGGCTCTTCCAAGAATAGGACACCTGAAAATACAGCACCTGGACCAGAGAGGCCTCCTGGGTGCCACAAAGCCAGACTTCCCCTCACAGATGTTTCTACCGCCGAGGCTTGACCAGATCTGCCTGCTTGGTGACTCTACACACTTGTCAAGGGGACACACACTAGACTTGTCCTGATCCTGCCCTGATGGATGCCTTGTCTTCTCATGATGGAAGCTGCAGCTTGTGGCCATAGGGCACCTGAATAGCCAGTTGCTCTACTGGCAAGGAATATATTGAAGTTAAGGGAGGGACTGAGCAGTGGATGCAGACCAGGAGGAAGCAGAGTCTCCAGGCTGGCCCAGGATGGACAGTCAAAAATCCCACCTAGAGCTCACCCAAGTGGGCTGGGACACCACTCGGACATGGATCTTATATGCTAAAGTCCTCTTAGAGAGTCCAGAATGACCCAGAAAGTCAGGACCCTTTGCCTGCTGTTGCCTGTAGCCTGCATCCAGAACATCAGACACTCAGTAGCTGTCCCCACCAACCTATTTCTAATGCATCTTCAGGTCCATGCAGCCTGGACATAGATAGCCCTGAGGAACCTCTACAATGGGCAGTACTGTCTCCCGGGAGCTGACTGAAAGCCATCTCAGAAGATTACATGACTCCATTGCTACCCAACTGCCCTGCGTGCTGAACTCATGGACACTTTGCGTTGGGTCCCCCAGGTCTCTAGAGCAGTTTTCAGGGGTAAGGGACAGACTACTCAGACATGGGGAAGTTGGGTCCAGACCCTGTTCATCATACCACCCGGTACGCATTCAAGAGCAGAGGTTGTCAACTTCGGAATTTTCTTCCTGCTTCCATATTTGTGAGTTGTCTTCTGCCCATGACCATGATTTGCTGTTCCTGGGAGGCGGGGCCCGGTCTGCCGTGCTTCCTGCTGTCTGTCTGACACCCCGAATCCAGCTGGCTTGCCTCCGCACTGGCTTCCTGCTTGCTTGCATGCGGCTCTGAGTCACAAGGATACAGGTGGCGCTCAGGAACGCTTTCAAAGTCACCAGGTTTTCAGAGAGGCTTCCGACCTCCCTGTTCTTTCCCACCTCTTCTGTGGGTACAGCAAGGTGTGACTGCGAGCATGGATCATCCCAGCCAGCAGCACTTCCTCACGGCAATACCTACCACTCGGATCTTACTTAAGTCTGAGCGCAATAAGGTCTGGAACAAGCAGACATGATTCAGCCTCTTCCCCCTCCCCCCCACCCCCCAGTTCTTATCTGCCCTAGTTAGAAAATGGCTTATCCTTTCTGAGATGCAGGATGAGATCTGTGGACTCTTTGAAGGGTAGGGCCTCTAAGAGGAGAGAAGGTTCTTAGGAGAGTTCTCGCTGGACTGGACCGGTTACCTCAGGAATGGGTTGTTTTAAAGGAAAGCTGATATAGCGTCCTGCCTCTGGCATACTTGCCTGTGGTTCTTCATCTTCACATCTTGAATGAGAGCAACAGGGGGCCCTTGTCAGCACCAATACCCCAGGAACAGTCTCCTCAAACATATCTCTTTCCTTTATAAATGACTCAGCCTCAGATATTCTGTTATAACAACAGAGCCTGAACTAAGACAATACTTTTGCTCTCTGATACTGAAAGACATATTAAGAGGCCTCAGCATGGGGTTTTTGCCAGTCTTTAATTTCATCAAAGGGGCACAGGGATCCTGGGGAAGCAGAGGGATGGAAAAGCTTCTGCAGGGTGGGGCAAGATCTGAACTTCCCATCTAAGGCGCGTACCCTAATCAACCAATTTTTTTAGAATGGTAGGCATATGGTTAAGACACAGGGAAGGTTGCCTCCTTGCCAAAGGCATGATATGTAACATGACCAGCCAGGGAAGTACAGAGCTCAAGCCTCACAGGCCACAGAGAATCAAGACCTTCACACCAGAATCTTTCTAGCTCAACATTGTTACTGCCCGGCTGCTGCTGGGCACGGGGTGTGAGGGTGACAGAGGGTAGTGTGGTAGAGTGGATTGTGCAGGTCAGCCCACAGGAAGAGTAGCTTCAAGGTATGACAGGACTGCCTTTGACGGCCTCATCAGCAGGGCAGTGGGCACCTCTAAGCTTAGTGTTCCCATCTGTGAAATGGGGTCCTTCAGCATCACCCAGAAGCCTTTACAGGGTAAGAAGGATGGCTCCCACCTATGTGTTCCTGGGGTTGTGTTGTTAGGGCCAGTTAGCCTACAGTTGCTACAATTATGGCTAGTTCTTTATTTTTATTAAGAAAATTTTTATTCATTTGTTCATTTTACATACCAACCATAGATCCCTCTCTCATCCCTCCTCCTTCCCCTCAGCCTTCCCCCCCCATCCCACTTCCCACCCCCTGTTCTCAGCCTGGGTCAGATAAGTCAGATAAGTTTCTTTTTGTAGAGGACAACAGATAAGGCACAGACAAAATCTGTACAAAGTGCCAAGAACAGGTGACCACTGAACGATCAGCCTTAAACAAAACGACCATGCGTCAACACTGGAAGGTCAAAGCCTGTAGTCAAAGGGTCCTCAGAATCTTCTGCATCCTCCTTCCCAAGCAATGGACAGAAACTGTGTGTTGAAGGTGCACAACATGGTGTTTGGATATAAACATACATTGTGAACTGATTACCATAATCAAGCTAATTAGCATACCCATCACCTCACAGGCTTAATTTTTTTTCTCATGAGAACATTTAAAAATATGTCTTAATGGGGATAGGGAGATGGCCCAGTCAATGAGATACTTGCCATCCAAACCCAAGGGGACAAATTTAGATCCCCAGCACCCACATCTGGGTGGGGTGGTGTGTGTCTATAATCCCAGTGTTGGGGTAGTGGCCACAGGAGGAGCCTTGGCACTCACTGGCAGCCAGGCTAACAGAAGTGGTGAGCTCCAGGTTCAGGAAGAGACTTCATCTCAAAAACTAAAGTGAAGAGCATTTGAGGAAGAGAGCAGACATTGACTTCTGGCCTCTGCACACATGCACACACATGTCACACACATATCACACACACACACACACACACACACACACACACACACACACACACACACACACGACTTAGCACATTTCAAGCCTTCAGTAATTACTCTTAGCTAGCATCATCTTCCAGTATCTCAGATTTCCAAAATTCATCCTTCCTATCTTAATGGAACTTTGTGCCTTTTGACCAACCTCTTTGCTACCCACCATCTAGCCCCCTGGTAACCACCCTAGCCCTTCACTTATGTCTATGATACCGTACTATGTTTGTCTTTCTGCATCTGTTTTTTTTCCCTACTTAGCATGATACTTGTTGAGCCTTGTGACCTCATGAAGCTTCTGTCATTCTCTAAAATGAGAAGGTTGGCCTGAGATAGCAGTTTACCACCAGTTCAAAAACCGCCAAGAAGTGGACTGACAAGATGGCTCAGTAGGCACCACACCTTACAGCAGATTTCAGTCCCCAGGACCCATGTAAATATGGTGACATATCCCTTCAGTCCTCAGACTAGATAGGCATAGGCAGATAGGAGAGAACCTACTCCTAAAAGTTGTCCTCTGACACACACCCCAAATTGAATATGATAAAAGTCTCAATCAATAAAAGCAGAAGTATCTTCCTAAAGTGAAATGCCCCAGAAAGTCCCCACACAAAACAGATAGTAGTAACAGATTTCATACAAAGGAGCCAGCCTGTCAGTTAAAACTTAGAATGTTCACTGTCATGGTGCTCAGTGAGAAAAATGGGCCCACCTGACAGCCTGTGATGGGAATCATGGGTTCTGGTGAGGAGTTTGCTTGCATGTCAGTCCTGGCATGTGATCACTTCTTTCTTGTGGACAGAACGTAGTGTTGGAAGGTGCTGACCACACTCAAGAGCACAGCTGTCTGACAGATGAAGTTGTGTGTGATTGGAGAGCTCTTCACTCTCGGATGAAAACAGGTGTGGATGTTGGGCGGAACTGTCACATGAGTGTGGTCATAGTGAATAGCAGATCTATAGGGCACTGTTACTTGCTGGGTGGCAGTGTCTCCAACAGAAGCAAATTCATGCCCACTTATACTGAGTTTAGCCTGACAGGCATGCCCCCACTCTGACCTTTGACCTCACAAAAGAGACTACACAGCTTCTACCATCACTGGTGGTCCTTGATGTCCACTAAGATGTCAAAATTATGTACCTAGCTTTGAGGATGAAACTATGGTTTGAAAACTTAGCTATATCCACCTGATGGAATTTGCCTGGAACTTCAGTTTAACCCTTTCCAAAGAATCTCTTCCCCATAAGCCTGGAGAGAAATAGTCCCCAGGTTTAGCATCAGATTGAGTGTGGTAAAATTTCAAATTTCAGTGTGCTGTCTCAAGGAGGGTTTGTAGAAAGGCAGGTGCCTGGATCCTGCCCACAGAGATGTGGTCTTAGTAGGTCTGAGGTAGTGGGAGGCCTGGGAGTTCTGTTTATGACAAACTTCCAGAAGTTCTTCTGACAAGATTCAAGTACCGCAGTTTGGAGACTTCTTCACCAGCGCTCTCGTGGGGGCCCTCCTTACTTTAAACATACGTGGCTGTAGACTCCCTCTGGTCTGCCATTCTCTCTTCTAAGGTACGGCAGACCAGACCCCAGGAACTTAACCGGGATGCTCTAAACTTGGAGACTATTTTCTCTCACGGTTGGGCAGGAAGGTCTTCTCAGGTCTGGTTTCTCACAGGCATCTAGTCAGACACAGTCTGGGTGAGCCCTTTTTTGTCTTTGTGAAGCTGTCCCATACTCAGTTTCCAATCTGCAGCCTCAAATCACGCATGCAATTCCTACCGTACCCACAAAGATGATGGATTTGAAGAGGACTTGTAAATGATCCACCAACTGCCTGTAACATGTAAGGAGAGATCACCATCTGTGACCCCTCAGGTTTGGACCCATCCCAGGTGAGGACTGTGACAGCGAGTGTCCTTGAAATCATTCAAGATAATTCTGGGCAGAAAGGACATTTGGGGAGGAGCTTCAGGGTGTTCTGGGTTCTAGAAGGTTTGCTGCAGAATAGAAGTGGCATTTTGGCCTGTGGGTCCCACCCGCGCGTGCCCAGGAGTCTCCTCCCTATTGGTGGGGACTCACGGAGCCCCTGCTTACTCTACTTACATCCTTGCCCCCCTGGGCCCTGTCTTTCCTGGAACCACCCTTTGCATTCTGGTCTTGGGCTCTGCACGGCTGCTGAGGGTGCCAAGCTGATGCCCTGCAAGAGGACAGCTCCATGATGCTGCTGATGCTGGCGGTGATGCCGATGGTGGGAGCTGAAAATGGGCTGCTACGTCATCGTCGTCATCGTTATCAGCAGCAGCAGCACAGCCATCAGATCGCTGGCACCCATGCTGGGTTGGCTGTTTGTCATAACTTGTCTCTTGAACTTAAGACAGCCTCTCGAGGTAAGTATCCATCATGCCCATTTTACAAATGAGGAAACAAAGGCTCAGAGAGAATCAGTAGCTGATGTGTATTAGCTTTGCCCTACCATAACAATATACCTAAAGCGAGCTTTTACTGCCGAAGAAAATGGGGCATATTTAGACAGTGTGGCTCAGGCTCTGGTGAGGTCATGTGACAGATGGTAGGGGTAGGTGTGACCGCATTGACAAACGGGAAGTAAGAAGGCTGTGGGAGGGGTTGGCCCCAAGCTTCATCCTCTTGTGGGAATTAAGGCGATCCACAGAGAAACATCTTCATTTCTCTGAAGACTACACTCCCAGTCGACCCAAGGGCTCTTGTTAAACCCATTCTCTTGAAGGCTCCACAGCACCTCCCCAAAGTGCCACTCTAGGTACCTGGAATCCAACACAAAACCTCTGGGGTGGAGGGACATCATAGGATGGCCCAGATGTGTGGCCCCTCAGGGTGGGATCCATTCCACGTGATGCCTGACAGTCATAGACTCACTGCTGCTAGGTAGTAGGTGGGGCCCAGAGAAGCCTAGCCATGGTAGATAGCACACTCCCCACTTCTGCCCATCCCCTCTGTGTGGTGAGAGGCAGGGGGAGCTGAGAGAAACTGGCAGCTGTCCCACTGGGGACTTGATGGCAGTTTTAGGGCTTAATCTTGGGGACCGAGTTGTCACTATGTTGCTGGCTTTTAGCTAGCTGTGCTTCCTGAGTTCCGCATCAGTCCCTTCCTGGGTTTCTAAGTTCCGCATCAAGCCCTTCCCCCTCCACACACACAACCTGGCTCATCATCAGGAAACTGATCACTGGCTCCTCATTTGAGCCTCGTGGGCCCATTTCACCTGAGGCTCCGAACAAATGCATCTTCCTCCTGTTACTGGAAACGCCCAGCGCTTCCTGCCTTGAGCCCTGCCTTGTGACATGTTGTCTCTTCCTTCTTACTGTTTGACCAAGCGCGGTTCATTCAGAGTTCTAGCCTAGGTCTGGCTTTCTCAGGCTGTCTTCTTGGGTCTTTGAGATTTTCTGTGACTTGAGGTTCCCTACCCATGCAGCATTTCCCATTGAGCACCATTTGAGGCCCCCCTCCCTTCCCCTCACCCGCACTGACTACTTCCTGTGTATTCATTCACCCCGCCTAGGAAGTGGGTTCTGTCTAAGCAGCCCATGTGTCTGGTTTTATTTTGGTCTTGACTCTGCTCTGCATCCTGTTGGCACTTGCCTTGTAACTGCTGAGTGAAGGACCCACGGTGCTGGAGTGATGAAGCACTGTCCTTGGAACTGGAGGTTCCGGTTCTAGTCTTGGTTCTGCCAGCGCCTCCTGGGCAGCTTGCTCCTCGGCAGGCCCCGGATTCCTCATTTGTAAACTAAGGGGTTGAACACTGGAGAAGCTCCGCCTCTAGTAATCCTCAGAGCCACTGGGGATCTCACTAAAATGTGTGATCCTGGGCCGCTCTTGGAGTCACCATCAGAAAAATCCACATTAGGCCTCAGTGTCTGCATAATTCATACGCAACCAGGAGGCTGAGTGATGTAGGAAGTTGCCAGACTATCCCTTGAACAACTTGTATCCAGGAGACTTTGAGAGGTGGTCAGAGCTGAGAAGGGAAGAAAGGGCTGTGCAGTGATGCCTATAGTGAACCATCACCCAAACCATCAGTGTTATCACAGTCCTCACCATCAGCACCAGCACCACCATCATTGTCTTTGTGATCATCATCACCATGATTACCATCATCTTCATCACCATCCTCCTATGATTGTCTTAACCACTAGAACCATCAACAGGATTATAGTCACCACCACATCACCATCCTGATCACCGTCGTCGCCACCACTGTGATTTACATCATTATCATTCATCACCTGCATCGTTATCATGTTCACCATCTTCACCAGGTCCGTTACCTTCTTCATCACCTCACACATCAATATCAATATTATCCTCATGGCTTCATCATTAGAACAACTGGCGTCACCACAGTTACCCTCATCATTGTCACCGCCATTGCCACCATCTCCTTGATCCCCATTGCCATCTCTTCCATCAGCAAGGGCACCACTGCTCAGCGCTCGCTAGGGATCACTAGTGTTCCCATCTTTGTGGTCATTACCTCCTTCAGTCTTCTGGTGAGGCAGGGAGGGACTGTGAGTTAACGTCTAAGGGAGGCTGGGTGTGGTGGCTTACTCCTGTACTCCCATACCTTGGAAAGACAAGGCAGGAGGATTGCTGTGAGTTTAAGGGCAGCTTGGTTGACATAGTAAGTTCCAAGCCAGTCTGGAGTGGAGTGCCACCCCACCTCAACAAGGAAAGGAAAAGTCCTAGGGGATCTTTTTCATTCCTAGAGACTTGGGTTCCAGTCTGCAGCGCCTCCCCCTGCTGAGCCATCTGCTGCAGGAGCAGCCTGCGACTTTGGGAGGGGACACAGGGCACCGCCTTCCATCTCCATACTTCACTCTTTAGACCAGGCCTGCTTCCTGCCAGACCCTGCTTTGGATTTGATCCAGACCGCGTCTCTTTTCGATGTTCATGAAACAAAGGCTTGGTTTTTTGTTTTTTTTTTTCCCTCTCCGAACCTCTTTCTGCCCACTCGGAACCTCCTGTGAAAATAGCATTTGTAGCCATGCCTCGGGCCGATCTGTGTCCTTGTGCTCCGCGCACATGCTCTGCCTTTCACACCACAAACGGCTTTGCTTAAGGGAAAAAAAAATATGTTTTCTCTCTGAAGAACTGCCATTTTTAGGCAATACATAGAAGGCAAGAGAGACGAGTTCACTTTTCCTTCCCCTGGAAAACCCCACCAAGATGTTGTTTGCCTTTGCTTTCTCTGGAGGGGAGATATTTTTTGACGGCTTTCATCACCAAATCTGGCTCTCGGCCCCACAGCTAGTGCCAGCTTGGAAAGGGAGCAGAAGAAAAGCGTAGATGAGCAAAGACAAGATTTTCCCAGAGGGGCACAGCACCCCAGAACTCAGCACTCTTAGGGGCCCTGTGGCAAGCCTCGCCTCCCACCCCACAGCGGCTGCCTTCCTCACTGAGGGGTCTGAAGGAGGACATACACTGGCCTTGTAAAGCCCTGGCAGCGTAGGGACTGGCCACTGTCTGAGGTCTCAAGATCACCCTCTTCAACATGCTTCTTCTGGAACTTTCATGAAGTAGGGTGGAGATGGGTAATACGTTTGGGGGTTGCAAAACCCCAGCCGGAGACTGATTCTGCCTCAGTACTGACCAGCCCAGCACTGGGAAGAGCTCAGTGGAATCAGCATCATGCTGAGCATGGTATTTGTGGGGGAAATGTGGGCAAAACCCTGGTTCCCAGACACGGTTCATTTAGCTAGAGCAGCTTGGGGCAGGTGGAGATAGAGGTGATGCTTGAGCTGACTAAAAAGTTTTCTCTTTTAGGACAGAGGCCTCATCTGAAACTACTGAAGCCTACTGTCCACACTCATCTCTTCTCCCCATGCTAGCCCCGTGCACCCTCTTCTGTGGCTGGAGAGAGAGAGAGAGAGAGAGCCCTTCAGATGCTGGCAGCAGCTTCCCATGGACCTGACTTTTGCTTTCCCAGGCTCACTTCTGAGATCCTCACAGCCTTGCTGTTCCGTTCACATGGTCCCAGCTCCCACATTGCTGCTTGACTCTGTGGGCCCAGTGAGCCAGAGCCAGGACAACACCATTGCTTTTCCACTCCACACTGTCATCCTGCCTGTATCAGACCTTCCTGCTTAGCCATCTCCTAGATTCCCAGAATCCCACTGTACTGGTCCAACAAAGGGACATCCAAGGAGACGTCTAGTGAAAGTGCAATCGGGCCTTTGGGACACGTAGGTCAGGTGGTAGCACTTCAAAGGTCCCAGGTACTTCTTTCTTTTGTTATCTCTCTTGGTGGTTTCTTTCTCAGCACCAGATTCCCGCTGGCTTGTCTTGGGTTGGGTGTTTTGATGATGAGGGAGGCAGGGTTCAAAGAGGGGCCTTTGACTGCCTTGGCTTGCGTCAGGAGCACTCAGCAGCAATCAGTGGGCAGGCAGGGTCACCTCATATGAGGACATCAGGACCCACTCCTTCAGAATCAGAAGGGAGGTCAGGGGAAGAGGCCACTGCGAGCTGAGAAAGAGCCCTTAAATGCCCCCATACTCTCCATGCCCTCCACTGTGTCTTCAATTTGTGGTCCTTCTTCTCTGAGCCCCAGGTCCCACATCTTGAAAAGAGCCAAAAGCTCACTTCTCAGCCTTTTAGCCAAGATCAAGCATAAAGTGCCAACTAGGCTGAGATTATTGTGATCATGAAAAATATGTATAGTAAATGACAGTGACCTGGCTGTCCCATGGCGGGCCTAAGTGCCTTTCCTCAGCTCTTCCCCATTTGAGGGCTTTCACATGAGGGCCTGGGAATGGGAAGGTTGTTTTCTGTTGTCAAGGTTGAGAGTGATGGGCACTGAAGATGGCAGGATGCTTCCTCTGGTAGGAAATGCTGTTGGTTCTCAAGAGACACCAGTTGCCAGGCTAGTGGCTCTGGACAGGAGTACTGGAGGCTCTGGGTAGTCTCTGAGGAGTGACAGGTTCTATGGCTTGACTTGGGACTGTTCTGGAAAGTGTATTGCCACTCATGTGGAAATGGAAGAGAGGAGTGAGTGCTCTTTAGGTTAGAAGGTTGAGCTGTTTGGAGGTGAGAATGAGCCCTGCTTGGGCAAACAATACAGAAAGCTAGAGAAGGATCTTTGCAGTGTGAGTGGGGCAAGCATGGGTTGGAACCCAGAGTTCTGCAGACTAATTCTATAATGAAGAGTAGATGCCCACAGTGTACACTGTGGGGTGCGGCATGTGGTCTGCTGGTTTACTGAAGGAGGGAGTGGGAAAGGGAGCCTGGTGGCATGGAGGTCACATAGACTATTACTGTCCTGTTGTGGGTGGAAAGTGGCCAGAACCAGTGTTGCTGACATCACTGGAGGAAAGGCTAAGCCAGGAGAAAGTTTGAAGGGAACATTGAGAAGGAAAGAGAAGTATAAGAGGAGATGGAGTTACAGGTTCCTGGCAGTGGGAGGCCCAGGGTCCGAGGAAGTGCATTCAGGAATTAATAGACACAGACAGCATCCAGAGACACAGAAGAAGACAGGGGGCTTTGCCCAAGGCCAGATATTTGCTATCAGGGTCTAAGGTCCTCAATCTAAAAGAAAATTGTGACTGAGTAGGTGGCTGGGCCTGGAAGGGAAGGTATAGAAAGGTTGGTGGAGCATTGGGTGGGATTCTTGGGAATAGTGCACGTGAGATAAAGAACAGGTTCATCCCCCAGGACTGGTCTGGGTCCACCTCACTGGGCTCTTCCAATTGCAGGACAAGGATGATACCAGGGGAAAGAGAGAGGCCTTATTTTGTTTCTTACAGAGATCATAGCTGAAGAAAGTGAAGAGACTTGTCCCAGAGGCTGCTCAGGGGTCACCCATAGTGGGGCCCAGAATTATCTCTGCTACTCACAAGGAATGTGACTTTGGACCAGCCATTCCATGCTGACCTCTGTTTCCATATGTCCATTGGGATGATGGTGCAGAGGAGGAAAACAACACAGGAAAGACCTTTGTCCAGTTCCTGTCGTGTCTATTTAGAGACCTGGTTAGCTGTAACTGTGACCAAGTAGACAGGTATCCATCCCAAGTGCTAAATGTTATGGGCGGAACTCCTGTGATCAGTGGATGGCTCAGTACAGAGATGGAGCATTTAAAAACAACACTAACATGTGATGAGCTTGCCCAGGACGCTATGGTTTATTCATTGTTCTTCTGAGCTTGTTACAAAACATTTGGCCAGGAGCTACCATGTTGGGGATCACCACTGTCTCAACACACAGGCAAGTTCTCTCCCCGATCTCCAAGGGGAATTACAACACCTCAGAGTTTCACCTGTCACTCATCCAGGTCACTCACTACCTGGTATATATTAGTGTGATTAGATCGAGGACTTTATGTCACACACCACAGTGTGAATTCAGAAATTCAAACCTGTGAATTCATAAACTTGCAATCACAGGTCCACGCCAACCTGGGAATCAGTCTTTTGTTCCACAAGTAACTTGTGTTCACCTTGCTTCCCATACTTGCCAAGCCTGGTGTGCATTAGATTGAGTGTGTGTGAACACTCCACTCAAGACCTCTCAGAAGGGAGGATTTGCCCCTAGGCCCCTCTCTGCCTTACCACCTCTCCCTAAAATCCAAGTGTCTAGTTTTCAGCCTCCCTTCCTGGGCCTTCAATCATATTTTCTGAATAGACTGTCAACCAAAGGCACCAGCTCCTAGCGGAAAGGAGACACGGGACGGACAGGCTCTGAAGTGAGGGCATGTAAAAGTGTGCTGAAAGGCAGAAAGGACATCAAGGGTAACCACAGAAATGAAGTTTTGATACACAAGCCTGGTAGAGGTGAGTACAGGGTGCTGGCGGATGGATATGTTTAAGAGAAGTGGCTGGAGATGTCTGGAAATCTGTCCCAGGCATCAGAACTCTTGTGAAACTAATTCTGCCTAAAACCTGTGTGTGGTATTCCAACCACTAGGAGAAGGGGGCTGCTGTTCCCTGATCCCCTCAGTCCCCCATTCCAGGAGAGAGCTGCCTAATACTCCTCTTGTGGGTTTTAGATCCTAGAGGCTGTGGGGAGAGAGAGAATCTCAGAACTGTGTCTGTGGAGACAGATTGGAAACCAAAAGCCAAATGTCAGTCCATTGTGGCTGTTCTGAGGAGTGTGGAGTGTCTAGTGGGCAAAACTAAACAGTAACTTGCAGGGAGTAAGGGCTGAGCAGCCTGCATTCAGAGCGTGCCTACTCTGGCAGAGCTGCAGGTGGCTCAGCCATGGAGAACTATGATCAGCACGGGTGCAGGATATGCCTTTGTGGACGCAAATTCCAAGCAGACATTCATAGAAGGGCCAGGGAAACCTTTATGCTCCAGCTTCCTTCATCCCAAACTGACCTAAGCAGTGTCCAAGATGGAGATGGAAATCGTGTCCTTGGGTAACAAATCATCCTCAACCCAGGCCTGTCCTCAAATTCTCAAGCTAGGACCTGCCTCTGCCCATGCAGGGTGAGTCAGTGCTGTCCCAGACCACCAGCATCAGATGATGTAGAGCCCATGAGGCACCCAGTCTGTCCTAAGGCAGAGTGGGATTAGGGAGCTTTAGGTTTCTAGCGTACATTCTGCAGGCTGTTCCTCCGGGGGCAGGAGTGGGAGGCAGGACGCTGGGGCTGTACTTCCTGGGAAGTGGGAATTGGGGACTCCACAGAGGCTCAGCCGTCCTTCCACCCCCACACTTCCACCCCAGTAATTGAGAGAGTTTTTTTGTTCTGCACATCAGAGGCAGCGGCTGGGCCTCAGTCAGGAATCTGAGCAAATTGGAGCTGAAATTGTCTCAGCAGGTAAGGGGCCGCTCACTGTCAGCCAGTCTCTGTGGATGAGCAGGGAGGGAGGAAGGCACATTTCTCTGCCTATTGATGCTGTCACCTCCACACCCCACCCCAGGAGCCCAGACCTGCCCTTTGCATTAGAACCCTCGCTCTGTCCCAGCACTGGGGCTGTTACACATGTCCAGGAAGAGCTGAATACGGATTCATTAACTGCTGGTGACAGGTAGCAATGTGGAAACGACCTCTCCATTTCTGTAGGCTGCCTTGCCATAGCAGGGGGAAGCCTGTGTTTTGGAAATAGTCACTTAGTGCTTACAGGGCTTTGGGCAAGAGAGTCCTTCTCAGCCTCACTGTGCAAAGGCTTGTAAAAGCACTTGCCTCTCAAGAATGAGGACCAGATTTCGCAACCCTAGAACCCATGCAAAGTTGGGCGGGTCTTGGATCTTGTGAGATGGGATTCCAAGAGCAAGCAAGCTAGCTAACTATTCAAAACCAGGAGCTCCTAGTTCAGCCAGAGAGTGTGCCCAGGAAACAAGGTAGAGAGTGGTGGAGGAAGGCACCAATGTCCAACTCTGACCTTCTCATGCACATGCACACACTCACGGGTGCCCATACACATGCAAACATGCATGGGCTACCTAGAGACCTTGGACACCTTGGGGACCACTTGGCTACTCCACACCCTTTTAAAATTAATTTCGTCAACTAGCATACAAGGTAATTAGCTTCTCTGTGACATTTTCTTACCTAGGTCATTATGCCTTGTTCCTATCCATTCTCCCCGCTCACTGCCCTTCCACATACCCTGTGCACCCTTCTTGCCGATTCCCTTCCTCTCTACAAATGCTCCCACTTCCTGCTTTCATGTTGTGTATATTTCCTTCTCTTTTCTCTCTCCCTTAGAACCTTCTCCTCCTCATACCTAGTTCCCCTTTCTAGTGTTCTCTCTCTCTCCTCTCTCTCTCTCTCTCTCTCTCTCTCTCTCTCTCTCTCTCTCTCTCTCACACACACACACACACACACACACACACACACACACACACACACACACACGCACGTGCTCTTGACCAGAGAGAGTTTTGTTCTTAGCAGACAGAGTGGGAGTCTCTGGGTCCACATTCAAAGCTACTGTTCTTGCTGGTGGTAGCCACACTAACCCACACTGACCCAGCAGGCTTGGTGGTGACCCATAGTCCTTTCCCTGGTGTGCCCATGGGGACACTCCTCTATGACTTCTTTTCCTGGATCATGTGTTATTAGCCTTTGCTGTCTTTCACATGAGTAAGGTGGGTTGGAGTGTGTGTGTGTGTGTGTGTGTGTGTGTGTACATATTTGGAGGTGGGTATGCATATGTGTGCACATGTGTGGGGGGCCATATATTGATGCCTGGTATCTTTTTGATTGCGCTCCTTTTTTTTTTTTTTTCTGAAGAATGATCTTCCATTCAAGCCCAGAGCTTGCAGAGCTTGCTGACTTGGTTAGTCTAGCTCTCCAAATCCCATCTCTGCCTTCCATGTGCTGGAATATCAAGTGAGCCACCACACTAACTTGGTATTTAATTTTTAAAAAATTTACATATATGGGTGGTTTACATGTTTGTGCACTACATGCATGCAGTGCCCATGAGACCAGAAGAAAACATTGTATCTTCTGGAAATGGAGTCACAGATAGTTGTGAGCCGCTACATGAATGCTGGGAAGAACACAGGTCCTCTGGGAGAACAGCCAGCGCTCTTAACCACTGAGCCATCTCTCCATCCCACCTCCCCGATAGGTATTTTATGTAAGTTCTGGGGATCTGAACTGTGGTCATTATGCTTGCATGGCCAGCACTTTACCCACTAAGCCATCTCCCCAGTCCCTTAGACTTCTTTAAGAGATGCTGAAGTTTAGGGGATCCTACGTGACTTTGAACTTGTGTTTTCTGCTTCGAAGGGGAAAAAAAGCTAGAAGCCATTATGAATTGTCCTAGGCTCTGAGGAAAAACAATCAATTCGTATTTGTGTTATGAATGGAAGGCATCACTTAAACAAGGCAGTACCTCTGCCCGTGGGTTTATGTTAAGAGCACCCTTCACTGGATGGAGCTTAATGGGAGCCAGCAGCATCTGGAAGCTCTCAGCAGCTGTCACTGTGGCAGGTGCATGTTCTTCTCCCTTGCATGAACATGATCCAGTCTTGTCTCGGCTGTACAAGCCAGTGTCAGGGTTCTTGATAGCCTTCCCTTACCCCGTGGCACATGCAATGTCTGCCATTGTTATAATATTTTTTGTGTCTTAGGACACAGAGTCTCTGGTCTGATGCTCATAGAGACATACCTAGTCTCCTCCCTAAGGAGGCAAACCAAAGCCTGGGAGAATAGTGGTCGAGGTGCCTCATAGCCAGGAGCATTTGCTCTTTAGCAGGTTCTGAACACTCATCATCCTGACAGCAGATCACACCATTGTCCTAAGATGATCACCTTCCCATGGTGTATACTTAGGGCACCCTTACCTCACAGTAGCCTGGAGCTTAAGTCAGTCTCTGAATGAAGGGGTGGCTCAGACTTGGAGAACCAAGGGAGAGGAGAGGGGTAGGGGACAAGAATACTCCTTCCTAGAAGCACTCAGAGGGTTAAAGCCATGAGTCTAATAAGGGCACAGTGCTGTCCAGGCTGCAGGCATGGGTGTCCATGTTCCTGTTTATTCCTCAAACACCTCACCCAGCTCTCAACACCTCATGTTGAGAACACAGGGCTTAGCACAGGGTCTGACTAGCTGGGTTCCATTCTTATTACCACAGTGACTAGACTGTGGGTGGTTGCAGGAAAGGAGGCCAAACAATACAAGACAATGCTTCAGAATGTGACATGCATACCAGCTCCTGCCTTTGCATTACTTGAACTTGGGCCAAGCCCTGGCACCACCAAGAGCACCAGCCCTGGGACTACCAACATCCCAAGCCTAACTCCTAAAGCCTTGATTTGAGGGTCCTTAATTTTGTACTTGCCTTTAAGCTCCCTGTTCCAGATATCAAGGCAAATGCAAGTCCTGCTAAGACAAAGAAGGGGGCATGGCTCGATCAGGGAGAAAGGCCTCCATGTGCATCTACTGTCCTCTGCTCCAATGATCTCAGCCTTCCATGGACAGGCATGCCACACCTGCCTGGCATGACAGGCCATTCCCTGAGCTCTCCGTTGCTAACCTTCCCTTTCTGCTGTTGGTGCTCAGCTGGGAAGCTAGAGTCATCAAGTCAGATCAGACTTCTCTTTTCTGGGTTCTCATGGATTGTTGAAGTGAAGCATCCTCAGGGACCAGCATCTGAGCCCCCATGGGTGTCCAATCAATGCCCCACTCTTTTCGGAAGCTGGAGCCAGTTTACTGTGTTAGCCTCTGCCTCCAAGTGCTGTGCCTGCTGCCTTGCCTGGGCTTGTGGAGGTCAGGACCCTGAAGCCTCTGCCAGCTACATCACCTCTTTCTCCTTCTCAAGGCACAAAGAATGGTCACTGGGCCTGGGACAGCTCTAGCATGCCTAGAAGCTGCTTTTCCATCTTGGAGGGGAAGAGGTAGCAGTCCACTTTCACTTTTGCCTAGCTGCTGCTCCGAAAGACAGTGTGAGTTTCCAATCTAGAGTCCAGAGGGGGAAAAGGATCAGTCCCCATCTGTATCTCAGCAGCCAAGGGCTCTGTGAGTGACCGTCGGACGACTCATTGTCTCCTCATTTACCCTCAGTGAAGGTCTTCAAGTCAACTTGCCCTTAACATTGACTTCGGCTGCTGGTACACTCAAACTATAGGAACATTAACATGAAGGTGGCCAAGGGCTTGCCTTTGAGGGCCGTACACCACATGGGCGCCAGGCACTCTGAAGTCTGTGTGACCTGGCATAGACTACCCTCACAAGGCTTTCAATTGCAACCAGGAAGGGGGATCTAAATTTTACCCGGGGTTGGAGAGTGATGAAGGATCCTGAGGACATTGTCTGAGCCTTTGTGGGTAAGGACAGCTCAAGGGCATGGCCAGGCAGGGGGTCAGCTCTGGGCAAGCGCTGGGAGATGGCACCTCTGGTAGAGTCTCAGCCCTGGGGAGGGGGTTCTTGGGAAGCAACATGGAGGTTATTAGGTAGAACATGAATGAGTTTTAGAAAGAAGGCCAGGGCCATGTCAAGAGTTTGGCTTTGTTATTATTGTTGTTGGCAGTGGGGAGCTATTGATGACTCAGGACACAAGATAATTGTCCATGTTTCAGAAAGACTATTTTGATTATTGCATACATCATCCAAAGACCTGCAAGTTAAAGGTTAGTCCTGACCTTGGTGCTGTGTGAAGGTGGTGTGATCTTTAAGAGGTGGGGCCTGGTAGGGGGTCTTAGGTCATTAGGATGCCTCCTCCTTGAGGGGTTTGTGGGATGCATTCTCTCCCTCTTTCTTCTGTAGCCAGATAGGTGAAACAACTCCTTCTGCCACATGTTCTCAGTGTTATCCACTGTTCTGCCATAGGCCCCTCAGTCATGGGCCAAAACCTCCAGAACTTTGAGCCCAAAGAAAACCTTTCCTTTTTGAAATCTGATTGTTGTAGGCATTCACTGAAGGGTGAAAAGCTGACTGACATGGTGATGGTGGTGGTCTGGGTATCTTTGATGAGAACAAAAGCTTTTGACAAATGAGCATGTGTGTCTCCCAAGTGTATTCTCAACCGGGACACATGTCATGGTCTGGACCAGTAGAAACTTCTGGAGTCATCTGGAGTTTCTCTCTGGACCCCTGGCAGTCCTCAGCTGCTGGCTCTTCCTCCTTGCCCGCTCTGCTGCAGTTCAGTTCTGGAATATCTCCCCACAGCCCATGTGTTGAAGATGTCCCCAGTGTGGTGTTACTGGGGGTGGTGTGGACTTAAAGAGATGGAGTCGATGGGAGGTTTTTGTTTTTTTTTTTTTTTGGGTCATGGGGGTGAGGGGTAGGGGCATGGGGGAGGTGGGTCTTCTTCCACTTCCTTTCACTTCCTGACTGAAATAGTTACTTTTCTTATTGCTGGAACCAGTGGCCTGCCAAGAGCAGCTTAAGAGAAGAAGAGTCGGTCCATCACAGTGGGGAAGGCACAGCAGAGTTCATGGTAGAGGAGGCTTGTCCATGTGGCCACAAACAGGAGGCAGAGAAAATAGGTCAGAGCCAGGGACCTTCAAAATCTCACCTCCCAAAAGTCTCCACAGCCTCTAAAAATAACATCACAAACTGGGGGCCAGGTTCTCAAATCATGAACCTGTAGGAGGCGTGCTAGACACAAAACAATGCCAATCATGAAGTACATAAGCCGGTCTGCTCACCTCACACTGCCATAATATGTGATCTCATAATATGTAGCCTCCTAATATGTGGTCTGGAACCTCTAAAACAGGGAGCCGAAACTTGCTTCTTTAGCAGGGCCTGGTGGAGCACATCTGTAATCTCAGCACTTGGGTCGGGGGGAGGAGGCACAGGCAGAGGGCATCACCACAAGTTCAAGGCCAGCTGGGTCTACATAGCAAGTTCAAGCAGACCAAGATCTTGTCTTTTTTAAGTTTATCTGGGGTACTTGTTACAGCAACAGGAACTATCTTGCACACCTCCAGTACAGAAGCGTGAATTTAGAAAGAAATACTGGCCTTGCATCCTGGTGATGGAGGCGTCTGCTCTCTAACCTTCCTTCACCACTACTGCTCTCTTCCTAAACTCACAGAAGAGGAAGCCCCACCTAGATGCCACCTGCTAACTATTTCTGCAGGCTGAGAACAGTATTCAACCCTGGAGGGATTCTGAAAGCCAGGTCTTGTCAGGAAAGGTAGGTATGAACCTGGTTTCTTGAGGTCACCATGGTAACCAACTGGAGGCAGGAAGGGAGCTGGGAGTGGAGCAGGGCTGAGTCACACTGAGGAGGAGGCCATCCCCGAGTGGATGAGGGGATTCAGGGCAGACAGAGAGAGAACTGCTTGCTGCACCGTGAATCTTTGCCTCCCATAGCTGTTCCTGTGGAAATCTCACATGTCCATGAGGTTGAAATCTGACCCATTGGGTGCCTAGGAAGAAGTGTAGCAGAAGAGACCAGATGGAACGATAGGCTGGCTTTCAAAGCCATTCCCAACCTGGTTTTTGTGGACTGTCTTAGTCCCCCCCCCAGGCTTTGATAAAATACCCTAACAAAGGCAACTCAAAGGAGGGAAGGTTGATTTGAGTTCACAGTTCAAGGGCACAGTCCCTAGTGTCAAGGGAAATCCAGGCAGAGGGAACTTGAAGCAGTTAGTTACACACCATCCACAGTCACGAAGCAGAGAGCTGTGAATGCTAGTGTTTAGCTTTCTGTATTTTATACTGTCCAGGTCCTGTATTATCCACAGTCAGGGTGCAGCTTCCCGAATCAATTAACCTAATCACAGTAACCCCTCACAGGCATGCCCAGAGGCTAACCTAACCTATGTAATCCTTCGTGGGTGTGTGCCTGGAGGCATCTCCTGTGATTCCAGATCCTGTCAACTTGACAATGCATACTAACCATCACACTGACCCTCCCCCTCCACACACACACCCCATTATATTTTCTCAGGGCATTCTTTGTGTCCCTGATCCCACTGCCACCTCAGGGTTCCATGATCCAGCCCAGCTGCCTTTCTCAGAAGAGACCAGGACTCACATTAGTACTTCAGCCTGATTTGCCTTTCCTCTGGGGGATACCCCCCCATTTCATCCTTAAGCTTCAGGGGCAGATGTCTCTCCATCGTGAGGTCTCATAATCTTATACTCTTTCCCCCTCTTCCTCCTTCCCCTCTGTCTTTATTTTTTTGAGACAGGGTCTTGCAATACAACCCTAGCTGTCCTTAAATTCATGGCAGTTCTGCCTCAGTCTCCTGAGTGCTTGGATAATAGACATGAGCCACTACACCTGGCTGAGATCTCCCATTAGTAACCTCTCCCAGGTGGCTGCCATATGGATCCAGTTCGGTACCGAGTGGGTATTCTCTGGTGAGTGGGCATGTGCCCGCCTGGTCTCTGGGTAAGAAGGCTTAGCAGTGTTCATCTACATGGAGCTCTGCAGACACACTCCTTGAGGGAGGGAGTGAATGAATGAATTAATGAATGAGTGAGTCTGATGGTGCCACCAGCCAAGCCCCACAGTACTTGAGCTGTGCTCGGAGCATCCGCACATGGCATTTGAGCTTGGAAGCTAAGCTGCTGCTGCTGTGGTTAGTTATCGAGGGGCTTGGAGCACGTTACAGGTGGTCCAGCTTAACTGCGGTTTTTATTTCAGAGGTGATCAAAGCTCACATGCTGTCCTGGCCAGACCAGATACTGGATTGTCCCCTTAGGACATACACGCATAGCCTTCTGTCCATCCGTGCGTCTGTGTGCTCTCTGTGTGTTATCTGTTTATAAATACAGCTGTGTTTACATCCGTCTCAGGCCTTTGCATGTACCTATAATCTATGTAAATGTGGAATGTATAGTAATCTATCTTTCCTACCCAACCATCTGTCCTCTATCGTATCTGTCTGTCAGTCTTTCCATCCGTGATCTATTATTGTCTGCATAGCTTTGCCATCTACATTTAAGTATGGTATCTCTCTGTCTGCCTAAAGGAGCCTCGCTCAGAATTTGGGTGACCTGGGTTTGAGAGTCGGGAAATTGGGGAGGATCTGGGAAAGAGAGACAGAGGAGTACTTGTAGCTCTCAGGCCTGGGAGGCATGATGCTGGCCGAGATGAGGTAGTGGAGAGACGGATACCCTGGCTTAGAGCCGGGCACTGCAGAGAGTGAGGGACTAGGAGCAGGCTGAAGGTGTGCTGCAGCTCAGAGGCAGGCTGGATGGGGGCGGGGGAGGACGGGGCCTCCAGAGAGATGGTGTCATTCCCGGCGAAGACAAGGAGGGCTATTCTCAACGCCCCCGCTGAGGCCTCCCAGCCTCGTGTAGGAGGGAGATTGAGGATCTCCGGACACCGGACTAGGACATCCTGGGGACAGCCCCAAGACATGGGATGGAAAAAAAAGAAGGCGGAGCAGAGAGAAAGAAGAATCTCAGGCTTCGGTGAGGAGGGCGCCCCCTGGCACCGCTGTGCGCTCGGTGTTGTGAGCCTCCAGTTGGCCAGACCCGGAGCGCCACGTCACCCTTCTTTGGCTGCTGGGCTGACTTGATGCGCGCGCGGAGTGATGGAGGGGACACCAAAGTCTGGGACCTGCCTAACCGCAGTCGGGACACGGGCAGAGGTGGAGAAGGAGGTCGTCCCCGGATTCTCTCCGGAGCTGGCTGCTCTTCACCCGGCAGCCGCCTGCTGTGCCCAGGAGCCGCCCAGGAGCCTCCCCGCAGGAAGGCAGCTGCAGCGAAGAAAGAACAGGGGCTCCGAGTTTGGGAGCAGGGGTGTCTCAGTCAGTGCAGGTCTTCAGAGAGAGCCAGGCGCCTTGTGTAAGTCCAGTTGCCGGGTCTTACAGTCCCATGAGAATGAGCAGAGAGAGCAGTCACTCAGGCTCCAGAGTGTCGCACCACTGCCCGCCAGCGGTATCTTGGCGCAGCACTTGAGGCAGGCGGGGCTGCATTGCTCCACTGCCTCCACCTGTACATGTGTCTGGGGCGTTACTGCAGGGAGGCAGAAGTGAGCCCAGGCCTATATCCCTCGCTCCCATCCCATGCCCATTCTCCATCTCCACTCATTTCCTTAGCCTCATACCTCACACCAGCTTTCTCTACAACCTTTCTTCTTATGTGAGCCAGCCAGCGCTGGGGGAGGAATCAGAGTATACCAGGAGAGGATTTGCTGGAAGTGGAGAATATAGATTGCCACCAACTTGGACATCACAGTGTTTTCCAGATTGAGTGCATTCTGGCGGACAGCAGTGCCTTGTGTCTCCAGTCCCAGGGTGAGCCCAGCCCTGGTGTCTCATGTGGACACACTTGTTCCAGATCCACACATTCTGTACCCTTTGGTGGCTTTGGTGGCTCCACATTCATTGGTCTGAGTCATGAGTTCTGCATGAGTTTGCAAATGGCTTCACTTTTCACCTTTTAAACAAGACACAATTCCTCTTCCTATGTGGGCTGAGGCCCACAGTGAGGGTCTTCCTTGTTATCGGGTTCCTTTCTCTGTGTCCTGGGACCTTCCTATGGTGACCAGGCTGTTGCTCATTGGACAGAGGCTTTACCCAGATCTATGTCGATTGAACCCCAATCTTGTTTTCTCCGTGGGGAGATGGAGCTGAGAGCAAACCTTGAAAAGAATACAGAGCTAAATGTCCAGTGATCCTGCCTGCACCCCTCAGGGCCTCCAGGAAGAGACATCAAGGCAGGAGGAGGGTTTCCATCTGTGTGGCAGTGTTAGTGGAAGAGCTGCTCCCATAAAGAGTGCCCTCTGAGAGGCCTCAGGGGATTTTTCTAGCCTTCCAGGAAAGGATATTTGTAGGCCTACACGGGTTACCACCTTTCCTTTAGATATTTACCTTTTGTGGTTAGTTCCCTGCCTGCTTTTGAACATATGGTCATTTTTAAAACTAGAATCGATTTTCCCAGAAAGGGAGCAAAAGGGCCCCTGTGTTCATGGGGAGCCTTTCCTTTCTCACCTGTACTAAAGATCCAGCTTCAGTGGGAAGTGCAAATGCTTAGGGGCTCTGGAAATATGGATTATGTAAATGAGCTATTTAAGGACCTTTAAAAAATGCTGACCGGGTCTGGAGTATTTACTGGCTGTTAGAGGTGTGGATTGTCTAATGGGCATTTGGGGACCTTTAAACACTGTGATTATGATGGATCTAGAGAGCTACCAACTCCCTCCTGGCCTCTCAGGCCTGTCTACTGGTGAGGAAAGGCGTGCTCGGGCAAAGCAGTGTTTACATGGCGCCTGGGGTCCATGCTGCTAGTGGCCTGACAGTTAGAGAAGGGGAGAGATTTACAGAAGGTGGTGGCAGCCTCACAGAGGCCACTTCCAAGTGGCTTGGGTCACACGGGCTAAAAGCAGAGCCATAGACAAGCTGTGTCCTGAGGTCCATGTAAAAAGCCTCTGTTTAAAGATGCCCTCTGAAGTGGGTTTTTGACTTCTTTGTTCAACTCCTTTTGCAAATTGTGGGTAGAGAATCAGTAGAAATATGAGGGTACTGGCTCTAATTTCACTTCTCCCACCAGTTCTAGAAGCATTAGATCCAGAGATGGATGGGTCTCCCTGAGCAACAAACCTTGGATGCACTTTTGGTGCCATCAAGTTGTGAAGAGTCTTTGGGTGTTCTCGGGCCTTCCTAGGCCAGGCTGGCAAGCTCGGTCTATAAGAGCACGCAGGACACAGAGTTCCAGTCCCCAACACACAGCCCTTCTGACATGGCCTCTGGACCTTTGGAGGCCATTGTCCTTGATCCTGCATTGTGAGCAGTACTTCTCTCCTGGTCCTCTTCTCCCTTTCTGTCCTCCTCCATGGAGCCTGCTGGCAAAGCTGCTTCCAGAGACCATGGGCAAGTCCTTCATCCCTCTAGCCTTGGCACCCTTCTCTCTAGACAGCGGTGGTGATGGTACCTCTTGTGATTGCCAGGAGGATTATGTATGTGCCCCCATGGCTTTATAGTTGTTTGCTTGGAACCCAGACCTCCATTTTACCTTCATGCCTGAGTTGCTATGTGACCTTGGAAGATTTACTTCACTCTCCGGGCCTCATTTTATCTTCAGACTGAGGCATCAGGGTGGTCTGCTGATGAGTTTGGGTACCCACATCTGCTCTCCAGGAACACTGTCCTGCCTGTTGCTTGGGGGACCAGGATTGGATGGAAGATGTCCCAGAAGTACAAAAGAAGGCTGTTACACTGGAATTGTGAGTGGTATGGATGTTGAGGAAAAGTGGTCTTAGTGGGGTGAAATGTACCCACGTGTGGTAGTTAGTGATTCTAGAATAGTTACTGGGGCCCCAAAGTTAATCCAGGGAGGAGGGGATTCGATATGGAAGAGCACAGGTAAGAGACCATAAGCACAAGTGGAAAGATGGGGGACGTGAGAGTTGTGTGTCCTAGTTTTCCACTTCTGGGTTTTCTCCAGCCCCTGCATGAGAGGCGACAG
Source organism: Onychomys torridus (assembly GCF_903995425.1). NCBI lineage: Eukaryota > Metazoa > Chordata > Mammalia > Rodentia > Cricetidae > Onychomys > Onychomys torridus. Next base: position 52,350,138 of record NC_050451.1, read on the forward strand.
ACACAGTCAGGTGCAGGGGATGCTGGGGATGTCCTGCACTCCTAAACTGTAGTCTTTCTTTGAAGTTGAGTGATGTGATTGGCCTCAGTTCACAGCAGAGACAGTGGGCAGGAGGAGAGTGGAGCAGCTTACCAGGTGGAGTTGGCTCACCTGCCCAGGACCCCCTAGCAGCTGAGACCCCAAGGTTGCCTGGGGGTGTGTGGCCTTCCCTAGGCCCTCCAGTCCAGGCTGGGGATATGGTCTGTTGGCCTAGGGTTGCTTCTAGAGCACTGGTCTAGACACAGGGTGAATGGATGGGCTCTTTCCTATGTGTTTTGATGGGCTTCAAGGCCTGGCCTTCTACATCCCAGATTCCCCTCATCTAGGTCCTCAGTGGGCCTGATCATGACTAAGGGAATGTGTCACTGACACCTCCCTATGGATTCATCCTCCTGCCTCAGTTATCCATTTCTGTTCATCCTCATGATTGTACCTGGCGGGCAGACACCTGGCCTCTCTACACAGATGCTCTCAGACCGCTCTTCCAGTGTGCTGGAAACAGCTCCTAAATCATGTGTCTGAACCCTTGCTGGTGGTGCTGCTAGGGAAGGTTGCAGAACTCTTAGGAGGTAAAACCTTGTTGGAGAGAGTAGGCCACTGGGGTTGGGTCTTGAGGATTCGTAGCCCTGTTGCATTTCCTGTTCATTCTGCTTCCTGGTTGCTGACACAATGCGACCAGCCCTCACATGCTCCTGCAGCCATGAAGGCTCTGCCATGATGGATGTATCCTCCCGGGACTGTGTAAGCCAGAGCAAACCCTTCCTTCCTTCCTTACATTGCTTTCTGTCACGTGCTCCATCAGAGCCATGAGAAAAGCAGCTAGCACATCGTGTGAGCACAGGGGCCTGAGTTCAGATCCCTAGTGCTCAAATAAAAAGGTGAGTGTCGTGGTGTGCACTTTGACCTCAGTGCCTTGGGAAGGAGCAGTGGAGACAAGCAGGTCCCGGTGGTCTGCTGGCCACCCAGCCTAGCCACTTGATAAGCCCTAGATTTAGAAACAGTGCCTCAAAAACAACAACAAAACAATAGAGGAAGGCATCTGGTGTTGACCTCTGGCTTCCACACACATGCACAGACACACATACATCACACACACACACACACACACACACACACACACACACACACTCCACATACATGTATACAACTCACACACACATAAGCATGCACATACATACACATACTCACTCTACACACGTGTAGAATACACACAAACAAGCACACAAGCATGCATATACCACACACACCCCACACTCACACTTCTCGTTCTAGAAATAAAAGGGTATATATACATACAGAGAAAATTCTCTCTAATGAGCTCTCTACCTACCAACCATCTGTCAACATTTCATCTAATTTCACTTCAGTGTTTTCACTCACATTAATGAGCACATATTGTAAATACAATTCGTTTCCAACATTTTCTCTTCATTCCTTATTGTGACTATTTCCTCAGTCCGACAATGTGATTACATTTGAATGTCCCTCACGCTATTTCCCTAGAAAAGGTGAAGCATAACAGTTGCTTCCTTAATGTTTGACTTTAACTCTCTGACAATTTCTCAGTGGGGTGGGAAAATTTCTTCCCCGACACAGTGGCTCCTTGTGGCAGTGGTCATCTCTTTGGGGATCACAGCTCAATTTGGGGGAAGTAAAGGCTGTGGCCACCGAGCACAGAAAGGAAGAAAAAGAAGGGCATGTGTCAGAGTTCCTTCTGTCTCCTGGATGCGAAGGATGTGGTACTGCACACTCTTTGTGTGTTCCTAGAGCTACTGAAAGAGGACCAGAAGTCAGGGCTTATGAGTGGTTAGGAGTTGAACCCCCAGGATACTAGTCTGAGGCCATATCCAGCTATGGAGTTGGCTTGTCCTGTATTAACATGCTCCAAGAAGCTAGAAAGGCAGACTCTATGGAGGGCCTGGGAAGATGGAGCCTGCTCTGGGGTCATGGAGAAAATGAGCAATGTGGCAGGAGACCTGGGTAGAATGGACCCCCAAGTCTCAGGCTGGGCATCTTGTAGCCTCCCAGCCTGCCTCCCAGAGATGAATCTTCATCCCTGGTTTTATCCTTGTCCACCACTTCACTATACTCTCCTAATAAGTCTGAATCAAATTTTTTGGCTTTATATTCATAAATTTGAAGTGGAGTTCTTAACAAGCCTGTCAGTAAGATGGAGAAGGGCGGGTGAGAAGGATAGGTGAATTCGAGGAACCGGGGCTATTTTTAAACACATCCTCATTATTCCAGAGTTTGCAGGTCACCAGTGCCAGAGAAGAATTCTACAGATGTGACAGCTGGTGCTAAAACAATTAGGCTCAAAATGACATCCCGGGGCTGCGTGTGCATGGGTGTATGAGCATGGGCATGTGTGTGGCCAATCCTCTTATTCTCCTTAGGTTGCGAGGAAGATTTCCTGGAAATGTCAGGTGCAGGGCCAGCTGTGTTAGTGGAACCTAGGACTTGGGCACTGAGTATGTCAGAGCTGGACCATCGCCCTCTTGCTGTGCATACATGCCTCACCCCTTCCTAGCCAGCATTCTCATCTGTTAAATATGGGTGGGATCAGGACCTCAGTAGGCGCCTTCATCTCCAGAAAGCATCCTGGGTCTAGTGCTCCAGGCTCTCTGATCCAGCTGTTTCATAGACAACTCAAAGCCCTTCCCATCATTCCTTTCCAGTTTCAATCCTGTCCAGGTGTCCTCGAGTTCATGGTGTAGTTGCTTACTAATGGGGAAAGGATGCTTCATCTAGCTTCTTTCCTTCATGATCACGGCCACTTATATCCCCCAGAACAGACCTGCCTTTTCATTTCCTCTGCCCAGCACCTCTGTCCAATGTTCTTCATTCCATTTGCTTCCCATTGCCTCAGAGATGTTTGTACCAGTGGGCCACTACCCATGGTCATCCTTCAGGCAGAATGGCCTGAGAAAAGAAATATGAGTATACATTGAGTATCTTCCTAGAGAAAAACCACATGCAGTTAGAACAGCTGTGAGGTGTGTGTATGTCTGTCTATCTCTGTGTCTCTATGTCTGTCTGTCTTGTTATTGGGGGAATGAATAGTAGACTTAAAAGTAGACACTGATCATGGCCTCTTCTTGTCCTAATGAGAGTCCCTTATTAAAAATAAATTGTGTGTGTGTGTGTGTGTGTGTGTGATGCATGTGTGTGTGTAGGTATGCTTCCTGTGTGTGCACATGCAGATACAGAAGTTGATGTCCAGTGCCTTCTTTTCCTATCACTTACTTTTTTAGATGAGGTATCTTATTGAGCCTGGAGGTTGCTGTTTTGGCTAGACTGACTGGCCTACAAGCCCTCAAGTTCCACCCGCCTTGATTTCCTTGGCCAGCACTAGGTCCACTGATGTGCACCACCGTACCTGGCTTACATTGGGTATCCACACCAGGTCTTTATGCTTCTGTAGCAACCAGTCTGCCACTGCACCACTTCCCTAGCTCCAGTCCAATCCTTTTCTACGGAGCAGAAGAGTATTCGCACAACAACACTGTAATCCATGCACACTCCAATTTACACTGTCTGTAGATGCGGGAGACAGGAAGCTAAGAGAGTGTGAATGGAGGGCTGCATTTCTCTTCTTTTCACAGAAGAAATTTGCAAAGAAGCATCTCTGCTGAGTTTCCCCGGAACTGGGGAAATTCATTTCTTATTCTGCCTCTTCTTTCTCACCTAGCTCCAGTTACATGTGAAGAGTGAAAGGTAAACAGAGGGAACGTGGGAAAGTACCTCGGAGCTGCTGCTCAGATGAGCTGGGTGGTCAGATAATGCTGTGGGCACTTGACAGGGAGCCAAGTGTCATCTAAGGCCAGTGACACCAGTGAGAGGCAGCTGAGGGTGACTATGGCCTGTTTCCCCTGTGAGTGCTCCTTGTGAGAAAGCAATAACAGAGAGCCACAGAGAAATATTTCAGTCAATTTCTATAAGAGGTGCTATTGATTTGAGAAGATGATAACAGAAAATTATTATGGAAGAAACGTGATTCTCTAGTCATTGCTTTTTAAAATTTTCTTGCTCCATCTGTGTAGATCGGTGGGATAGAATTCCAGTTTAGTTGTTACAGGTGTGTGTGTGTGTGTGTGTGTGTGTGTGTGTGTGTGTGTGTGTGTGTGTAAAATATGGTGGTTTGCTTTAGGAACGTTCAATCACTCCAGAAAAGTTTATCAACAAGGGATTGTCTCCATTGGGGTGTTCTGTAGGCTTGTCTGTGGAGGAATTGTCATAATTAGCTGATGGGGGAATATCTGTCCCTCTGGGAATGGATGGCACCATTCCCTAGGCAGAGAGGGCCCTGAACTGTGTAGAGTGGAGAAATCTAGCTGAACACAAGCACTCTCTCTGCTCTTGACTGTGGATATGATGTAAGAGGCTGTTCCTGAAGCCTTGACCTCTTTGCTATGATGGACTGTAACCTGAGATTGTAAGCTAAAATAAACCCGTTCCCCACTAAACTACTTTTTGTCAGAGTATTTTCATCACAGTGGCAGAAATGAAATAGAACAGAGGGGGTATGTCTTGGCCTCCCTTTATCATGTAGATCAGTTGGCTCAGACCCAAGATGAGGTGACCTATGAAAGCACAAAGACCACTGGGTTCCATCTCTCTGACTGTACCTGCTCCACAACTAGATAGCATTCACTGGAGTAGAGATGTTTCCAGAGAGTTTCCAAACCTGACAGCAAAAGCATCCAAAGGAGAAGGCATGAGATTTGTAAGTTAATTCCCAAATAGTGTGTAATAAAATACCACAGGCTGACTGGCTTATAAATACCAGACATTTCCTTCTTCTAGTTTTGGAATCTGAGAAGCACAAGGTCAAGGTGCTGGCAGATGCAGTGTCTGGTGAGAGCCTGCTTCCTGGCTTCTAGACAGACATGGTTTTGTTTTTTCTTTACGTGGCAGAGGGGCAAAGGAGCTCTGTGGGGGTATTCTGTAAGGGCACAAATCCTGCTTGTAAGAGCTCCATCCTTAGGACCTAATTACTACCTAGTCTCCATTTCTGATACTGACATCTTGTGGATGAGGGTTTCACACATGAATTTTGGAAGGATATGTGTGACGTGTGTGGATCTGGAACCTGCAAATGTTCCATCAAATTATTGAATCACATTCACTTCTAGTCAGTGGGTCTCATTCCCAATGCCACCAGGTCATGCTGTGAGCCCAGCAGAGGAGGAGAGTGACTTTCTGACAGAGCTGACCTTTAGGGAACACATCTATTTTGTTTTGTTTTTCAAGACAAGATTTCTTTGTGTAGCCCTGGCTGTCCTGGAACTCACTCTGTAGACCAGGCTGGCCTTGAACTCAGAGATCCGCTTGTCTCTGCCTCTCGAGTGCTGGGGCTAAAGGTGTGCACCACCATCACCCCCAGCTTCTTTTCATAAAATCTATTTTTAATTTTTAAATTTTATTTATTCCTTGACAATATCATACACATGTAAATTGGCCGCCTCCATTGCCATCTTCTTTCCCCCAAAACTGCCCGACATCCCTAACACAGCCTGATGCCTTTATGTCTGCTTCCATTTTGTCTTGTTTTGTTTGTGACCCACTGTGTCCATTAGCACTGCCTGATTGACCCTGTTGACTTGATCTTGCACACATAACAAAAGCTATGTGAATTCATGTGTGCAATGACCATATCATGTCCGGGACAGCCTCACTTCTTTCCATCTTTTAGACTCTTACACCACCCTCTTTCATGATATCCTCTAGACTTGCTTGTAGAGGTTGATATAGATGTCTTCTTTAGGGACGAGCACTCAATAGTCACTTATTCTCATTATTCTGATCAGGTGTAAGTCTCTACATTAACTGCTGCTCACTGTAGAAGAAGTTCTACTGATCAAGGTTGAGAGCAGCATTAGCCTGAGGATATAAACCTTAATATTTAGAAGACAATTTGATGATAAATCCATTTAGTAAAACAACCAGTGCTTGGGAAGTAGAGATAAACTGATACCTGGTTAGGGGTGGGGGGGGTACTAGCCAACTAGCCTAGTGTTATCAGCAAGCCTGGGGGTCCAGTGAGAGACTATGTGTCAAAGACAAGGTAGATGACTCCAAGGTCACCTGAGGCTGACCTTTAGTCTCTGTGTATACATCATATGTGTGAAGTAGCGTTAGCTGGGAGATATCTCTTATGTGTCTACACTGTTTCTGCTGTTGTATCCCTTTCATGGGATAAATGGGGAAGGAGTCAGGAGCTTTGGAATCTGGCAAGTCTTTATTTGCATTCTTGTATCTATTAGTTCAGTGAAGTGAGTCTCCTAATCTGTAGATGGGGTGGTTTCCCTTCTGTGGCCATCCTGTTGGTTTAGCAGAGCCCTCCAGGTATGAATGAAGGCAGGCACTTGATGGCCACCATCTTCTGAACCTCGGAACAGGTAGGCAAAGGGGGCATAAAACACTCTCAGAGTTCCTGATCATAGAGCCAGCTTCTGTTTGCATTCGTGGGGCAGGTGGGACCTGGTGGGGGGGGGTCAGGCATGAGTATAGTCACCAGACAGAGCCTTTTCCACCATTTTTCTAGCCCAAAATTCTCCTGCAGTACTCCACTGACTTCAAGCCCCAATCCTCCTGAATCATATGAGAGCATCAGATTGGAGAAGATGCAATGGAGTCATTCTGCAGGAGAGGATACCAGGCCAGCCTGGGGACTGGCTCTGCAGGGGTTGTCCCTGGAGGTGAAGTGCCATCTCAAACTGACAGTGTCTGGATCAGGATTGAATTAAATTGGGGGTCTAAGGGTTTGCTTCTTAGTGCCCTGTCATATGACTACATGGCACAGATGTGAGTGCTTTGCATGTGAGCGTGAGCAAGGCATTGGAAATATACACCCATGGCCAACTGGGTGTTCAGGTCCCAGCCAAGGGGGTGTGATTTCTAGTGATGTCAGGTGAATGAAATGTGGAGTAGTTTCTAGAACCTGTGGTGTGGATGACTGAGGCTTTGCTGAACTGGGCTCAGCAGCTGCAGGATTCACTCTGGGAATCTCTATCAGTGGCTGAGGCTGCATGTGATTCTCTGTAACTGAACCCCAGGGAGGCAGGGAGCCCTAGACCCCTCTGAAAAAGCTGGGCTGTTGGGTCATTGAATCTCATAGAGAAATGTTCTAGAAGAACATATGGTGGTATGAATAGGTCAGGAGTCCAGTGTGCTTGGAGCTAGGGTTGCTGAATGACAGGAATGGGACAAGGCTGAAGCAACAGTCCAGGAGCAGAACAGAGAGGGGACTCAGAAGGCAGCCACTGTTTTTCATCTTGCTACACCCACCCTATGCTCCCTGCACAGTAGCCTTAGGTGCAGGGTCCCTGATCTCGGCATCATGGAGCATGCCATCATGGTCTCTCTAAGAACGCATGCCTATGCCGGCTCACCAACCAACCAGCCACCTGACTGAGAGCATCTTGCAGATGGAGGAGGTGCCCAGGAGTGTAGTATAGCTGGCCTCCTGCCTTCCCCTCCCCTCCTTGCCAGCTCTCTCTCTCACCCATCTTTCTTTCCTCCCTTCCATGACGTCACCTCTCGCCACTGCCCTCATATCCCCATCCCCTGGCTTCCTGGTTGCCCGGCTGCTGCTGCAAGTGGTAGGTGCTGATTAAGACGGATGGATCGGTAAGAAGCATTGGATGTGACTTGAATAAAAAGCAGCACAGGCTCGCCTGGATGCAAGGGCACACGGCCAGTAAGCGGCGTCACTTGGGAGATGACTTTACTACTGGAGCTTGTCCTTAAAATAGCGAGCGTCCCCCATTCCATTTCCATCGCTACTTCTATAAATGAAGACACACACATGTACAAGGAGAAATAACAGTGCCTCCGTTTCCCAGGCCCTCCTTCCCTTTTCTTGTTATTTCCAGCAGAGATCACAGGCTTATTTTCCCAAGACACGGAAAGAATCTTCAGTCCCTGGGAAATGCTGCCATTCTGTGACCTTCCGAGGTGGTTTGTCACCTTGGGTTGGCGTGGGGGTTGGTTTTTGCTCCGTCAGAAACTTAATAAAAATCATGAGGTTATATTTGGTAATGTTCTTCTGTGTCTTGGGGGTACTTAGAGGACAGCCCCTCCCCCATCTCCTGTGTCACAGATGCAGTGGCAAGAGTTCCCTCTGAGACTTTCACTACAGATACAGAACTGGCTTGGTACACAGTCACTTCATGGTGGCAGGATGGAGGAGGTCAAGGGATTTGTTCAAGGTTAATGGCAAATGAGGGATTCTAGATCCAGATCCATTCTGCTGGTGTTTACTCGCGTCTCTCTCTCTCTCTGATGGAACAGAAGGGACTGCAATGCCTCTGACGTATGAGGTTCACTCAAAGCCCCACAAGCTGATGTTGGTTCAAGGTCAAACCCTGATTTTCTCTGGTACAATTTTACCTTGCTTACAGACACCCCAGATATTGTTTCTATGTCCCTCTGCATGGATAACTTGTTAAGGACTTGATAAAAATAAGGGTTTTGACTGAATCAGCGGGTGGATTTTAGATCCATGGATTTTCAGATTCGTGGATTTTCCATTCTAACAATTAGCCTCTAAAATCTATTGGCACTAAATCAAATCAATCTCTCTCTCTCTCTCTCTCTCTCTCTCTCTCTCTCTCTCTCTCTCTGTGTGTGTGTGTGTGTGTGTGTGTGTGTGTGTGAGAGAGAGAGAGAGAGAGAGAGAGAGGAATGGACAGACAGAAAGATAGAATACATGTGGGTTTATTGTTAAATTATGCTATAGATTTTACAACCATCTATTAATTTTTTGTAACCTCTGTTAAAAATAACTGACAACTGAGCGGCAACAGGCTAGAAGATGGTGATGTCATCTCTGCTATTTATAGATCTCCATCCCCTGCAGAGTGCAGATCTTGATATTTAGACCGTGAAGGCCTGTGGGTAGGATTCATGCCCAGTTCTGTGTTTCCTGCTGTACCTGTCACATGGCTGTCTTAGGACATCCGTTGTTAACCACCTGTTTATAGACAGGAAATTAAAATCCAGGGTCTCAGTAGAGAGAGGAGTTGTCCAGTTCTATTTTCCTAGTTTATTTTTTCCCACAAAGCCACAGATTTTGTATATTTGGAAACAAAACTAGAGAAGTGGTGTTTGAACCAGTTCCAGATTAGGTATGTGGGTAGGAGCAAGTAAGAAAAAAATGCTGTCCTATCCAGAATGGGGAAAGAAGGCTGAAGGGAAGTCCAAAATAGGGCATGAAGACAAATTACTGAAGGCAGACTGTGTAATTCTACCTTTAATGAAATTTAAATTAGAAATCATGATTCCAGGTTTGTTTGTGTCTGAAGTGCTCTTGACTGCCCACTCAAGTGCACAGGGAACCCAGGGAACCCTGCCTGAACTTGACCCATTCTCTGTGTAGAATGTTTCCTAGAGTGGTATGTTTATGCTGACCTTAGTTGTCCAGCATATATTCAGACTCTGGAACATTCTGAGGACCCCTGAAAACATGAGCACAGCTTGTTTAGACCTTAACATCCAAATCAACATTGATCCAGAATCAACTTCTCTGAATTACCTTTAAATGGGAATGGTCCCCAGGCCAGTCCATTAGAGAGAGGATCAAGGAAGTACTAACTAGTCTTTGAAAAGCAAAGAGTAAATGATCTCACCCAGAGCAAAGATTTTAACACTGATGACAGTGTGAGCCACAGTCCATGTGACCATATAAAGCTACTGTGTGGACCAGAGCAGGATTTTCATGTATCTTCACCGCAGAGAATCTATGGTGCCCGTGGAGTGGAATTTCAGGACCACGGCCAGTGCCTCACGTGGTCCTGAGCTGGGGGGTGGGGCTGTGGACTGCTACTGCGTTCTGCTAGAGCAAGGAGCACTTGGCTGAGCTGGAGTTCAGCTGAAGAGAGGGAGGAGGGATTATAGGAGCAAAGCGGGTCAAGATCATGATAGGAAAACCAGAGAGACAACTGACCCGAGCTAGTGGAAGCTCACGGACTCTGGACTGACAGCTGGAGAGCCTGCACGGGACCAAAGTAGGCCCTCTCAGAGAATGTGGATGACAGTTGTGTGACTTGATCTGTTTGTGGGGCCCCTGGCAATGGGACCAGGCCCTATCCTGGGTACATGAACTGGCTTTTTAGAACCCATTCCCTATGGTGGGATGCCTTACTCAGCCTTGATGCAGGCAGGAGGGGCTTAGTCCTGCCCCAACTTGGTATGCCAGCCTGGGTTGACTACCCAAGGGAGGCCTCACCCTCTCTGAGGGGTGAATGAGGGATGGGGGGAGGGGGAGCAGTGGTTGGTATGTAAAATGAAAAAAAATTAAATAAAAAAGAATGCAAAAACAAAAAACCCAGAACAGATATAGGAAGCAGGACACCAATTACTCTGCAGAAACTTTCTCAAGCCTCTTGCAATTCCTTTGTGCTGGAGTATTTTCTAGCAACCTCTGCATTGAAGACCCCTCAAAAGCATAACCACCACTCATCCAAACACTCATACAATGTTTCTGTTTGTTGTAACATACTGGGTTTGTTGTTTCTGCAAACTCTTTATATAGTGGGGGTGTATCATGGTCTCAGAGCTTGACAAAGAATGCTGCTGTCTGGAAAGCATGGTCAGCTCCTGTAGATCACATGCTAAGGTACTAACATGACCAGGCCACAAAGGTATACTCTGATCACCCACATGCCAACAAGTCAAGCCTGCTTCAGAAAGCACAGTCCAATGACACTAGACTGCTTCAGTCATTTCTTTACATGGCATCTGTGAGACTACTTCCAGTTCATAAAGGGGTGGTTTTTGGAAATAGTTGGCATGATCCAGAATCACCTGGGAGATTGGCTTCTGGGCATGCCTGTTGAGAATTTTCTGGATCAGATTATTTTAAGTAGGAAGACCCATCCACTGTGGGTGGTACTATTTCCAGGTTAGGATCCTGGCTGTGTAAATGGAGGAAAGCACCAACAGTGTGCATCCATAACTCTCTGCTTCCTGATTATGGATGTGATGTGACCAGCTGCTGTCCTGATCTCCCTGCCAGTATGGGCTGTACTGCCAAACCAGGACCAAAGTAAACCCGTTCGCCCTTTAAATTGTTTGTGTCAGGGTATTTTATCACAGCCACAGGAAACAGTGAACATGATTGGTGACCAAGGCAGTATGTTTGCACACACTTGCCCTGTGTGTTGTCATGACACAATTAATAGTACTTTTGCTGGAACACACAGCAATGACTACATATTTTAGTAAATATTTCACATATATTATTATCTGATTTAATTTTTAGAATGCTAGTTCTATGAAGTAGATATTGAGATGAGCCAAATTTTATGGGTAAGCTTCAAATGTTAAAGGCTCAAAACTTCATGGTGCACTTACTTTGAGTAGTAGCATGGGGACTTGAACCCCTTCTTAGAGCCACACTGCTATGTTAAGAGTGGACATTTCAGCCGGGCAGTGGTGGCGCACGTCTTTAATCCCAGCACTCGGGAGGCAGAGCCAGGCAGATCTCTGTGAGTTCAAGGCCAGCCTGGTCTACAAAGCAAGTTCCAGGAAAGGCGCAAAGCTACACAGAGAAACCCTGTCTCGAAAAATCAAAAAAAAAAAGACATTTAATTTTTTTTTTTAATCTCGAACTCCACATTACTCCTTTTAATCACTGGAGTTTGACTGAGTTTGACTTTTAGACCTGGATCTCTGGTCTCGTGTCTGATAGGGCTCAGAATTTGGGGCTAGCCTGATCCAATCAGCTGTTGCATATTATTGGAAACCATTCTGTGATGACCCTCTAGATGCCTTGTTTTCTCACAGGCAATCCATGGAATTATTAGAAAAGTGTTAGCCTGTGTACAACCTGTCAGCAGCATTGGGCAAAATCTCACTGCTATTTTCCCTCAGTCCAAGCAAGTGATGTGTAACTCTTTCCTGTTGCAATACTGGGCATTCCAGGTGGCTGAGATCACCTGGATATCATGTCTTATAGGCACTACTCAGCTTTGAGTGTGACCTCCAGTGCACCTTACCTGGCTGAGGATGTCGTCCCACTTCAACCATCAGCATAGAGGAGGGGTAAATCTATACCAGGTAGCTCCCTCTAGTGTCATGACTGAGTCCCACAGCTAGTGTCAACTAGTCCCCTGTGTGTCCAGCCAGGGTGCTGTCTTCTGCCTTGTGCTGTGAACCATCTGGAATGTTGTGCCTTTTGGCTATCAGGAAACATTTCATGTGCCACTAGATAGAAGGACAAATCTGTACCTTAACTCTGCAGGGAGTATAGAACAAATCCCAGTCAATGGGTCTTTATTTTCTGAACGTATGCTCTGTAGGGAAGAATGGGACCAGCAACTCTATTTGCTCTCTTTTCATTCTTTGGTGCCCAAGTTTGTGTCAGTTTCTGCAGTTGTGGTGCAGCTTATCTCCCTTGGCTATGGGATGCTGGCACATGGAGATCAGGCCTGGGGTTGTCCCCATATATGAATGAACATCATGGAGCATCTGCAGTCTTGCTCCTTACAGCTCTCATTTCTGAGTGCATCCATGGTTTTTCATCCTCGGTTATAGTAACTAGGTCTCTTAGCAATGTCTGTGCCTAAGGACTATAATGTCTGCTGATAATTTCCAAAGCACAAAAAGAAAAAGGTTTTAGAGAAGAGTAGAATTCATTAGACAAAAATGGTGGACCTTCTTGGGGAGAGCTGCAGAGTTTGTTCACTCACTTGTTGGTAAAACAAAGATTCATTGAGTATCTGCTTTGTGCCTGGTGCTGGACAGGCAGAAGAAGTCAGTGCAGGCAAAACAGATCCAGATGCAGTCTGTAGGAGAGAAGGGAAGATTGTAAGAGAGGAATAACCAAGAAAACATTGTATCAAGAAAAGAGGTTGAAGATGTGAGCAGTCATTGTTTGTGGGGGCTGAATGTAAAGTTTTGCTTGATATGGCCAAGGAGAGCCAGGATCTGGGCATGAAAGAAGCATGGCTCTCTTATTTATGCCACTGTTAATGATGTAATCCTACTGAATAAGCAGCAGAGAGACTGAGGAGATTGATCAGTTAACAATATCATCATCATTTTGGGGTTCCTGGACTCAATCTGGGCATGAGTTCTATACCAGCCAGGACTACATAGTGATACCTGTCTCAAAAACAAACAAACAAACAAACAAAAAACCAAAGTAACCAACCAACTAAACAAACAAACAAACAAACAAACAAACAAGCAAACAAACAAAAACCACTCCAGTCCCAGTACAGGACTCAAGAGATAGCTCAGTCAATAAAGTGCTAGGAACTGACAGAATCCAAGTCAAAAGCCAAGTGTGGTGTGCACTTGGGTCCCAGCACTGAGGAGGCAGAGATAAGGGCTGTTGGTGCTTCACAGGCTGCCTAGCCTAACCTCCTTGGCAAGTTCCAGGCCAGTGAGAGACCCTGTCTCAAAAAATAAATAAATAAATAAAACCCACAAGGGTCATAGAGATAGCTATGTGGTTAAAGGTACTTACGGGGGACTAGAGTTTGAATCCTGGAATCCACATTGTATGGCTCACAAATGCCTGTAATTAAAGATCCAAAGGATCCCATGCCCTTTTCTGGTCTCTATTGGTGCACATGCATACACACACACACACACACACACACACACAGAGAGAGAGAGAGAGAGAGAGAGAGAGAGAGAGAGAGAGAGAGAGAGATGGGCAGACAGACAGCAGAGACACAAAGACAGAGAGACACAGAGACAGATAAGAGACACTCTGGACACTACGTACTTCTTCAGGGCATGGTAGCAGGGAGGGATTCATCTCTTCATGTCTTCCCAATAGTCTCTTTAGGATATATGACACACACGGTTAAACCTTCACAATGCCTTATTCCAGCCTTACAAACCCATGAAGAAGATCTTAATGTTCTTATTTCATAGATAAGGAGACTGAAGTGAGTGGGAAGTAAAGGAGTAGCGTCCGTGCTCATTCCCCTGACATGTACAGTGGCAGTTCACAGCCAGGTGCGTCCAAGTCTAAACCTTGCTCCTTAACCACACTCTACTCCCCGCTCATACACACATCTCTGTGCCTTTTCTCCCCCTTTAAAAAAAAACTATCAAAACACTCTATCACTGATCAGATTTCCTGTACCTTTATGTCGGAGAAATGCTTGCAAAACTTCCCAGGCTTACAGGAAATGGAAAGACAGTGGGCTCTGTCATCTTCGTTTTTGTTTGTTTGGCTGGTTGGTGGGTGTTTTTTTCCCCCTCTTGGTTATTGTTCTTGGTTTCATGGTATTTTTTTTTCATGAAAAAAAATTTTTTTGAGCTGAGGATCTAACCCAGGGCCTTGTGCTTGCCAGGCAAGCGCTCTGCCACTGAGCTAAATCCCCAACCCAAAGAAATTATTTTTAAGTCATGTTTGTAGATATGAAGATGTAGCTCAGTTGGTGGAATGCTAGAATGCTTGCCTAGCATGTGTGAAGCCCAGGGTTTCATGCCAGGCATACACCTGTAGTCTCAGAACCTGGGAGGTGGAGGCAGGAGAATCATTTTGAAGCCAGTCTGAGATCCATGAGGCGCTGTTTTTAAATAGATCAACTTTGGACTGGCAAGATGGCTCAACAGATAAAGACAGTTGCTACCAAGCCTGATGGCCAGGGCTTGATCCCTGGAATCCACATGGTGAAAGGAGAGAACCCAAGCCTACAAGTTGTCCTCTGACCTTCACATATGCACTGCGAGACACACACACACACACACACACACACACACACACACACACACACACACTAAATCAATCAATCAATCAATCAATCAATCAATAAAAATTACCATTGTAGGTACTTTCCCCCCATAGATATAGCATTGTATAAAGAAAGGCATAATACAAGTATAAAAACATTCCCCTGGGGGTTCTTTCATTGTGGGCTAATTTCATTTCATGTTTAAATATTTCATGCATCTGAGATTTACTTAGCATATATTACAAAGTAGGCATCTACTCTTCATTTCTCTTAGCGCCCGATGGTCTGTGCTGTTATCACAATCTAACAGTCCATTGCTCTGCCTGCCTTTGTCATCTGCTGGGTTCCTGTATGCTTTGTAGTCTAATTCTGCATTTTACAATCTAGCCAGTACATCTACCTAAATCTTTCTTACACATTAGTACTATACTGTTTTATTATTCTGTAGGCTTGTAATAGTTTATCATCTGATAGTAATCTCCTTTTATTACTCCTATTTATTCTAGAAACTTCCTAAATATTCTTATTTATTTTTCTCCATGGATTTGAGGATCAGCCTATATATTTAAACAAAAAGCCATTAGCTTTTATTTGGTGGGGTTCATGCTAAATTTGTGAATTAAATCAGAAACAGTTTATATCCTTAAAGTACTGGGATTTCTTAGCTAAGAACATGAAGCATGTTTCTGTTGCTTAAATCTGTTATTCTCAGACTACAGTTTTAATGTTTCCTTCTTACACATCGCTGACTGAGTATATTTCTGTGTGTTTAATTTTTTTATATTACTTTCTCTCTCTCTCTCTCTCTCTCTCTCTCTCTCTCTCTCTCTCTCTCTGTGTGTGTGTGTGTGTGTGTGTGTGTGTGTGTGTGTGTATTTGTGAGGGTGCATATATGTGTATGTGCACATATGTTTGTGTATGTGAATTGAGGGCCAGAGATGGACACTGGATACCTCCCTCAGTCACTCTCCACCTTATTTTCTGAGAAGTGGTCTCACACTAAACCTGGAGCACCTCAATTCATCTAGATTGGCTGGCCGGCAAGCCCCAGGGTTGCTCTCGTCTCTGACTTCCGGTGTTCTGGGATAGTAGGCACACGCCACTGCATCTACTTTCTAAACATGGGAATTAAATTCAGGTCTTATGCTTGTAGGAAATCTCTTTTTACTCACCGGGCTGCCTCCCTCTCACTTTGTGTTACTTTTTAGTGACTTTTCATTTGATATGTCAGATGTCCTGCATATCAGATATTTACATTAAGATTCATACCAGTAGCAAATTACAATTATGAAGTAGCAACGAAATCATTTTATGTCGGGGGGTCAGCACAGCATGAGGAGCTGTATTAAAGGGTCTTAGCATCAGGAAAGCTGAGAACCTCTGCTCTACTGTTCTAGTCATCTATTAGTCAATTCTCTGGAGTTTCCAGTTGAAAATTTGCCCAATTTTTCCACCTTTCCAATTTTTATCCCATGTTTTAGTTCAACCAGTTAGTACCTTCAGATATATACTAAAAATTTGTCTTGGCAACAGATATATTGGGGTATATCTAGTGTTTCCCAAATAGACTGGCTATTGTGGCCTTACAGGTAGACAGGTGTTTATGTGGGCATGAGATTCCGTATCTACGTAAGAATCCCATTATGTTTTCAAATGAAAACAAGAGTTTCCTCTTGATTGGGAAGGCGCGTCCCATCTTATATGATGCCTTTTCAGTGTCTGCGGTGATGACTGTGTGATCTCTCTCTGCGGATCCATTAATATGGAAAGTTATGGTAATGATTTCTCATGCATCCGTGTATTTGTGGAACTCATGACTCATTTGTCTAAGATGTGTCATTCTCTCACTCTGCTGCTGGCTTCTGTTTGCTAATGTTTTATTGAAGCATTTTGCAATAATATTTCTAAGATTGGCCTTGGCTTTCGTTTATGTTTCCTCTCTGTGGGGTTTGCTGCCAGTGTTATGCTAATTCCACAGAAGGGCTTTCTCTGTGAGTGCTCCTTGCTTCCCTATGCTCTGGAACATTCTAAATAGATTTCGCACTCATCTGTTGCTTAATGATGAGCTACAAGTTTTCCATAAAACCAGTCAGCCAGGCTATGGAGACAGCTCAGTCAAGTGTTCACCACACAAGCTTGAGGATCTGTGTTTGACCTCTAGAACCACTGGGAAAAGATCTGATGTGATGGCTTCAGCTTAAAAATCCCAGCCCTGGGGAGGTGGAGACAAGATGGCTGGGGCTCCCTGGCCTAGCAAATCAGGAACTTAAGGCCCATAAAAGACCCTGTCTCAATAAACTAGGCAGCCGGCTCCTGAGAAATGGCACCTGCGACTGGTCTCCAGACTCACACCTCACACATACACATATGCACCCATGCGACCATGTACACACAGAGAAATAATGATTTTTAAAACTTTACCCAGGTTTTTTTCAGCAAGGTTAGCTCTGAAACAATTTCCTCTATGATTGTTCTCTTTACTTCTTCTGTCTTTCCAGAGATTGGCTCTGGGAATCCATAATTTTCTGTATTTCAGTTCAATTAGGTTCACTGAATTAGCCACAATAGAATGAAACAAATAACTCTTACAGGATTCTTTTAGTGATGTCTTCTGTGTCTGCCATTGTCTTTTTTCCCCTCTCTTCCCTCACCCTCCCTCTCTTCCTCTGTTTCCTTCCCTCCCTCCATCCCTTTACTCCTCCCCTCCCCTCTTTCACAGGGTCTTGTTATACAATCCAGCTGGCCTTGAACTCCTTGCCTCTGATTCCTGAGACTGAGATTACAGGCAGGCATGTGACCCCATACTTGGCTTGCTATTTCGTATGTGTGTGTGTGTGTGTGTGTGTGTGTGTGTGTGTGTGTGTGTGTGTGTTTGTGTGTGTGTGTGTGTGTGCGCGCGCGCATGTGAGCATTATGACTTTTTTCTTTTTTTGTGGATATGTCTAGTAATTCATTTTATTTTCCCCTAAGAATGGAATTCTTGAGTTTACTGATCAATTATTTTTTAAGTTTGTTGACTCATTGATTTTTATCAACATCATTTCTGCCCTTATGATATCTCTATATTTATTTTACTTCATTATTTTTATTCCTGGATCCATCCTGGAGTTCACAATGATAGGACACTTTTCTGGGGAATCACAAGCATGATCCTTTGCATGCTAGGTAGGTTTTCCTACCCCCGATCAACACCGCCAGCTCATGTGGAACACTATCAGTTGGGGGACATTTTCTTGTATATCTTTCATGAACTACAATCTTGTAAGCTGGCTAGTAGGGACCTTGTGGAGTTTTGAATAAGGATGCCCCCCATCTGTTTGAATACTTGCTCCCCAGTTGGTGGAACTCTTTGGGAAGGATGAGGAGGTGTGTCCTTGCTGAGGAAGGTGTGTCACTGGAGGCAGGCTTGAGGTTTCTAAGGATTTTTGTCATTCTCAGTGTGCTCTCTGCCTCCTGCTTGTGAGATGTGAGCTCTCAGTAGCTGCTCCAGCTGCCGCCACCACGACTTCACCCTGTGTTACAGACTCTAACCCTCTGAAACTGTAAGGCAAATTAAATGCTTTCTTTTATAAGTTTCTTTGGTCACAGTATCTTATCACAGTAATAGAAAAAAAAAAACTAAGACAGACCCCTATGGAATAGATAAACTCCACACTGCTAGGAAAGAGCAGAAACAGGGATCCCCTGGGACCATTGGCACCCACCTCATCCCAGTGCAACCCCCTAGACCTGGAACCAGGCCTCCCCTGAGTCTGCTCCATCATGCCAGCTTGTGCCTTCCTTTGGCTGTCTTGTCAGCAAGGATGCAGCAGGCTGGATCATCACATGTGATGTCCGAGATGTGTCAGAGTGCCGGCTTGGGTCACCACATGTGAAGTCTGAGATGTGTCAGGGACAAAATCTAGGCATCATCAGCTTTTGATTCTTTTCTTTTCTGAACCTCAGTTCAAATAATTTCCTCATGAAACAAACTGGCTCCAGCAAGATGTCCCCTACGTCATGGCTTTTACACCAATATCCATAATGAGAACGTCTGTCCATTTCCCCTCAGCCACAACAGGACCACTCGGGTGCCTGCTCAGCCTTGGGAAGGCTGACCATAAACCTAAGGACCATGTGTGAATTCAGGGAGAAGCCCCGGGGTGTGACCAAGTGGGAGCAGGGGCTTTCTGCTCTCTCTCCTTTTTACAAAGGTGACACCTGAAGTCCTGAAAAATTAATGTGCCTGTCACTGTGGGCTGCTTTATATTATTATATCTTAGATGAGAAAATTAGGACACAGGAAATTGCCCCAGATTTCCTTCTTTCTTGGGAAACTAAGCGTTTCCTTTGCTTTCTTGGAAATGGTTTTTGGTTAGGGGGAATCAGAGCACAGCCCGGCTGGAGATTCCACACAGTGTAGCTGTGCTGCCCAGCATTAGCCTTCGAAGCAGAACCCCATGGGAGGGGCCTCGTTCAGGGGTTGAGGTGACCTGGGCAGGTGCTCTGGTTGAAGCCCTTGCCCTGAGATTACCCTCCACTTAAGGTTTAGCAGTGGTCTCTGTCCTCAGTTTAGATGTCATGTGCCAACAGAATTCTCGACAGTCTTAAAACGTAGGCTGTGTTTCTGTGGTGTGGGTTTGAGGTACCACATCTCGACCTAGTGATAGGTCCTGTTATGGACCACAAGGTGACATTTCCCCTGGAGAAAGAAAAATAATCAAAGAAAGATGCTAAGTCAGAGTGTGAAGGGTTACCTTAGTTACAAGGGAGAAATTGCAGGGACAGTGTGGCCAGCCGTCACAACAAGCTCTGAGGGGAAGGCGGGTGCTTGCTTACCTGTAAAGGGAATTCTGTTTAGTTTTATGGCATGGTAAGTGCATGGCAGTGGCTGAATTCCAGGGGTTCACTCTAGTCCTGTGGACCTTTCCTCTTTCTAGTATTAATGTTTGGGTTTGGGTGGCTCAGAGATTTACAGATAGGGGATTATCTTTTTTTAACTGCTCCCCTCCAATCCCACTACCAACGGGGGCCCCAAAGGCATCCTGGAAACGCCCCAATCCTCTTCCACGTCTCATCGTCCCTGCCCTCCGGATCTGTTACTGCCACACCAGCCGACCTCATGTTGGAAACGTTTCCTCTGCTGCGTTCTGTGCCTCTGGTTCAGGTCACTGTGGGCCTTCGCTGGAACAGGGAAGGCCCCAAACCACATGACCTATTGGTTTATTAGTCCTGCTTTTGGACCTGTTGCTCACTCCGTTCTCAGAGAACCTAACAGTTCCCGGTCTGTGCACTCAGATCTGCAACGGCGTGCACACGCCAGTGGCAGTTGGCACACTTTGCAGCCTCTGAGTTTCAAAGTGAGTGGCCGACCCTTGCTGACACTGAGTAAGAGAAAGCAGTCTCTCCCATCCTGTGGCCACTCCTGTGCCTAGAAGGCATCTGAATGGGGCTGTGGCCTCATGCTCAGCACCCATTTCTAGTCCACAGGACTAGCTCGACCATTTCTAGTTCTGCAGAGGCTCTTCCCCCTCTGTGCTTCTCTTCTTGCAAGCTCCTTGCATGGAGTCTTGGGTGCAGTCTCCTGGGTCAGCAATACCTGTCTAGGACCTGGTAAGATCCAGGATGGATGGTGGCAGACCTCAGCAGAAGGCATAGGTGGAGTGGATGAGCCTAGCAGAGCTTCCCCAGGATCACTCCAGTGGTCACCCTAAAGCCCAAGGAAACACTGAGAGGAATTTCCAGGCCTCTCAGTCTTTGGAAAGCCTTTGGCCTGAGTCACAGCCGGAGCCAGCAGCTCTGCACCTTCCTTCCAGGGGCACAGGGTACATGTTCAAAGTCAATATGCAAGGACCTGAAGCGGCTAGCTAAAGGGCTCCATGTCCCAGTCCTCGGTCCTGGACAACCCCTGGGCTCTGCAAATGGCATTTCATGTAGCCACCAGATAGATGAAGGTGAGAAGGAGGCGGGCTGTTCAGTTCCTTTTCCCTGGGAGTGTCTCAGACAGGTAATGCCTTCCCTACCTCTCTTGGTTGCCAATGAGGCAAGAAGGAGTGATGTTTTGAAAGGTCCATGGCTAAAAGAATTGCTCTGAGGTGGAGACAAGCTGCCTCCCAGCCTCTTGGGGTTGGCCAGGGCTCCAGGGATCTCCATCTGCCTCTAGTGTAAGTAGACAGAAAGCCACTGGGGCCCTTACGTCTGTGTTGCAAGGTACCAGTGATGTCCAGCCAAGACACAGGAGCATGGGTTCTTTTAGCTAATATTCATAGAGCTTCAGCAAGCCCTGCAGGAATGTAAGCTCAAAGGGCAGAGAGTGGGGTGGAGCAGGCTGGACCCTGAGACCCCACGAACCCCATTGGCAAGGTGAGGGCTTTTCCAGTGGGAGAGCAGAGGAGGGAGCAGAAGAGGTGGTGATGGGTGGGGGTTGGGCCCTAAGTCAAGCAGGGCTTTCGTCAGAAAAGTTGGACTATCAGGGAAGTGGGGATGGGAGACCAGATAGGGATGTGACCTTGGCAGTGAGCCCCTTGTGAAGGAGTGCCCCAGCATGTGGGATTATGCCAGGCTGTGGCTAAGAAGGGTGTCAGGATGGGGTTCAGGGGACCCAGAATGTTGAGCTGAGTAGATCATCTTGCCCATGGCAGAAGAGTGACCAAGGGCAAGGCCATGTGTCAGCCTCTTGTGCAAGACAGTGGTGGAAGCTGAGGGCAAGCACCTTGAGCAAAGCGGAGAACCAGGGCAAGGAAGGCAGAGGGCAGGGACAGAGAGGAGTAAAAGGGAGGGGTCAGAGAGAGGGCACGGCAGCTAAGGATAGGAGGGTCCAGGACTGGGCTGAAGCCTATAGGCCAGATCAGAGACTTAAAGCACCTAGCCAGGCTGTCTTTAGCCAGCATGAGAGTGGCCGTGCGATCTCTCTCTCTCTCTCTCTCTCTCTCTCTCTCTCTCTCTCTCTCTCTCTCTGTCTCCCTCTCCCTCTCTCCCTCCCCATCTCCTCTGTCTCCATCTTCCTCTCCATCGTCCCCCCTCTGGAGGAGAGTGCTTCAGAAGCTCTAATAATCCCAAGTTGGAGGCTGGAGAGATGGCTCTGGGTAAGAATGCTTTTTTTTTTTTTTTTGCAAGCATGATGACCCAAGTTTGAATTCTCAGCACCCACATAAAAGCTGAGTAATCCCAACCTTGTGAAGTAGGCAGAGACAGGTGGATCTTGGGAAAAAGCCAACTGAAATGGCAGTTTCAGGTTCAGTGAGAGACTCCGTCTCAAGGGAATAAGGCTAATGAAGGAGCAGGACACCTAATGCTCTTTTCTGTGCTCCCCATGCGAGAACATGGATGTACGTGCCTTCATACCCACATAAACACATACATT
Organism: Onychomys torridus; assembly: GCF_903995425.1. Lineage (NCBI taxonomy): Eukaryota > Metazoa > Chordata > Mammalia > Rodentia > Cricetidae > Onychomys > Onychomys torridus. The sequence continues at coordinate 52,372,221 of NC_050451.1, forward strand.
TAAAAAAAGACATTATACCTAGAATACACCTGTTCCCACTAAATCAGCCCTCAATAAATTATCCCCCCTCCCCCATATCACATGTATTATTCAATTTGTTTTCAATGGAGTGCTCGTCCCAAGATGTAGAAATCCATGGGAATTTATTAAGTCTCGACAAGAGTTATTGAATGTTCTATTAAGTTTTCCAAATTGGTCAGTGTTGAATGGCTTAAAAATTATTCATTAAGGGATAACATTAAATACCAATAAATTGCATGGTATATTTATGAACTATCTTTGAAAGTCATTAAATATGCATATCAGGCAATAAATCCATTCTCTCCTGTAAGTCTGTTCTGAATGGTGACAATTTAGGATTTAGGTAATAGTCACAGGGGTGGGCTAGCTTGCCTCTGGGTGTCACTAGGACCTGAAGGGTACACAGGAGCTAGAGTCAGGCCCTTTCCAGTCATCATCCATGCTACTGGAATGAAAGGTGGCTGGACCAGGTAGACCATTCTGATTTGTGATCTTTATCAAAGAGTGAAAATCTGAAGGTTGGAGGGCCATGTGGTGGAGCAATACACTGTATTCTGTAATCTCTGCCTATATTGCCACCACTGGCTGCAAAAACACCTGCCATTCACCCAAAATTAACCATCTGGTCCTGGGAGGCAGGTACTCTTAACTGTAGTCACCACAGCTCAGTAATTCCTTCACTTGATGCCATTTGCTTCTATATGATCCAACACTGTTTTCTAGAATCATCCTCAGTTACTACCCCTGAGGAGGGACTTCAGGTCTCACACACCCAGTGAGTGTGGTGACAAAACTCCATTCAGCCAACCATGCAGGGCTCAACTGTAGGTTGCTGGAGACTTCCAGCTGATCTGTGGGTGCAGGGGCAGTATCAGCTCTCACCCATTCTGAGTCACACCAAGGTTGTAATTTAGTCTCATTCCAGACTGTCCAGTGATGGAGAACTCAGCACCTCCATGACTTGCTGTCAGGCTGGTTGCATTCCTAGATGGCTGTCCTGGAGTAAGAGGATCCCAAGCTCTTCTCCACAGATGTTCTCCGGCTGCCTACCATAGGGCAGAGTGGTCCTGGGGTTCCCTAGGCTGACATGGCTTCTAGACTTTGCTATTGAGTGCTTTCTTGGGTTCTTGGATTGTGAAACAGTGTGCTTGCCTGAGCGTTTGTGGCCTGCTAGTCAGCGTAACAGGTGGGGAGCCTGCTCTGTAAGAGAGTTATAGCCAGATGGGAGCTCCTGAGGATGGAAAGGCCCATATTTGATGTCAGAAACACCTCATTAGTTATATGATCTTGGGTATGACTGATCCTTTGGGGGGGGGCATTCTTAGATTGGTGGTCATGCTGCTTTTTGTGGGGCAGTAGAGTAACTGAATGAAACCAATGGGGAAGGAATGGCCACCTCTGTGGGGCGCGTGCTTGGTGGTGAGTGCCAAGAATAAATACCAGAATAAATATTTACCATTGATATTGCTGTTGTTATGTGTGTATGTGGCGCGTGCAGGTATCGTCGCATGTTCATGTGGGTGAGGGAGGATGTATATGGATATGTGCATGCAAGTGTGGAAACCAGAGGACAACCCCAAGTGTCTTTTTCAGTTGTTGTCTACCTTATTTTTTTGAGACTGTATCTCTCACTGCCTGGGACTCACCGATTTGGCTCGGCCGGCCGGCTGGCCAGCAAGCCCCAGATTTGCCTGCCTCCACCTTCCCGGAGCTGGGAGAACAAGAGAATGTCTCCGTGCCCAGCTTTTATGTGGATGCTGAGGGCCCTGCTTAGGTGGCATGCTTGTGCAGTGAGCACTTCACCAACAGAGCCGTTTCCCCAGCCCTACTTTAGAGAAACGAAATCAAAACTCTCCTAGGTAGTTTGGACACACAGAGAGACAAAGGGAGCAGGAAAGTGAGCAGAGAGCTGGCTAAGGAATAAGGAAGCCACTAAGCCACTTTGATGGAATTCAAGTCCGGCATTCCAGCACCCTGTGGCTTACTGTCCCACAGGAGAGCTGGGGCTTCACTTCTCCTTCACCTCACCTTTTGCTGGAATGAACGTTTTCCTCTTGTTCCATCCCACCAGCAGCCACACAGACCAGTAAGAGTCCATGTGTGGCCTGAGTGAAGCTGGCATTTCCCTCCTTTCAATCCATGCCATAGGCAAGGGAAGGGGAGCCTCAACTGGTCACTGGAGGATGAAGGTGGGAAAACATTTCTCAGCTTGGTTCACTTGAACCCACCTTCCCCAAGAACTGCAGCTATGGTAGACATCCGGGCAGCAGTCCACTGGTGTAACTGCACATGCTTATCATCTGGGGAGCCACAGGAACCACCAAGCTCTGTTCTCAGTCTCCATGGTTGAAGGCTGTCTCAGCATCCTGAGTGCTCCCCCACCGGACTCCAAGAGGTGTTAATGCTTTCTCTAGTGACGTATGTACCAGAATATCCTAGAGCACTCACAGGAACCAATGTTCTTTGATCCCACCCACAGAGTTGGTCCTGGAGGTCTGAGGGTAGAACCTCAGAACTGCTATCGCTAATTCATCTCCTAGGTGGTACAGATGCAGCTGGTACCAATACAGTGCCAATAGAGTGCATAGAGTGGGGAGGCTATAGCAGGGGTTCCATGAGCATCATTTAGGAGCTCATTTCCAATGCAAAAATATTGGGCCTCACCCTAGACACTCTGGGAGTGGAGCCCAGCCATCTCTTTGCAAGCCTCTCTGCACCTTAGTAACTCGGATGTACCTGAAGTTTGAGAATAGCCCAGAAGTTGCCAAAGCCTGGGTTGGGAGTGAGTTGGGAATCCAGAGGAGCTTGGAACCTGGGGATGCTGAAAACTTTTGTCTGTTTCCCAGGGAACCTGGTGTCCCGAGTTTGTGTGAGGCGGGAACAGTGAGGAAGTTGAAATTGCTTTGCCTGGGCACAGATCAGTTGCATCCCCAGCATCTTTCGGTGGTGACGGAAGCAGGAAGGAACATCTGCTTGGGAGTTCTCGCCTTTGCATTCAGTGCTGAGGAAGAGTTAACGGAGTAAAGCTGGCAGACAGCCTTCTGTCGCCCTGCCTGCAGCTGTCAGAAGAAGGAAACCCGCGCTTCCAGGCACCAGGCCCCATTCCCCGAGTCTCCAGGGAGCTGTGTGCCATCCACCTTTCCTCCTGGAAAGAGGAATAGAGAACTGATCCCAGAGGGCTTTGCTTGCCTGAACTTACTGTGTAGGATGACCATAAACAGTCTGGTCCCTATCTGAGTTCCTTGTTCGATATGGCTATGTGTGTGTGTGCCCAACATTGTGATAGGCATACATGGCCACAGCGAAACAGCTGCCCCTAGGCTGTACCCCAGACTGGGTAGTCTGTGACCTCCACAGCTCCAGCCTCTCCACAGGTGCATAATTGGCAATATGCACAGATGAGAGCCACACTCAACAGGCTGGCACCCTTGTCAGAACATAGGGAGCCCCCTGGATTTCTCAGAACTGAGAAAGGAGGCTTAAAATGGATGCTCTAGCTTTATTTCTGTTGCTGTGGTGAAATACTCTGATGAAAACCAACTTCTGGAAGAGAGGACTTATTTTAGCTCATAATTCCAGGTATAGTCCGTCACTATGGGGGAAATCGCAGCAGCAAGTCAAGAGCAGAGAGAAGTGAATGCATGCATGTTCACTTGCTTGTGCTCAGCTTCATCTCCTCACCCTTACACAGTTCAGAGCCTCTGCCCAGGGAATGGTGCCACCCACAGTGGGCTAAGTCTTCCACATCTCTTAACCTAAGACAACCCCCACCCATACAGAGAGACATGTCCACGGGTCAACTCAGTGTAGACAATCCCTGATGGAGAATCTTCTCAAGTAATTCTAGGGTGTGTCAAGTTGACAGATAGCCATCACAATGGACATCAGTCCACAGGATCCAGAGATCTGCCGCCTGTGTGGCTTAGAGCTTCCTGGCTAATGAATGGGTCCTCGGAGCCTTGACCGTGTGTCTTCCTGAGTGGACATCCAAGAGTGCTGGAGGTATCCTTGCTGGATTCTCCAGCCTCTCAGTGGCTCTTGGTCATCCCTTCAAGAAATAGGGAAGGGAACATGAGCAGAAGAGCAGGCAAGTCTGTGCAGTTGTCGTGGCTTCTGGGCTGGGGACACAGAAGCAAAACCCAACCTGTCCCCCTCTGGTGTGTATCACACAGAAGGAAAAGGGCTTCAGAGAATGAGACTGGCAGAAATTCTGGGGCTCCTCTCAGCACTAGGAAGCGGATCTAGCAGCCAGACCTATCCCTGCCGCTGCTGGAGAGGGGCAAGAGCACAGTGGACCCCCAGTTTCCTGTCTCTGCATGACTGATGACACTCCCACCAACTTCTGGTACCTTCTGGTGTCTCAGCCCTCACAGCTACAGAAAGGTTGGAGCGCGTGGCTGTAGCAAGAGAAGATAGCATGCTCGTGTCTGCTGGCTGTTTATTCTGTGCTGACAGCCTACGTTCAGTCTCTACTCTCTGGTGGAGACTTGGCGCCCATGTTACAGAGATGGACATGAAGGCCTAGAGAGGGACATGCCTGTGAGTTTTATTTCAGATCCAGGATCCCAAAGTTCATACTGTGTGTACTTCACTCACTCAGGAAGTGATTCACTGGGGGACTCTGCTACACTCCATTTTAGATACTGGATTCAGATAAGAAGTCCCATCCCACATGGTGTGGCCATACCAGTGAGGGCTGACAAACCCCACCCTGAAATCTCAGGCAAACCTAATCTGAAGGTGCAGCTGGGAAAATGTCTGTAGAAACAAAGAATGTGGACCAGGGACAAGGAGCCTTCAGCAGGGTGCCCAGGCAAGATGGCATTTCGACAGGATCCTGAAGAGGAAAGCCATGTGTGTGTCTCTGGAGAAAGTACTGTCTGCCAAGGGGGAAGCTAGTGCAGAGGTCCTAGGGCTGCTCAAATGGCTGGAGCCAGGTGAAAGAGAGGGTATCATGGGAAAAACAGGGCCGCAGGGAGCATGTTCAGCCTATTGTAATGGGCAAGGGTGAGTTAGGGGACCCAGAAAAATGCTCGGGCTCAAAGGACGGTCATACCTTGGGAATGCAGGCAAGATCCAAAGTTGAGATTCTATGTATCTCCAAAAATAGAAGAACTGGAAGCTCCCTGCGAAAATGGAGCCAAGAAGGAAAGAGACAATGAACCTGAGGCCTTTTTCCCTGTGAAAGATGGTCAGCACCAAAAACTAATAAAATCAAATTGGCATCTCTAGTTGGGGGGGGGGGTCTCCTCAGGGGTTCATGGCAGCTGGGAGTCCTATATAGTGACTGCCTCCCAGCTTGGGGGGGGCAGAAATGCAGCACAAAGCTGATTATGGAACAACTTGTAGTATGTGACTTAATAACCCCTCTATTGTATGATATTATGCTTCAGAAAAAAGCCTTTAAGCCTGCTTAGTGCCTACATTTTCTTCTTTAAAAAGGCGGAAAATCAGACCCCTCCATGTGCTCCAGGGGAGCCTCCTCCTCCCAACTCCTGCACCTCCCAAAGCCATGATTAGGCCAAGGGTCTTGCATTGTGCTCTAGAGAACAGCATGGGATATGATGGGCATTCTGAGTGCTTAAGGTGCAAACAACCCTCCTCCCCCAAACCAGGGACAGCATTGACGCTGAAGAACACAGGGTATAATTAGTCACTCATTTGTGCCCAACGCATACAGAATGTCCCATTTTGCTGTCAGGGAATGATGTCTCTCAGGGGTCTTCAGTGTGGTTAAAGGCCCTGGCCTCACTGCCTGGCCTCTCTTTGAGCTGGACGACAGCACCCAAGGAAGCCTGATGCTGCCCGGGAGAAAAGTAAAGAGGATGTGGGCAAATGCAGGCCAACACTCTGAGGAAAACTACAAAGGAACACAACTGAGGGCCTGTGCTGTCTTCTCCATGCCCCGGGCTATGGCTGACTCCCTTAAGACCCAGGTGCAATTTGACCAAGAGGAGACTGGTGCTTTGCCGGGTCTGTCGGGGTAGGTTCCATGTGTAAGGGTCTGAAATGGTGGCCTCGAAAATGTTTAGTATTGTTTTGTATTTGTGTATGTGGTGCATAAATGTATTCATGTGGGTTTATATGTGTGTGCATGGTGGTGGAGGTGCATGCGTGCGTGCGTGCGTGCGTGCGTGCGTGCGTGCGTGCGTGTGTGTGTGTGTGTGTGTGTGTGTGTGTGTGTGTACATGTGCATGTAGAAGCCAGAGGTTGATGCCAGTTATCTTTCTCAATCACCCATCACCTTTCCCTTAGAAACAGGGTCTCTGACTAAAGCTGGAGTTCACCCATTCCACTAGGCTGGCTGACCAATGGGCTTGCGTGATCCTCTTGTCTCTGGCTCCTCCTAGTGCAGAGGTTATAGACAGATATAAGACACAGCCCCTGGCTTTTATACAGGTTCTGAGGGTCTGAACTCTAGTCTTTATTCTTGTTTGGCAGGCACTTTTAATAACTCCCATAGCCTTGACTTTCAAGGTCTTTATTATCACTGCATATTTGCTGGGCATTCCCTGCCCATCCTAAGGATGCATCCAACTCTGGCTTCCAAGCCCATGACTACTCCTGCTTTCTCCTCTAGTCACAGCTAGCTGGTCTGCTAGTCAGACCTCAGCTCTGTGAGGAAGGCAGCCATTGTTCTAAAGTCTTTCTAGCTCGAGGTTCCCATAATGCCTCATTCAAGTTCCCACTACCCCATGCTTGGAATGTTGCCAGTAGCCAATTGCCTGCCACATGGCCACCAGATTCCCAGCTGGTTGGCACACCAATGCCACAGTGATCTTCTTAATTGGTCAGTTGGCTCTTGCGGCTTCACTGTTGAAATCTTATCAGTGGCTTTCCCTTTGTGCTTAGGAACAGCCTGACTTCTTAGGCTGGGATCTGTCTCCTCACTCTGCCTTCCCTGAGACTCAAAGCAGTGACATATGCTGGCCCTGCCCACCCATGGCTTCCGCCTGGGGTTCTCATTTGAGCCCAGAACCAGCATCCCTCCTCACCTTGAAGGAATGAGTGGATGAGGAGATAAGGAAGTGAGAGAGTGGCTGGATTTTGAGACAACTGGTCTTGGGTGTTGGACAAGGTATAGGTTCTCTGTGACCTTGAGCATATTGTTTGACACCCTGGAATCTTTGCTTCTTATCTGTAACTTGAGACTTACACCCCCTTCACTGGAGTGTGCTCAGGATCCAATGAGTCGATTGATTATGCAAAAGTGGCAGCCAGCCAGACACCTAGTGGGAATTCCAAAGGTTTTCCGTTTTATCCTCTGTGGAGATGAGCTTGCTCCTTGATTAGAGGGAAGGCCTGGGGCTCACTGCCTTAATTCCCTGCTCTCCCCCTTCCCGTCTGTGGGGACCTCTGCCTCTTGCCCTCAGACCTGAGGCAGTCCTCTGCCAAGGGGAAAGCCTATGGGATGTCCACTCTCTATAGGCTGGCAGACTTGAGGGTTCCTTTGGAGGTAAATCTGCTTCTGCCTGTGGCCCCTGGAGTGACCCACAGGGCCCTGTGGGAGGTGGAGCAATCTGAAAAGAGTCAGGACAAGTCAGGCCTAGGATGCGGTAAGCAGGGTTCTACCTGTGCATTTTAAGATCTTCAGGTGTGTGTATACACACAGCCAGCTCTAAGAGAGTGAGTGACATCTTAAATACTGCACCCTGGACACCTTGGATCCATACTGGTCCTGGCCACAGAAACTTGTGTTTAGAAAACCATTGATAGCCTCCTCTGCCTATTCTTGGATTCCTTCCAGAATATTTCTGCCATGGGAACTGTCTTAGCCATTGTTCTATAGTTGTGAAGAGACACCATGACCATGGCACCTCTTATAAAGGAAAACATTTAGTTGGGGCTGGCTCACAGTTTCAGAGGTTTAGTCCATTATCATCAGGGTGGGGAACATGGTGACATATAGGCAGACATGGTGCTGGAGAAGGAGCTGAAAGTTCTTCATACAGGTCCACAGACAGCAAGAAGAAAGAAATACCGGGCCTGGGTTGGGCTTTAGAAACCTCAAAGCCCACCCGCAATGACACACTTCCTCCAACAAAGCCACATCTCCTAATCTGTCTCAAGTAGTACCACTCCCTGATGACTAAGCATTCAAAGATTTTAGCCTATGGGGGCCATTCTTTTTCATCACAGGAACCCAGAGGTAAAGGCCCAAAGGAATTGCCATCCTGTGCATGGTTCCTCCTGCCTTCCTGCTGATACTGAGTCACAGAATACTCTGTCTCCCAAGCCTCTGTGCTGGAGGTGAGGAGGATAGAGCCCCTGATGGTATCAGTGTCCTTACAGAAGAGTGGAAGATGGAGAGTTTTTTTTCTCTGTCCCTACATGTGAGAACACAGCAAGAAGACAGGAAATGACCACCTATTGGACCACCAGCTGGCAGAAAGTGGTGTTCGCCAGGAGCTAAATCTGTCAGCACCTTTGATCTTGGATTCTCTGACCCTAGTGGTGAGAGCCAAACGTCTTGTTAAAGCTGTTCCCATGGTGGTATTTAGTGGCGGCATCTCATGCTGGTCCAGGGTCCTCCTAAAATGCTCCCCCACCTCCCCTGCTTGGGCCACAGGAGGACAAAAGTCCTCTGTGCACAAGCTTATTAGTCCTGGACTCCTCCCTTTGTGAAGTGGGAACACAATAGGCAGCGGAACTGTGTGAGCTGTCGTTGTCTCTGTGAAATCTCCCATCTAGGGACCCACAGAGAAGTTGGACCCTGTGGCGATCCACAAGCAGAGGTCACCATGCAGGGTGCAGAGAACCCTGTCTTGTTACCGGCAGCCTGAAGTGTGGTCTCAGTCCATAAGAGGAACTAGGAGCTGCACGCAGCTTTAAAGTGGAAATGCAGAGCTGACTTGCACAAAGGAGGAGACCTTTGTTTTACTGGTCATACCACATCTTGGTCCCTGTCCCAGTGATGACAGCCCCTAACTGCCTTTCTCCAGAGCCCTCAAGCCACACACCATTTCTTGTCAAGGGACTGGATTATCCCCACTTTGGGCTGGGAAGGGGGAAGGACAAAGATGAGAAACACAGGCACACTGGAACACTACCTGTGACTCTGGTGGCCAAGCTAAGGCTGGGCCAACGGCCGGAGTCTGCCCTCAGTGAAGGAGGTGCTGGTTCAAGGAACTCCACTAGCACCCCATTTCCACTTCCTGAACTGACAGCCTCGATGGATGCCAGCTTGCTGCTTCCTCCTGTGATGTAGCTGTACTCAGCTGTGGATAGCCAGGCTTTACGATGACCCTGTCCAGAGAAACTTAGCCCTGATCTCCTGAGGGAAGTGCCGCCCCAGGATGTTCATTTGATTGAACCAAAGATAATGCCACATAAACCAGCCAGTAGGACACTCCTAATCTCCTAATTGTATTAGTTTAGTGCCTATGCCAGAGGGCCAGACTCAAATCTGAATCCTGGGCTTCAGATCTTGGTCCCCCAAGGCTTCTCACAGATGGCTCAGACAGAGCATTCCTTTTCTAGTTGACTTGGCCTGGGTATCATCCAAATGGGACTGCCATCTCATGAAATGGCCTGCAGAGCCTAACTCAGGCTATTTTGAGATTTGAGGGTGAGGTAAACAGCATCATAAGCCCTTTGGACGCTTCAGCCTGACTCAGGCTAATGGTCGGGGAGAGCAAGAGACTTATCAGGAGTCCACAGCACACAGCGAGGCCCACACATATTCCAAATCACCATGAGTTTCTTCTGTTCATTTTAACTTAGTAAATACCCAAGTTTAATCACTGTCTTCTTTTTCATAATGCTTTGGTTCAGGTTTTTAAAACTTTAATAACACGAGTGGCCAATTTTAGCTTGGATGTTTTTGTTGGCTCAAGTTCTTAGGATAGAAACAAGCATTTCTAATCTGTGTGAACATCCCTGGCATCTAGTCTGGTTTGACCTATGGGGAGAGGCCCATTCAAAGCCCTGATAAATGCCTCCCACACTGTGGCAATGGATGGCCAAGAGCTTTGGAGCCAACTCTGCTGCTGGGAGACAGGTAGGGTGGCACACATCATGGCAGGTGTTCTCTCCATCTGTCCTGCCTACCACACACATTCCTTCCTGTTGGGAGCAAAGCCATCAGCATCCTACAGCTGCATGTCTGTCTGCAAAGGCTGTGAGAGGCTGGTATTGGACCTCCCCAGCCACCTGGAGCCTTCCTTGGTAGAGAAGGGACACCTTGTACTGAGTGGTTCCTCAAGGCTCCCTGAAAATCTGGGAGCCTAAGGGTTGGGGGGCTTCAGTCCTTCTGTCTCAAGATGCAGTCACTTTTTGAGACCCTTTCTTAGGGTTTTGGTGTAGGGATTGTGGGGTAGTGGTGGTGAAGAATTAGACAGACTGATGGAGTCCTGGACAGACATTTTAATGGGGTGACTTTCCTGTGAACTGGGTGACCCCAATACCAATGAGTGAAACTAAGGGGAGCATGTAGGATCAGGGACCAGGTCACCTGGCAGAGGGTGGCCTTGGACATTCCAGGAAGTCCATCTGATTGCGGCAAATAGGATCTCAGCATACACTTGATCCGACTGAGCCTTGGGGTCCTCAGTGGTGGAGTGAGACTAATACCACTCTCCTTTGTCACAACTGCAGAGGAACCAACACTGTGGAGGAGACTAAACTACAGTCACTTGTACCAAGTGCTGGGGGTGGGGGAGACACATGCATCTGAGGAAGATCTTCATACTTGGGTGGGGTCAGTTTCTCCTATAGAGGAGTGCTGTGATTCCTGCTGCAGTGGTGTGCATGCATCCCCATGCCTTCTGTCTTCAACAGGTGTTTCTCCAGTTTGGGGGGATAATATGGTAAGCCACCGTCATCTTAGTGTGAGTTAGTGTGGTCTGTTTCAGGAGGGAGTGAAGATCTTAGGAAACCTAAGATATGGATGGGGTACCACTGTTCCTAGACCAGGACCCTGGGTGTCACTCTGTCTTTGTCACAGTGGGCCTAGGGCAAGCTTCTCTGTATCCTGACTTACTGTAAAATGGGGACACTCATCACACTGCTTCCAATATCTCTCTGGGAGTCTCTTGGAGGAAACAGAACCACACAGACTCTGGTCTCACGTGACTTCAGCCAAGCTGCTTACGTCATGCCTCAGTTTCTCTATAAAATGGGACCATCCTCATAGGTGATAGGAAATGAGTCCACTTTCATGATGCATGTAGACCCATCACAGTCTTTTTTCCATAAATGCCGGCTTAAAGAGGCAGGGAGAAGCCTGGCATACTCCTATAGCCCAGCAATTGCTAGGCTAATGCAGGAAGATGGTGAGGTCAAGGACAGCGAGGGCTTCATAATGAGGAGACTGTCTCCAAAAAAATAAAAAGCATGAGACAATCTTGGGAAAGAATGTCATAGTTAAAGGAATTGTGTGTCCATTTTGCATACATCAACAGAGCAGAAATCTCAGAAGTAAACTCCGTACGTGTGTCTTACATATGTGTATTGCATGTCTTTGTGTGTTGTCTATGTATACTGTGTGTATATTGTGTGTGAATGTGTATGTCCAGTGTAATATGCATTGCATATGTGTATGGAATGGTGCATGTGTTGTACATATGTATTGTGTGTGATAGTGTTTTATGTGTGTATTATATGTGTATGAGTGTGTTCTGTGTGTGATTCATGTACCTGTGTGCACACACATAGGCTAGAGAAGGACACAGATCCCTTGATGTGTTACTGTCGAACCTACTACTTTGAGACAGAGTGGTGGTTTGAATAATCACGTCCCCCAAGGGAGTAGTACTATTTGTGGATTAGGAGATGTGGCCTTGTTGGAGGAAGTGTGTCACTGGGGGTAGGTTTTAAGGTTTCAAAAACCCATGCAAGCCTCTACACCTATCTATCTATCTATCTATCTATCTATCTATCTATCTATCTATCTATCAGGATACAGCTCTCAACTACTTCTCCAGAACCATGTCTGCCTGTGTGCCACCATGCTCCCCTCCTGGATGATAATGGACTAAACCTGTGGAACTGTAAGCAAATCCCTAATTAAATATTTTCTTTTATAAAAGTCACCTGGGTCATGGTGTCTCTTCACAACAGAACAGTGACTAAGACACAGAGTCACTCACTGAACCTGGAATAAGGCTGGTGACCAGCAAGTCCCAATGTTCCCTCTATCTTCACTTTTTACTGCTCTGGGGTTACAGGCTCAAATCCAGCTTTTTACATGAGTGCTAGGGCCCACTCAGACTCAAATCCTTCTCCTTTCGGTGACCATTCCTATCTACTGAGCCATCTCTCCACCCCAGAACTAGATTCTGCAGCCTGGGCAATAGATATTTGACGAAGATACCAAGGCTATTAAACTGGGGAAAAACGCTTTTTGAACAAATGTTGCCAAGACCACTGGATATCCAAATGCAAAAGAATGCAATGTAGCACACACACTAACTAACTCACAGCAGATCATAGACAAAGATGCAAAAATGAAAACTATAAAACTTGTGGAAGAAAACGTAGGAGAAAATCTTCATGACCTTAAATTAGACAAAATCTTAAGCATGGCAGCAAAACATAGGAGATAGTGGGGGAAGCATAGCCATGTTTGACTCTATCAAAATTAAAAGCCTTGTCCTTCAAAGGATGCCATCCAGCAGATGAAGAGACAGCCCACAAAGTGAGCGGCAGTGTCTGCAAACTACATATTTGATTAAAATGTTGTATCCAGAATAGAGAATTTTTTTAAATAAATGGACATGATAATTATCTTCAGGACCTATTATTTATTTTATTTTAGATATGAGTGTTTTGCCTGTTTTGCACGTGTGCGCATGCATGCTCCACATACATGCAGTTATTAAAGAGGCCAAAAGAGGGTATCATATTCCCCTGGAACTGGTGTGAGCCACCTGATATGGGTGCTGGAAACTGAACCCAGGTCCTCTACTGAGCAGTCAGTGCTCTTAACTGCTGAGCCATCTCTCCATCCCTAAAAAAATTTAATAACAGAGAAAGTATCTTGTAATGAACAGAAGACTCCAATAAACCTTTCTTCAGGTACGTGTTTCTCTGAGACATAATAACAGTCAGGGAGCAAGTGAAAAGATGCTGAGCATCATTGGACATTAGAAAAAGATGCATAGAGGCCATGGTGAGAGACTACCCCCATATCACTAGCAGAGCTAAAATGAAATAAAAACACAATAGCAACTTCGGCAAAGGTGTGGAGAATTGGAATCCCCACACATTGTTGATGACATGTAAAATGACAGGGCCACTGTAGAAATGCCTGGAAGCTCTTCAAACAGTTAGATGTAGAGTTAATCTGTGACCCAGCAATCCCAGTTAGATCAATACACAAGAGAAGCAAAAACATACATCCATTAAAAAAAAAAATCTGTACATGACATTCGTAGCTTTGTGCTTCACCATAGCATCAGCTGGAAACAATAACGGGTGAGCTAACTGTCCCAAATCTACAATATGAAAGACTCAGTGACAGAAAGGAGTGTGGCGCTTGCTGACACCTGATACCCATCGAGGGACCTTGCAGACACTGGACTATGCCAAGTATCCCGAGTCCTTTGTATGGTGTATCTAGGATATGCTGAGCAAAGAACATTGGTGAATGGTGAGCCATTGCTAATGGGTTCAGGATTGTGGGGTGTGTGCTAAGGTTTTGGAAGGAAGCTATGGTGCTGGTGCAGGATCCTGAGAATGTAATGAAGCTGCTGCATTGCACACCTGGAACTCAAGTGAATAAAGCTGTGTGTAAAAGGGAGCAGTGAGTCAGACCACCCAGCATTTCCCCATCTCTTTACAAGGAGGTGAACAAAAATGCGCAGGCCTGTGGGAACCTTGCAGCCCTCATAACAGAGTAGTGGCTTAGACTGGCAGGTGCATGCCCCAAATAAGAGATTCTGACATTTCTTTCCCCTGTTTCCTGAGGACTTGTTGCTGGTGTAGTGTGCATGACCAAGTGTATCATACGATAAATATGCAGGCCCTGGTTAACCTACCAGAGAGGAGTGTCCCCAGTGGACCCTGCAGATGAGCTCAAGCCACTTCTGTGTAGAGGTGGGCTGAGACATAAGGTGGGGGTGAGGACTCTGGGGAAAAGAGAGGTGTAGGGGAGGTCATGTGGCAGACCTTGGGCATTATCTAAAGGAATAAGACATCTGTGTTGAGGGTCCTTCTTCCTGCCCGCCTCACCTGGCCCAGAATTACCTTCTATACCAGTTTCCCCTAGTTCCTTGAAGGAGGGGAAGGGAAATAAATCTGCCCCCCACCACCACACCCTTCCTTCCTGATGTCAAGGGCCTGACCAGGTTTGGATTCCTCATGCCCAGCTCAGACCTCCCACCCACCAGGGACACCATGTGAGGAGTTCCCTGGATGGACCCTGTGTCATCCCATCACTGATTTGTGTCTGGTCAGGTGGGGCCTAATGAGAAGATAGCAGGAGACCCTGGGAGTCATTGCCCCTCCTGAGTAAGGGGTAGACTGGTTCTGGTCCTATGTGTCTATCATCGGCACTGGGGATGGGATGTGGAGAGAGGCCATAAGGTCCTGTAAAGTAGCCTTTCCATTTGACTGGGAGAACACTGACGTTCAGAAGTTGGGGACACTTGGGAGTGAAAGCTAAGGGAGCCACCTGGGTGCAGTGTGCCAGGGGCTGTGACTGTTATTTGAGATGAACTCTTTCTTGCTGCAGCCTGCCTGCCCAGAGTTGCTTCTGCTGCTCCTCCAGCCTTCTCCTTCTCTGAACTGTTTGCGGAGTGCAGCAGCTTGCTCCCAGGGCTCCGTGTCCCATGTCACTTCTGTCTCCACTTCCTCCCCCTTTCCCATCCTGGCATTATGTCCCGTAACTATTTCCTCCTTCGCTTGCTGTGTGCCCCAGGTGGAACCTGAGTTCCAAGGGCAGGGACCTGGGATGCTGTGTGCTCCAGACTTCAGGGAGCTGGTTCAGGACTAGCTCAGGAAAGCTGATGTGGCTGTTTGGTGTACAAAAGGCAAGATACTAGTGAACGCCAACACCCCCACCCAGATGTGTGGCTTTGGACAAGTGACTCACCATCTCTTTGCACCTCCTTTCTCCTGTGCAGAATGGCATGACAAGAGAAGCTGCCCAGTGGGGCACCTGTGAGGGTCGGACACCAACTGCCTCAGAAAGTGCTCCACAATTGCTCCTGGGTGACCTTGGGAGGAAAGAGCTTGGCCAGAGAGCAGAGAGTCCTTGGCGCTCGCCAGCAGTATCATATGTGGTTGCTGGCTTGGGTTATTTCCTAATGTGCTGAAGTGCAAAGGGATGAATTATTCATATCTTTGTCTGAGGAAGAGCCTGGATCTTCTTCTGTCCTGTGCTTAACACGAAGTTTAGACTAGGACCATGGTAGGGCTGTGTCAGCCAGTCCTGTTAGAGAATCCTGGAGGCTCATAGGAGGTGACTGAGGCCCAAGGTGGGGATGTCATTCTTGTCTTCTTTGTCTGTGGGGATGACAGAGAAGGCAAGGATGCATGGTCCTCACACAGCTGACTCCTCCACCTGATGGCTCCCAGAAGGAATGGATGTTGCCTTCTGCACGGGGTCCCTGGAGAGGTGGGGGATCCCTGAACCTGGTCTGGAAGGAAGGAGCCCTACCACAATATCTTCATTAGGGCTTTTGGGTAGCCTGTGGACTCAGAGCTCTGGGGAACCCCTATGTGACCCATTGGCCAGGCTAAGACAACCTAGAAGTGAGGGCTGCTGGTGGGCAGTGGGGAGATCCCACCTCTGGTCCCCACCTATCTGTCCAGTCAGGCTTTTCTGTACTACACCGCCTGGAAAAGAAAGAGGCTGACTTCAGTGTTCCTGACTTCAGAGGCTCCTGGAGAAAGCGGGAAGAGGGTGGGAGGAGCCCCCGGCAGGGACAGGACCGAGATCTGACCCCTGCTTGGGCTCTACCTCCTCCTGGCATCTCCCCTTCTCCCAGAACCTCTGGTGCTTTGGGGATAGCACAATCCGTGTGTTCTGGTCTGTGCACTTGGGTGAGCTGATACTATTTGTATGATACCATTTTACAGATGATTCTTCTCATCTGTAAAATGGGGACAGCTGTGGATGTGCTAAGTCGAGGACAGTCATCCTATTGGAAAATCTCCCACTGTCTTTAGTTCCTCCGTGGCTGGGCAAACCTTGGCTCTATGCATGGTATATGGGAGCCCAGACTGACCTCAGTTTAGGACCTGCCCACGAACAGTTATGTCCTCCTGGATGCAGGAACCCATGGCTGGAACTCTGGAGAGGAGCCAAGACTGCAGCCCATACTCTGCTGCTAGAGGGCTCTACCTCCCTTTGCAGGAGAGAGTCAGATACCATGTAGGGTGGGGGACCTGGAGAAGGTGGGGAGGACATGGCTACATGGAGGAGTACCAGGAAAGCCGGAGGAGTACCAGGAAAGCCGGAGGACAGAAGCACACAGTGAAAAGCAGAAATTGCTAAGTGGGCACGTTTTCTTTTTTTGTTTGGTTTTCAGACAGAGTTTCTAATAGTTGAGGATGACCTTGACCTTCTGGTTTTCATGCCAGAATTGTTTCCCCAAACCCAGATCCAATGGTCCCTTTTCATAGGAAGGGTGAGCATTTGCGCTGAGCTAGATGATCCCTTTGCTCATACTCCCGTGCTGGCTGGTCCCACCCTAGCCCTGTGGCTCCATGGTGTTGATGGGGTTGCCCAGAGCCAGCCAAGGGAGGAGTCTCAGCTACTGAGTATCAGGTGCTCTTGGTGGATGGGGAGCAGAGAAATGAGGACTGGGAGGGGATGCAGTCTTTCCTGGAGTTCAGGAGACTGTGGGCATGTTTACTGCCATTGCCTGTTTCCAGAGGTTGCCCGATGTGCTTCTCCACCCTTGCCCTGAGCCACTAGGAGGAAATGCCATCTCATGCCTGCTTTCTGGTTTGTTCTCCCTAGCCCCCACCCCCCCCACAGCTCAGCTGATATTGGGACTGGGAGAAAAGGGCTAAAAATAGCTCTGATGTGATGCATTGCATACAGGGGCTGAGCTGGCAGCTGGCCCTCCACCTTTCCTCCATGTCACCAGCTTCTCAGCTGGAGTGTGTGTGTGTGTGTGTGTGTGTGTGTGTGTGTGTGTGTGTGTGAGAGAGAGAGAGAGAGAGAGAGAGAGAGAGAGAGAGAGAGAGAGAGAGGTGTGTGTTCCAGCCTGGCTGTTGAAGGTTCTCAAATCCACCTTCATACTCAGGAGACAGCCTGAGTCCTGTGGCCTTTATGGGGCTGTGTTGGTGACTATTTCTGGCTTGACCCATCTAGCCCTGGTCTTTGGTATTGGTTTGAGGGGGTTGGAAGGTGAGGCTTGTACACAGTTGTTCTGAACACGTGATAATCACTAGAGCCCAGAGAGCTCTGGAGGTCCATAGCTGCAGCCCTGCCCTTGGAGATGAAGGATCTAGACCAGCTCCCGCTCTCTCACACTGTCCTCCTGTCTCCAGCTGCTCAGTGCTTACTGGTGCTCACCCCACCTCTGCCTGCTCTGCCTCAGCTCCTGGCCCACTCCAGCTATCCATCTCTGGAAACACTCGCCCCCCTGTGCTCAAATCCAAGATTGCTGGCATCGAAGGGTCAAAGCAGCGTGCCATCAGAACAGACACAAGGCTCGCCCTAGCACACCAATTGCACATGTACCCCAAGTTTCTAGACACCCTCTTGAGGGTTAACATGTGTCATGAGAAGCGTCTGTGTGCACAAGTGACTCCAGCATGGGGTGAGTGTTCAGTAAAGGTGAGGTGAGCTGCGACAGCATGGAGAGAGCTTGCATGATGGGCACAGACATGCTACCCAGCCAGGCAGAGAGGCATGGGCAGGCCTTTCTACCCTCTGAACCTCAGTCCTTCACCTTGGGGCTAATAGATGATATAAACCATAGCATTGTTCAAAGGAGTGAATGAAGCGGGGAGGGAGAGAGAGGCAGAGACATCCGGGTCCATTCACAGGCTGTATGTCCTGATGCCCCCTCTTGTCTTGGCTTCTTCATCCTAAAGCATCTAGGAGAGCTTGTGAGCTAGGGCAGGTGCTCAAGATGGAGGAAGAATGCAATGAAAGGAAGCTGTACACTGAGGCTCCCATTTACTCAAGGTTCCCCCATGCTGTCAAGACATGAGGACAAGGGACAGGAAGTAATCTGGCAGGGGATTAAGTCATCTAGAAGGAGGCCAGACTGCCCAGGGAAGATCCTGGGCAGGCGGTAATGACTGGACCTAACCACCATGAGGAGTCTAGGGGTGGAGAGCCATCCGGTGAGAGGCGCATGCAGGTAGGCATAAATCATGGGATGTAGATCCTCAAGACACATAGGCACAGGCCCTCAGGTGACTAGATCTAGGCTGGCCTCCATTTTCTCCGTAAAATGGGAATGATGAAGAGCCCTAGATAGGCAAAATGCCTACACAAGCCAGGCAGCCGATGGCATCTGTCCCCAAACTGCTATCCCCTCCTTTGGGCTCTTTCATCCTACAGCTGCCATACAAGCTACCTATTCTGGTCCTTTGAGCTTGAGATGTGCTCAGAAATGTACAAGGCACACAAGGAAGGCAATTCTTCCCTTTCCTCCTTAGAAGATGCAGATCTGAGAACATCGCACTTCCAAACCACTGTGATAGGTCAGAATTCCCAAATCAGCCTGCGAAGGTGGTGAAGTAAGGTCACAGGGACCAGGCCAGCAGGAGGCCAGTTGAGCCACCGGTGAGCTCAAGTGGTTTGGTGACCATTAGCTCAGCTGTCTTTAAGAATATAGCATTGTGGTGCATGCCTTTAATCCCAGCATTTGAAAGGCAGAGGCAGATGGATCTCTGAGTTCAAGGCCAACCTGGTCAACCTAGTGGGTCCCAGACCAGCCATGACTACATTGTGAGATCCTGTCTCAAAAAAAAATAATTGAGGACAGGGTATCATGTAACCTGGGGATCTTTCTCCTTTCTCACTTGACTCCTGAATAAGGGAGGCTGCTTATCTCTGTAAGATGGTCCAGTTTCTTGGAGGGGCCCCACAGCACAGCATGTTTTGGCTTTTCTCTGAGTCTCTCCACCTTCCTTCTGGAGGTTATGATGACAGTGAATAGCCAGGACCAGGTACTTTGCAGGTCAGCAGGAGACAGGCAGATCCACAATCTAGATTGGCTGTGGTTATAACGCTGTGCTGATGTGACAGTATGTACAGTGTCTGTACAAATGGGACTCCAGTGTGTATGTGGTGTGTGTTTGGGTGTGTGCATTCTCTGTAGACAGTCCATGCAGAGTGTGAATGTGGAGACATGTGCATTTGCAACAGAACAACATGTATGCAACGTACATGGATATTGTAAACACTGTGTGCGGAGTGTGTCTTATGGGGAGTGAGCAGTTTCAGGTGTGAGGGAAGATGTCCATAGCATTCACATGGGACAAAGGCAGAGCCGCCTCGGGCAGCCCCACAAACGTGGCTACTGTGTTCAGATGTAACACAGCACAAAGGCTTTTTCAAAACAGCAAGGAGCCCCACAGGTGGCTGCTTATTATTAACTTCAGAGAAAAATCCTGTTCTGCCTTTGAGGCTGTCTTGCTGGGTCTTTCCAGAAAGACACTAAACAGCTCTTGCCGTGAAAAGGTCAGCCTGCTGTCCCACAGGTTGTGCCGCTGATGGTGGTGACCTTGGACAGACCAGTAGGGGCCTGAACATGGCATTGAGCCTTAGAGGCCTCCTTCTGGGGCTCAAGGGATAGTAGGTCGTGCTATGGCCTGAAGATCTCAGACTTTTAGTCAAACCAGAGGCTCTCATAGAAAGCCCACGAATCTTGGATCCTAGTGCCTCCAACCTCTTCATAGCCTGTAAAGTTCCCAACAGCCTAGGGAGCATGCAGAAAGCATGGCTTACAGACAGGAAGCTGGGCCTGGAGCCTGGCCCTGCTACTTCTGTCAGGCGATGATATCCAACAGGGTCTTCCTGTGTGCTGGATACTGACAGAGACTGAGGATCCATGGGGGTGCCTAGCTGGGCTGAGTCCTGCTCTTGGGTCTTAGGACCCCACGGGGAAATCCAGATCTTAATCTTAGAGAACTTAGATCTTCTACAATGTCCACATTCATGACTCACAGACATCACCTGGGTGACCTCTTCTGGTCCTTTGACTCAGCTTCCTCATCTCCAAAATGTCATGATGCTGGACTCATGGAAGTAGTGAAGACAGAAGAGGGGCTTGCCATGTGCTACGCGCTCCTAACTGGTGGGGCCAGCCCTCATGACTCTGTGCACCAGGGGACCTGCTCTGTGTCTGAAGTCATGTCCCAGGTCGGTAGCCAGGATTAGGCCCAAAGATTTTGTTGAAGAGTGAGTGGAGTGACGGTGGGCAGGGCAGGGGCGGGGGGGGGGGGGGGGGGGGGGGCAGGGCAGCTAGAGGTGGTAAACCTCACTTGCACAGCCCTTCCTAGTATCTCCTTGACGTTGGGCCCTTTGCTGTCCCCAGGCACGGAGTTCTGAGCTCTCAAGCTCTGGTCTGTAGGCAGGGGATTGTGGACTTGCTCCTGGGCAAAGTGGGAAGGCACCAACTAATTGGCCTCTGGGGACAGGGGACAGACCATGTGCTGCGGTCACTAAAACATGAGCATTAAGCCCTGACTCCCAGGGATCCTGTGTTTATTTTATTCATAATTTGAATTTTTTTGCTAAGTTGAGAAATGGTCTCTCTGTATTGCCTAGGTTCACCCTGGACTCCTGGGGCTTAAGAAAGCCTGCTTCAGCTTCCCAGGTAGCTAGGACTACTTGGGAGCACATGCCAAAATTCTGCTTCCAGAGTTAAGAGATAAAAACATAATGTGGCTGGTTTAAGGAAGCCACTCAAACGCCTGTCCAGTTCCAAGCCTTCTACATCCCAGCTAACTTCTACGTAGTTAGAATGGCCACCCTGAAGCCATGGAGCGTCACTTAGGGCTTTATACTTTTTCCGTCAATTATATTTTTTTTAATTCACTTGCCTACTGTCAAGAAAGAAAAACTGTGGCCGAGTTGAAACTGGAAAGCAATAGCTTTACATCCGTTTTCATAACTCTTGTGTCCCTTTGCCTGCATCCCAGCCCTCCCCATCACCTAATATTGTCCTCTCTTGGTCTCCTTTCTAAATACTTTGCTGTGCTCACACTTAGACCTGCTTACATATATG
This sequence comes from Onychomys torridus, assembly GCF_903995425.1. Classification (NCBI taxonomy): domain Eukaryota; kingdom Metazoa; phylum Chordata; class Mammalia; order Rodentia; family Cricetidae; genus Onychomys; species Onychomys torridus. Next base: position 52,393,385 of record NC_050451.1, read on the forward strand.
GATGTATATGTTGTAGTCTAGGAGCTGCGTGAAGGAGAGTGAGAATATGTGGGCTCCCCATCCCGAGTTTCAGTCACCTCACATAGTCTTATACTTTCCAAGGTGGTCCATTTTCCTGCAGATTTTCTTGTCTCACTTCTTACAGCTGAATCGTGTTCCATTTTGTGTGGGGACCACATTTTCATGATCCGTTCATCTGTTGATGCACATCTAGGTTGGCTCCGTTTCCTTGCTGTTTCAAATGGAGCAGCAACAAACCAGGATGTTCATGCAAGAGCAACCACTAGCGGACTGCACAGACAGCACACAGCGTGCACAAAAATGTCTACCGTTACACCTCAGACAGGGCTAATATCCCAGTCTTATAAGGGATTGCAGAGATTAAACACCAAGCGGAAAAACTGCTAATGAACGAATGGGCGAATAATACGATGAACAGTTTTCAAAAGAAGAAACACAAATGGCCAATAACTATTTTTAATCCATCCCTAGTTGTCAGGGAAATGCAAATTAAGGCTACTCTGAGATATATGCCCTTGCCCTCATCGGAAGGGCCATCACCAACTCTGACACAAGTGGAGAGGCTGTGGGGAAAAGAAGAACCCCTTCACACTGGTGGGTGTGCAAATCAACACACTCATTATGGAAATCCATTAGGAGATTCCTCAAAAAGTTAAAGACAGTGCTACTCTATGACCTAGCTGTTCCTCTCTTGGGCACTTACCCAGACAACTCCATATCTTAATGACAGAGATACTTTTGCATCTTTTTTCCCTAACATTTTCTTTAACCTTTAAGTTAATTTGTGTTAAAGTTTAAGAAAGTGGCTTTTGGCAGCCTCCCAGTTACCCTCTCTCACCACTGCTTGTGAAGCCTCTTCCTCAGGAGCCGCCTCCCACTTTCATGGCTTCGGTGCAGATGTGTGCGCACACACGCACAGAACGTCCTCAGTGTTGCGTGCATGAGTGTGGGTCTGCGGTCATTTCCTGGAGCAAGGGTAACTTGCCAGTGGGCTGCAACACTGAAGAAAATGTGGGCTTAAGTTCTTTGGCAGCTACTGGATTTATGGATGTTTTTATCCCGTCTACAGCTTGTCTTTCATTCTCTTAATGTCATGCACAGAACAAGTGTTAAGTGTTGAAATTTACTGGGTCGGCTTTTGCGAGCATGTAGAACTCCTCAATTAATGCGGGGTCACAAGACCGTCTTTTCTCTAAAAGTTCCCTAGTTTTATATTGCAGTCTATGCTACATGCCACATCAGTTGTCCCTTAGTTATCTCCACACCATTGGGAAGAATTCCTTTTTGCTGTCAAATCCTCTGTGCTCCTCTGTAGGCAACCAACTGGCCTCGTTCATGTGGGTCTCTTTCTAGACTCTGGCCCGTGTTTCTCTTTGCCAACACTGTCTCAATTACTGTATCTTTATCTTAAGTCCTAGAACTCAGATATTGTGAGTGTTTCAAAGTTGTTTTTTGGCTATCTTAGGCCCTTGGTTGTCCATACCCATTTGATAATATGCTTATCTATGCTCACCTGCACAAACAGAAGTTGCTAGGATCTTGCTTAGAATTACATTAAACCTAGTTTGCAGAGATGGCAAGGGTTGAGATCACTTGCTGCTGCTCTCACAGAGGACTACTGTTTACATCCCAAGGTGGGTCACTCACCACAGCCTAACCCAAGGGGATCTGATACCCTCTTCTGACCTCCATAGTCACCCTGTCCTCATGTGCACATACCCACCCCACAACAATTCAGAATAATAAAATATATCTTTAAAAAAAATGTATTACTTTAAGCCTTCAGACCGGGGGTGGGCAGTTGCCATACCAGTTATATCCATGAACGTGGTATGTCTTTGGTTTCTTCTAACGTTGTTTACCTTCATTATACAAATCTTTCATGCCTTCTTGACCTATATCTCAGAATTTCATTTTTGGAATATATAGATGGATTTTTTTTCATTTCAATTTCCAACTGTCCATAAGTAGTCTACAGAATCAGTACTGATTTGTATCTGCTCACCTTCTTCTGTGCGATATCTTCTCGTAGGTCCTATGACTGCATTTGTGCGAGCTGTTAGCCCTTCAATCTCAGCCTCTAACAGATAGGGATGTGTTCACTGCCTCTGTAGTCTGCTTGTGTCTTGTGTAGATAATTCTTTGTCTTGGGTGGATGAGCTGGCTGCTCCTTCCAGCATGAGTTTGAATGAGGGTGAGAGCAGACGCCGCTGCTTTGTTCCCTCCCGGTCTCCAGACAAAAGCCTGATGTGCGATGTTAACTGTGCTCCTTTCTCAGTGTCCTGCCTCTTCCCGAGATTCCGGGAGTTTTGTTCTAGGTTTTGCTTGGTGAGTGTTCTTACGATGAGCAGTCGCTGAACTCTGTCAGAAGATAGTTTCTGCCTGGGTTGATGTGCTGTGTGGGTTTTGCTAATGACAGAGTCTGCATTCATTGAATTTGGAAAACTGAACGGGCCTGCCATGTTC